>NC_140171.1:41923227-42128227 GCF_963971535.1 Notolepis coatsorum
AGAGTTGTAGTATTAATATGTAGAGTGATACAGGCAGGACCGGACTGGGGAAATCATTCAGGCCGGGAAATATAGTGCGAAATATAGCCCCAGTCAGGCCACTTTTTAAGCGGGGGGTCCCAAACGCGTGTATCCTTTCCGCAACGGAATTCGGTTTCCGGGTTCCTCTGATTGGCCGCGACCCCCACGTGACCCGCCCCCCTATCCACTGCTCTGCTCTGCCGCTGCCGCTGCCGCGCGCGGCAGAGCGAGCGGCCGCAGACTTGCTCGCTTCCTCAATTTATACGCATGGAAGTATTGACTGAATGAATGAATGAATGAATGAATGAAAACTTTATTTAACAGATTGCAGAATGGGTACAATACAGTACGGCTCAATACACACAATTGTTAAGGGGATGCAGACCTGAGAAAGACGTTTGTCTTGTTTACATCAGGGTCCCCCATTTTCAATTCATATAGAACGACTACGCCGTAACAAATCATTAAAAAAAGATACCGTTAACTGGAATATGTTGTGCCTTTACACATATGTTGGATTATGTAATTGGTTTGTCATGACAAACAAATAAAAAAATCGCAATTTACCCGCTGGCTACAACAACACACAGTGACTGCATGTAGTCACTGTGTGTTGATGTTGTAGCCACCTCCTCAGAGGCGCTGAGCTCTGGCTCTGACTACATGCAGTCACTGAGTGTTGTTGAGCGGTGGATAGGGGGGCGGGTCACGTGGGGGTCGCGGCCAATCAGAGGAACCCGGAAACCGAATTCCGTTGCGGAAAGGATACACGCGTCCCAGACAATGTTTGAAATTGTACCCTTTAAATGCCAGTGTTTGTGATGGCATCACAAATTATTGTAAAAAAAAACACACACATTTAAATATCTTCAATATATCAAATGCAAAGTGGATTTTTATGGGGGGGGGGATTACTACAGGCTACTGTAGCATAATGTCAATGATTAGCAACAACACTGATTTCGGTGGATTTAATTTTTTTGTAATGTCAAATTGAAAAGAATACTCACTCTTACCATTAGGGAACTAAATTGTCCTCTTCAAATACGCCATAAAAATATGATATGCTTTTTCTTTCATAAATCTTTTATTCAACTTCAGCCCTGATCATAACCACCACATATTCAATACATTTCCGAATTGTAACCCTTTAAATGCCAGTGTGATTTATTTTGTCAAATCAGTTGTGCAATAGTCAATTTTGGTGAGTTGTTTCTATATAATTCACTTATGACATTTAGGTAACATTAATGAACAACTACAGTATTAAGGAGACAACTACAGTATGTAAATAGTAAACCTATTATTATTATTTTTTATTCCATTCTAGAATGTTCTATTATGACATCATACTGTGACATCACAACGGAACATTTTGAGTTCCATTTTAATAATATAAATAATAATTAGGGATGCTCGATTTTGGCTTTTTTACCGATACCGATATACCAATATTGTCCAACTCTCAATTTCCGATACCGATATCAACCGATACCGATATATGCAGGGTATTATGTTGAGACAATGAACACACAACCGTGTAGTTTCATAACTTTATTCGACTGATGTTTACGTTACAACACCAGCCCTACCTCGAGCGCTAACCACGCCCCTCTATTAAAGGCACAGTAGCCTACAGTGTAACTGCTAGTATGTCACAACCTACACGTAGCATAACAGGACATAACACAGGGTTTCCCCCCCCCAAAAAACTGAATAATTTCAGGTAATTAACATTACATATCTCTTGTTGTGTAATTAACACAACATTATGCATACTTTGACAATAAATAAAATAATAATTTGTTCTTACTTGCTTGCCTGGGTAAATAAAGGTTAAATAAAATAAAGGTTAAATAAATGAAAACCGATACAGATATTTTCCGATATCACATTTTTATGCCAATACGGCCAATAATATCGGTAGGCCGATAATATCGGACATCCCTAATAATAATGTTTGGTAAGGCTGTCCCCGAAGCCTGTTTTTGGGATTCAAACTTCGTCAGGGTTCTTCGAACGGACGTTTGAACCTTCGTTTTTCATAAAAAAAAGTAAAATAAAATAAAAATATTATAATTTTTATATATATATATATATATATATATATATATATATATATATATATATATATATATATATATATATATATATATATATATATATATATATATATATATATATATATATATATATATATATATATAAATATATATATATATAAATATATATATATATATCCTCAAACTAAATCCTCAATTTAAATAAAGTGATTCAAACTTCGTCAGGGTTCTTCGAACGGACATTAGAACCTTCGTTTTTAATTAAAACATTTAAAAAATATATATAATTTTATAAATAATTTAATTTAAATTTTTTTGATCCTCAAACTAAATCCTTAATTTGAATGAAGTGATTCAAACATCGTCAGGGTTTTTCGAATGGACATTCGAACCTTCGAATTATTATTATTCTCATTTTTTTTTTTTTTATTCTTTTTAAAAATTTTTTTTTATATATCCTCAAACTAAATCCTGAATTTGAATGAAGTGATTAAGCTGATTAAATGAGCCTTTTTTCTTTTATCAAATCAACTTTCCAGCCCCCTGTCAACTGTCAACCTGAATTAACATTCAGTATTCAATATTGTCTGATTCAATATTAACATTCAGTATTCAAGTAGAACAGCTAGCTAGCCGTTGTGGACACTCACCTTTCCACAGCTAAACGGTCGGCACGGCACAACACATTCTAGTAATTCTGGTTTACATCTAACCCTTATTATTGCTGTTATGATTTCCAAAAATAAAATCTCACCAATCTTTAGTAAAATAGGAGATTTAAGTGTTTATCTGGAATTGTGAGGATAGGTATTCGCGGTAACCTGGGATCAATATGTGAAACGTAATTATCTCCTAAAATAATTGGCCACAAAAGACGAAACTCATTGTGGTTGTTCATTGGGGTGCCAAGATCATGGCTAAAACATATCATGCATCTGCCATGAAAATTAAGCCTTTTTGTTGAAGGCCATGAACTATGTTGACTCATATCCCTCTACCCGCATTTTTCCTTCAGATTCAGCTAAATTTGAATTCTCTTGAGATAACTCAGGGAGAATGCTATATGTTACATGATGATGATATCCCCACAAAACAACCAAAACATTTGAATTCTCTTGGAGGAGATAAGTGAATTGGTATTCCCGGTAGGGGATCCGCCATCCCTCATTACATGATGTTTTATTATTTTTAAAGGTGAATTATTTGGCATCTATAACAATCATTCCTGACATGAGAAGAGAGAGAGAGAGAGAGAGACACGATATAGACAGACAAATGATCAACCATATATCCTTTGCTATTTAAGCTTGTTCTGGAAGAAATTACTGTGAGTGTCAACCTTTAGTAAAGTCCTGTCTTTACTTATCCTAAATAAATCTTATACAATTGATATCTTAATTATAACTTATTAACCTTAGTTGTATAGTGCAGGGGTTCCCAAACTTTTCAGGCCAGGGCCCAGAAAATAAGGCGTCAGAGAGCCGCGGCCCAATGCACATCGTCAGGCTTTTTTTCTTCTTTTTTTTTGTCAGGCGACCGATTTTTTAAGCCAAATATCACTTCAATCCTATTAAGTTAGTTCAAGTTAGTTATTCATTTATATGTGCTATTTATGAGAGGGCTAACTTGTTGCAAAATAATAATGATAATAATAATAGCCTCATTAAAATACTATTGTTGCTTCGGTTGTTTTCAGCGTTTTATGTGCATAATCTGTTATTTAGTTTGAAATGTTCGTTGAAATAAGTAGATTTTTCGTTTTTGTTTATTTATTAAGTTAATATAAAACCATATAGTCACATTTTAGAATACAATAGAATAGAATTTTAGAATACAACTAGAAAACACTGTCCTGGCATGCTTCTAAGTTCAGTGGCCTGACAAAAAAAAAAAAAAAAAAAAAATTCTTTTTTTTTTTAAATCATCTCGCGGCCCACCCGTGGCTGCTTGCGGCCCACCTTTGGGTCGCGACCCCGACTTTGGGAACCACTGGTATAGTGCATAATGAAACGTTTGTCAATCTGTATTGTTCTAGAGAAAGAATGGGCATTCATTCAAGTCAAAGTTAATTTAGCATGGATGATTCCATCATTCCAAGGCAATTTTTTTTGGTCTCATGAGTGTTTTACAAAGGTGTGAGAGAGAGAGAGAGAGAGAGAGAGAGAGAGAGAGAGAGAGAGAGAGAGAGAGAGAGAGAGAGAGAGAGAGAGAGAGAGAGAGAGAGACACACACAGACAGAGAGAGAGACACACACAGACAGAGAGAGAGAGACACACAGACAGAGAGAGAGGGACCTGGAAAGCGAACAGGCTCTTGGAATGGGCGCGTCTGGGAGGAAGTGGGGGGTCTTTCGATGTTGATTAAACAGCAAGCAACTAATGTCATGAGTACAAAATGAAAGGACAATAAATCTAATCTAACTGAAATTGTGTAGCACAGACCTTTCTATGGATCAAAACCTCAATATTATTATGGTGTAGTTAATACTTCATGTATCCTTAATCCCTAGGCTAATGAGTGTTAGTAAAAAAAGAAATAACGTATGCCAATGACAGGAAGTAACGGTATACAGGTGCAGCTCAATAAATTAGAATATCCTGGAAAAGTCTATATGTGTGTGTGTGTGTGTGTGTGTGTGTGTGTGTGTGTGTGTGTGTGTGTGTGTGTGTGTGTGTGTGTGTGTGTGTGTGTGTGTGTGTGTGTGTGTGTGTGTGTGTGTGTGTGTGTGTGTGTGTGTGTGTGTGTGCGCGTGCGTGCGTGCGTGTGTGTGTGTGTGCACTGTGCACAAGTGCACATCTAGGGCGGGGTGTAGATTTGGTCTCCCTGATATTGACTCCTTAGCCACAGCCTTGGGTTGTTTAATACTGGACAAGTGTTTCATAACGGCCGTTGTGTGGGCCGGTTTCGGGGCCGGTGTGGGCTTGTGCGTCTGAATGTCCCGGGCTGAATTTGTGTCCTAGTCCGCCCCTGCTCTAGGGACATACTACCCCAGGAAGAAACTATAAAAAATTATATATCTGGAATGCCAAAGCCTGCAATTAATATACAAACCAATCCCAGTGCATTTTCCCAGTATGCCTGGTGGGTAATCCAGGCATGAAGAACACATAGGATGCTCTCATAATGTGACCTGTTTCAACCTGCAAAGTAGTCATTATTCATATCAAAATGTTAATTAAATAAAACATATGAATACAGAAAATACATTTCCTGGTATCCCGTTTTCACTTCATCCAATCAGGAGAGAGAGTCTGAGAAAAATAAGAAATAAAAAATAGTTTTAAGAAAATAATGTGCTTTAAACATGTAAAAATAATCTGCTAGTGCAATAAGCTACTTTGACTTGCCAATATTTATTGAAATAAGTAAAATATCTATGGTTCTCTCTCTTAATTGAA
This sequence comes from Notolepis coatsorum, assembly GCF_963971535.1. NCBI lineage: Eukaryota > Metazoa > Chordata > Actinopteri > Aulopiformes > Paralepididae > Notolepis > Notolepis coatsorum. The sequence continues at coordinate 41,928,710 of NC_140171.1, forward strand.
TAAAGTGGGAACTGGATCCCAGACAATTTATTTTGTGTTTATTGCAGAGTGGAGGGACTGGGAAACCCATGCTACTGACCAGACACTCCATCAGTGATGTCAGAATGTAGAGCTGTTTTAAGTGTTTACACTTATTTTATTTATTTATAATTTCATATGGATAGTTTTTTAGTTTTTTGTTATTTAAATGCTATTGGCTATAGTACTTTTGTGATGAAAATGGATGGGAAGTGAGCCCAAAATATGTTGAAATTAAGCTGACCTTAAAACTACATCTTCAACTCACCATTTTTAGACATGATACAACGCGGAGTTGGTCAATAAACATCACATAATTATTAGGAAACTGCTATATAAATGTGGAACATAGTCACTTGCACACTTGAGAAAAAGAATTGGCCTTTAAAAATAAATAATTTTAATAATTAGCGATCAGCCTAAGATGAGCATTTTTGGGAGCTTATGCTGTGATCCTGCCAAAGACTCCATAGACTTAACAGCTTATATGCATGTGTGAAAGTATGAATGGTCTGCCAAAAGCTATCTCACTAACACTCTGAAAACAGGAAGGAAATAATACAGGCTTTTTCAGTTTGAATGTTGATATTAGAAAGTCTGTTTTATACAGTTGCTACAGTATTTAGTAGACTACTGTCATGACCTCTGCTTCACATCAATTCAACTCCAAATTGTGCTTCTACTTGCCAAGAGCTTCTCTTCTATCTCACAACAAATGATAGATAAAACTGAGACACAAGATCTTTGTCTATCTAAAACCATCTGTGTTTCTGTTTCTTCCTTTCTTACTGTTGCAATTTCTCTCTCTCTCTCTCTCTCTCTCTCTCTCTCTCTCTCTCTCTCTCTCTCTCTCTCTCTCTCTCTCTCTCTCTCTCTCTCTCTCTCTCTTCCTTCATCTTTCATTAATTTGTGACTGGGAGATTAGGTCTGAAAGGGGAGCTATGTTCATGCAGTCACATGAGCTGCACAATGTGCTTGGTGCTACCAGGCAGAGTACTAACTCATAATTATAATTGGCTTGTGACCGGACTAGAGAAGAGGATTACTAGAATTATGCTTATACAGGGTTTGACAATGAGCAAACATTTCCAATTCAACTTTTCAAATTCACTTGGCCGAAAGGCACCAGCCCTGAAATGTGTTACTTCATAGAGATGTAATAGTAAGTACACCAAGCCTAAGTTTGGTTCTCAAATATAAAAATATAATGTGTCTTTATCATTCATCTGCCAATTATTATTTTTACACGTTCAAACCTGTACCATAAATCAAGGATTCTTTAGGGTGTATTCATCACAGTTTTGAACCTAAATGCTTAAGGCTGCATAGGATATTACAACAGTCATTGAGCTAGATTATCAGGTAAAATTACAAGTCCTCCGACATGGTTCAGGACAGGACCCCAGAAGAGCAGAAATCTGTCTTTACCCTTAGTGAGTATTAATCTTCTCTAGATGAATGAATTGCATAAGATCGCTCAGCCATACCGAGGCTTGTGGTGGGTGTTTTAATTTCCATTGTAATAAGATTCTCCTGCGTGCAAGTAAAGTTGCAAAGGCAATTACATGTGCATGCCTTTTGAGAATCTTAGGGTCCTCTCCAACTGTTATGCCAAATATGGCTGTGAAGGAGTTTGGTTGGAGGTTAATATCAAGGATCTCTGAGAGAGTTCCAAAAATAGAAGACCAGAAATTAAATAAAGATGGACAAGACCAAAACATGTGAGATAAATTGGCCGGGGTGTTATGACATCTATCACAACTAGCATCTGGAAGGGAATATATCCTCGCCAGTCTAGATTTGGAAAAGTGAGCCCGATGCAACACTTTAAATTGTATTATATTTAATCGTGCACAGGAGGTACTGTTATTTACCCTTTGTAGCGTACGGTCCCAAACCTCTTCCTCCATGGTCTCTCGTAACTTCATCTGCCAATTATGAACATATTGATTAATGACTAATGAGCCCTTACATGCCTTGTTCATGAGATACTGGCATAGGCCATTGGAGATAACGTACTTACTTTCTCAGGGAGAGAAAGAGATTATAATTGAATAAGGAGCTATAACATAATCCCTTAATGTCACATGTCTAGACCAAACTAAAATAATTCACTAATGCCATGATGTTAGAATGGAAAGGCAACCATAAGCTATATCCCACTGGCAATCAGATTAATGATCAGAGGCAGAATAAATAAACATGGTCTAGTGTTTTGTCTCCTCTTGTGGGTCAAGAGACATGTTTATGGAATTTGGGGAGCACAGTCTTTAGGTTGGAGTGATTAAAATCGACTGCAACAATAAAGGCTGCCTCTGGGTGTGAGTTCTGTTGTTTGCTAAAGTGATAATGGCAGTGTTATGTTGGAAGAATCAGACAACACGTAGTTTCAGCATGTCGGTGTTTACTGAACTCAAGACACGTGTATGCATTGTAACGTACACCAGAACGTCAACTTCTACGTCACGTTCGGCCATATGCCGTAACGTGAAACTCAACAGAATAACACGACACTGTCGCAATAGACACTAGTTAAAGTGCTGGCACTCGCTAGAGTACCAGATGTAACATTTCCCCCCCCTTCACTCAACCTAGGAGTGATACTCAGTCTCAAAGTCATTCAGGTGTGTGGGCCTGTTGCGCGCTCGGAGTGGGCGGGGCCCGGGCATTGCAACAGCCAACGGCGGAGGTCCCGCAGCCTCAGGCTGAGCCGCGGGTGCAGGGGCTGCAACATCATCGAATTGTCTGTCCTGCAGAGCTATAGCCGCGGGGGCTGCAATATCATTGAATCGTCTGTCCTGCAGAGCTATAGCCGCGGGCACACCCTGTCCCGGGGCAGAGGGAGCCTGCACCCTGCACAGTCGGCCAGCATGCCTCATTCAGCCAGCCTGAATGAGGCCAGGCCAAGCTGCTGTCTGACCTGGACCGGGTCTGACCAGAATGACCGGAGCTTGTTGTCCCGGTGGGGTCGCCGAATCCTGACCCAGTCTGAGACGGCGATGGTAGGTGGTCTCGCATGTCGGGTCTTGTCGAAACGGTCCTTCATCCGGCGCTGGCGTGTGTTGACTGTGGCTTGAAGCGGGTGGGCTGGAGCCTGAGCCGGAGTAGGGCGCAGCCTGTCCAGGGGCAGCTGAAACTCGCGCCCTAGCATGAGGGAGGCTGGGGAGACGCCTGTGGTGGTGTGTTGAGTAGCCCTGTAGTGCAGGAGCGTCTGTTGGAGACCGTTGATGAATGTGCACCCTTGTGCCAGGTGGGCCCTGATGCCATTCTTCAGGGATTGGTTCAGCCGTTCAACCCCCCCCGTTGTAGAACGACGTGGGGATATGACGTATCCCCTTACCCCCCAGGTAGGAGGCCAGTTCGTGGGGGCCATTGTCTGTCGTGATCCTCTTGGGCAGGCCCCAGCGTGTGAACAGGGACTCGAGAATCTCAATCAGCACCCCGGCTGTGACCGAGCCCACGGGCGCCACCTCAGGCCACTTGGAGTGGAGGTCGTAGACCACAACGAGGAAACGCTGGTGATGCGGTACCCCGTGCAGTTCACCACAGACGTTGAGCTGCAGGTGCTCCCAGGGTTGGGACGTCCAATGGCTGCATGGGTGGGGGCGGGGCTGGGGCCCTGGTCTTCCCGCTCAGAAGACAGGCAGTACAGTCCTTGACCAGGGTCTCGATTTCCCTGTCGATGCCGGGCCACCACACCAAGTCACGACACCGCTATTTGAGCCTGACTATGCCCAAGTGGCCCTCGTGCGCCATAGCAAGGACACGCGCCCGAAGGACACTCGGGAGCACAGTACAGAGCCCACGAGCGACGCAGGAGTCGTTCCAGCATGACAACTCGTCCCGGAGTCTGCTATAGGGAAGCAGCTCGTCAGGTGTCCTCGCCGGCCAACCCTGCCTGATGTAGGTTGAGAGCGCAGAGAGGACAGGGTCAGCAGATGAGGCGTCCTGGAGCTCCTGCAGCGACACTGTCTCTTGGAGGGGAGTGTGGAGGAGCTGGATCAGGTCATGCTCAGCCTGATCCCGATCGGGAGTCGAGGGCGGGGCCGTGGGGGGACTGGGGATTGCGCATGACAGTAGGTCAGCTACTACGTAGTCCCGGCCCGGCCTTAACTGCAAACCGAAGTTGTACTGCTGCAGGGAGTCAGCCCAGCGGTGGAGGCGGAGCGGTTTGTGGCCCGTGCCTGACGTGGCGAGGAGGGTAGTGAGAGCCTGGTCCGTCCTAAGCGTGAATGAGCGGCCGTAGAGGTACATATGCCAGCGCTCACATGCCCAGATGCAGGCCAGGGCCTCTCGCTCCCCGACTGAGTACCTCTGTTCTGTGGGGCTAAGGGCCCGTGAAGCGAAAGCGACCGGCCTCTCCACTCCCCCATGCAGCTGTGACAGTACCGCACCAACAGCTGCGGTGGAGGCATCACACATGATGAGGGTGGTGCTGTCTAGGTCAAAAAACACCAGGACTGGTGATGCGGTGAGCTGGGACTTGAGGAGGCGCACAGCATTCGAGCAGGCAGGTTTCCAGAGCCAGGGCTCGTCCTGCTTCAACAGCTTCCGCAGCGGTGCAGTTGTGTCGGAGTAGTGTGGCAGGAAGCGGAGGTAGTACGCCGTCATGCCCAGGAAAGAGGCCACCTGGGCCACTGAGGTGGGCTCTGGGACACTGTGTATGGCCTCTGTGTTTGACTGGAGCAGGTACATGCCGTCAGCCGAGAGGCAAAACCCAACAAAGTCAATGGTCGTTGTGGCAAAGACACACTTCTTGCCGTTGAGTGTGAGGTGGTGCTTCGCCATCGCACTTAAAACACTGTGGAGGCTCGCGTCGTGACTCTCTGCGTTGACCCCGTGCACCACGATGTCATCGAGGTAGATGGCCACCTCGGGGATCCCGGCGAAGACGGAGGCCATGATCTTTTGGAAGCAGCTGGGGGCGGAGCTTAAGCCAAAAGCCATGCGTTTGTAACGGAAGACCCTCCTGTGGGTGATGAACGCAGTGAGGTTGCGGCTCTCTGGGTGTAGTGGCACCTGGAGGTACCCCTGACGAAGGTCCAGTTCAGAGAACATCTTGGACCCGTGGAACTGGGTGGTGAGCTCCTCTGTGGTTGGCAGGGGGTATCTATCAGGGACGATGGCCTTGTTGAGTCGCAGCCCCCCTGACTTCTTCTTTGCTACCACCAAGTTGGAGATCCAGGGTGACGCGTTCACCTGTTCGATGATGTCGTCGTCCAGCATCTTCTGTAACTCGTGGCGATGTTCTCACGGAGAGCCAGGGGGGAGCGGCGAAGGGGCTGGATGACCGGAGTAACTTTTTGGTCTAGCAGGGGCTGGTGAGCGAAGACCTGGAGGCAGCCCACGTCGTTGAACAGTGCAGGCCACTGTTGCTGCCAGGAGACAGCGGCGGCGGTGTGGATCTCTGAGCCTGTGGTGTCCAGCAGAGAGAAACCGAGGCCACTGAAGAGGTTGAGGCCGAGGAGGTTGGTCCCTCAGCGTGCGATGTTGAAATTGAAGGCAGGCAGTGTCTTTTCTCTGTACCTCACCGGCAGCTGGAGGGAGCCAACAATGTTGATCTTGGAGTTGGCGTAGCCTCGCAGGGTGGTGGTGGGCGGGCCCAGTGGTTTGTGGGAGAAGAATTGAGAGTATGTCGCCCAATTCAATAGAGACACTGTGGCCCCAGTGTCGAGGAGGAGGGGCAGTGTGATGTCACCAACCACCAATGAGCATGTTTTGAATGGCACTCGTCCTGAGCTGACATTATGGATGATAGTGGTCGGTGGCTTGGAAGCGCTAGCTGGGGCTGACCTGCAGACCTTGTGGAAGTGGTTTAGCCTCCCGCAGTTGGAGCAGGCTTTGCCACGGGCAGGGCAGGTCTGGGCTCTGGAGTTGTGTGAAAGGGAGCCACAATTCCCGCACGGCTGGCGTGAGTGGTCACGTGACTGGGAGGCTAACAGTATATTGTCCCCGCTGTCGTCTGCACTCACGTTGAGGAGGGACACCCTTGAGCTGAGCGTGCTCGCAGCCTCTACTGGCGCGTGTGTGTTGGGGCTGGGGGAGGTAGACAAGCTAGCTGCACAGTTCATAGCAGATTCCCCCTGCACTGCTAGTCTAATAGCTACTGCTAATGTCAGCTCGTCATTTTCCAACAGTAGTCTTTCCCTGATTTTATCACTGTCAGTGTTCAATATGGTTGGTCTCAACACTGTAAAAAGTAACCAGCATTTCACAACATTTAACAGTATTATCTTACAGTAACATATTGTAATTAAGGCCTCCTGTAATATCCCAACAAATACATGTAAAAAAGACAGTATCTTTTGATTTCACATTATATTATTCTTATTTCACAATAAAATACCGCAATCAAAATCCTCTGTAATATCACATCAGATGTTGTAATCTCACAATAGCATACCAACATATCACATTATATTATTCTTATTTCACAATAAGATACCGCAATCAAAATCCTCTGTAATATCACATCAGATGTTGTAATATCACAGTAGCATATGAATATTTCACATAATTTATTTATTATTTCACAATAAAATATTGCAATCAAAATCCTCTGTAATATCACATCAGATGTTGTAATCTCACAGTAGCATATCAACATATCACATTATATTATTCTTATTTCACAATAAGATATTGCAATTTTATACAAAACAAGACGAAAGTGTTTCTCTGTAATATCACATCAGATGTTGTAATCTCACAATAGCATATCAATTTATCACATTATATTATTCTTATTTCACAATCAAATATTGTAATTTTATACAAAACAAGACGAAAGTCTTTCTCTGTAATATCACATCAGATGTTGTAATCTCACAATAGCATATCAACATATCACATTATATTATTCTTATTTCACAATAAGATACCGCAATCAAAATCCTCTGTAATATCACATCAGATGTTGTAATCTCACAGTAGCATATGAATATTTCACATAATTTATTTATTATTTCACAATAAAATATTGCAATCAAAATCCTCTGTAATATCACATCAGATGTTGTAATCTCACAGTAGCATATCAACATATCACATTATATTATTCTTATTTCACAATAAGATATTGTAATTTCATACAAAACAAGACGAAAGTGTTTCTCTGTAATATCACATCAGATGTTGTAATCTCACAATAGCATATCAATTTATCACATTATATTATTCTTATTTCACAATAAAATATTGTAATTTTATACAAAACAAGATGAAAGTGTTTCTCTGTAATATCACATCAGATGTTGTAATCTCACAATAGCATATCAATTTATCACATTATATTATTCTTATTTCACAATCAAATATTGTAATTTTATACAAAACAAGACGAAAGTCTTTCTCTGTAATATCACATCAGATGTTGTAATCTCACAATAGCATATCAACATATCACATTATATTATTCTTATTTCACAATAAGATACCGCAATCAAAATCCTCTGTAATATCACATCAGATGTTGTAATCTCACAGTAGCATATGAATATTTCACATAATTTATTTATTATTTCACAATAAAATATTGCAATCAAAATCCTCTGTAATATCACATCAGATGTTGTAATCTCACAGTAGCATATCAACATATCACATTATATTATTCTTATTTCACAATAAGATATTGTAATTTTATACAAAACAAGACGAAAGTGTTTCTCTGTAATATCACATCAGATGTTGTAATCTCACAATAGCATATCAATTTATCACATTATATTATTCTTATTTCACAATAAAATATTGTAATTTTATACAAAACAAGATGAAAGTATTTCTCTGTAATATCACATCAGATGTTGTAATCTCACAGTAGCATATCAACATATCACATTATATTATTCTTATTTCACAATAGAATATTGTAATTTTATACAAAACAAGACAAAAGTCTTTCTCTGTAATATCACATCAGATGTTGTAATCTCACAATAGCATATCAACATATCACATTATATTATTCTTATTTCACAATAAGATACCGCAATCAAAATCCTCTGTAATATCACATCAGATGTTGTAATCTCACAGTAGCATATGAATATTTCACATAATTTATTTATTATTTCACAATAAAATATTGCAATCAAAATCCTCTGTAATATCACATCACATTTTTTTTTATCTCACAGTAGCATATGAATATTTCACATAATTTATTTATTATTTCACAATAATATATTGTAATTTTATTAAAAAAAACAAGACAAAAGTCTTTCTCTGTCATATCACATCAGATGTTGTAATCTCACAATAGCATATCAACATATCACATTATATTATTCTTATTTCACAATAAGGTGTTATAAGTGGTTGCTAGGGTGTTTCTAGGTGGTTGCTGTTATGGGTGGTTGCTAGGGTGTTTCTAGGTGGTTGCTAGGGTGTTATAAGTGGTTGCTAGGGTGTTTCTATGGTTGCTAGGGTGTTATAAGTGGTTGCTAGGGTGTTTCTAGGTGGTTGCTAGGGTGTTATAGCTGGTTGCTAGGGTGTTTCTAGGTGGTTGCTAGGGTGTTTCTATGGTTGCTAAGGTGTTATAAGTGGTTGCTAGGGTGTTTCTAGGTGGTTGCTAGGGTGTTTCTAGGTGGTTGCTAGGGTGTTATGGGTGGTTGCTAGGGTGTTTCTAGGTGGTTGCTAGGGTGTTATAAGTGGTTGCTAGGGTGTTTCTAGGTGGTTGCTAGGGTGTTTCTAGGTGGTTGCTAGGGTGTTATGGGTGGTTGCTAGGGTGTTTCTAGGTGGTTGCTAGGGTGTTATAAGTGGTTGCTAGGGTGTTTCTAGGTGGTTGCTAGGGTGTTATAAGTGGTTGCTAGGGTGTTTCTAGGTGGTTGCTATGGTGTTATAAGTGGTTGCTAGGGTGTTTCTAGGTGGTTGCTAGGGTGTTATAAGTGGTTGCTAGGGTGTTTCTAGGTGGTTGCTAGGGTGTTATATATGGTTGCTAGGTTGTTTCTAGGTGGTTGCTAGGGTGTTATATGTGGTTGCTAGGGTGTTTCTAGGTGGTTGCTAGGGTGTTATAAGTGGTTGCTAGGGTGTTTCTAGGTGGTTGCTAGGGTGTTATATGTGGTTGCTAGGGTGTTTCTAGGTGGTTGCTAGGGTGTTATAAGTGGTTGCTAGGGTGTTTCTAGGTGGTTGCTAGGGTGTTATATGTGGTTGCTAGGGTGTTTCTAGGTGGTTGCTAGGGTGAAAAGCATGGTGAAGAGGTCGTGACCCGGGTGGGCGGGGTCTGCCATGATCTTCCTCGCCCTCCTCAAGGCCCTGGAGGAATGTAGGGACTTGAGGGAGGGAAGGGGGCAGCCGATCACACTCTCCGCTGATCGTATCACCCGCTGCAGCCTTGTCCCTGACCGTGGCTGCAGGGAACCAGGTGATGATGGAGAGGGTGAGGATGGACTGGATGATGGCAGTGTAGAACTGGACCATCATAGTCCTCTGCAGCCTAAACTTCCCTAACAGGGGAGCCTATATCATTGGGACAGGTCTCTGCTCATCAGCAAGGAAAGGTACTGCTTTGGGGAGAAAGTATATCATCTATCACTACTGCCACCAGGTGTGGGAGGGTGCGGGTAGTATTAGGAGAAGTGTGGGTGTGTGGGGAATTACTGCGAGTCGCCCTGGAGGGCAAGAAGGACCAGCTCACTACCCCTAGGTTAGTAAATCCTATAGGCCCCATCCACCACTCTGCTAAAGCTCCACTCTACTCCTGCACTAAAGTCAGGGATTCAGTTGGACTCAGATCTGCATGCTGCGTTCCCCCTACCTGGTGAACGTTCATAGGGATAATCCACCCTGCTACACAAACATCTCAAAACAAACTGGTCAGACTACATGCTTGACCTTACTCCTAGAACCCACCTCACCCCTGCCCACTTTGACAACCTAGGATGGCTTAGAGACGACAGAGTACATCAACATGCAATGGGCCTGGTACCCAGATTCGGCTCAATCAGGGACTAAACATGTTTCGCAATTATGCCAGATCAATGTGGAACGCCCTACCCAAAGCTGTAAAGGAATGTGAATCACTACCCACTTTCAAAACCACTCTCAAAGAACACCTATACGGGAGACTGCAATTCGAAACTGGCCCCTGTAAATGTCCTAACCCAACCCCCTCCAATGTACAGTAAATTACCAAACATGGTTTTGTCAATATTCCAATGTGCTTGTATACAGTTGTACAGTGTCCACCCACCCCTCCTATACCCAACCTACCCAACCCCCCCACCCCACCCACCCAACCATCTCCAATGTACAGCCCCCCCCCACCCCACCCCACCTAATGTACGGTTTCATAAATGTATAGATGTAGCAGTACTGTCTGTATGTCATGTATGTGTGTGTGTGTGTGTGTGTAAATGAATGAACCGAAATATGTAGTTTGCTGATAGATACACAAAATGGGTTTATTTATGTTGATTTAATTTGGTTGTGTTGATGTTTCCATTTTTGCAAAATGCATATTCTGTTTGTTTTACACAATAAGTCTATTGGTGTGTTGTGTGTGTGTAAGGGCAGGTGTAGAAGATTTTTTCTTCTTCCTGTTCCTTTCGGCCATGGTATTTGGTGAATTATATGTACTGTTGGACTGTGGTAATTCCATGTACGAATAAATAAATGATGATGACGATGTATGTCCTGATGAATTGAAAGGTTATGGGGGACCCTGATGTAAACAAGACGAAAGTCTTTCTCTGGTCTGCATCCCCTTAACAATTGTGTGTATTGAGCTGTACTGTATTGTACCCATTCTGCAATCTGTTAATAAAGTTTTCAATCAATCAATCAATCAATCAATCAATCAATCAATCAATCAATCAGTACCCGTTCTGCACCTGCGTATTGGGGGCCACTATATAATGCATGATTAGGAGACATGTTGAGACTTGTCTAGGCTGCCTGCACACACACCAGCTTCCTGGGCGGGCGCCTCCCAGAATGCACTACACCTGTACCTTGCCTCCCAGAATACCTGCACCTTCCTCCATTGTTGTATCAGCGTGTGCTGTATCTCTGCATCGTTAATCGACAATAAAACGTGAGTATATAGTGCATGATAAAGTCGATGGTGGATATTATTCTGTATCTATGATTTCGATTGCAAACGCCAGCGGAGTAGTGCTGTGTTCGTTTTTTACATGGTTATGCGTTTTTACACGTTATGTGTGCCTGCTGCTAATGTTAGCTGTTAGCTATGTCTGACCTCTGTTGGGTAATGCAACGTTGCCTACCAAACAACGGGACCACTGTGTTTTTTTTTTATATTGCTCCTGGCTGTTCAAACTAATTTTACCGTGTGAAAGAGGGGAAAGTTGGTTCATTTCCACAAACTACCAGTGAAAAAGTGTTGTTCTGAACTGGAGCTATAGTATAGCCAGCCATTTAGCTACCTGGCTACCTATATAGCTTCAGTTCAGCTAACTAGCTACATGCAGCATTTAGCCAGTGATGGGCAAGCTACTTGGAAAATGTAGTAAGCTACACTAGTTACTCTTGATTAAATATAGCTCAACTACAATGGAAGCTATCCCCAGATAAATGTAGCAAGCTACACTACAAAAATAGCACACTACTTTTTTTTTTTTTTTTTTACTTTACTTTATGATCAGGTTTCCACCAAACAAATACAGTAGGCAGGCAAAAGAAAGTTCAGTTTGTTTATGAAACAAGCCCTCGGTCTGGCTTTTTGTGTCATCATTTTAACATGAACTTGTATTATGTACAAAATGTTAATAAAGTATGAGGAAATAACTGTGGAAACGTAATAAATAAAAGGCCAAATCAATCAAATAAACACTAAAATATATACTCTCTCTATTGGAATGGAGACTTTTCAGCACAGGATAAACTGCCCACTTTATCAACCAAAACTTCTTCAATATCAGAATTTTAACTAATAATAACTGTCTTACTGAATTTTACTATTATGCTACCATGTCTATACTACCACCAACTATGCTGTCTATACTACAGTATGTACTCGGAGTATAACACTCAAGCTCGACACTGCTAGACAAACAATACTAATTTATAGACTATTTGTTTCCTGTGCAGTACACCTGAGATTAATCACCTCATGCAGTACTGTTTGACATGAATTTATGCGTCGTTCCCTGTGTTTTTTTTCTTTCCTCTTGCCTCCCTCCCTTGTCCTAGGGCCTGCCTACTGATTGCCTATGCCTGAATCTTTCCGGCCGACAAGGCGTACAGGACAGTAATCTGCACTGACGTCTCCCCAGATCCATGCACGGATTGCTTCTTGGTTGTATAGGTAGGCCTATATGCAACACAGATCGTAGTTTATAGACTATATTTGTTTCCTGTGCAGTACACCTGAGATTAATCACCTCATGCAGTACTGTTTGACATGAATTTATGCGTCGTTCCCTGTGTTTTTTTTCTGTCCTAGGGCCTGCCTACTGATTGCCTATGCCTGAATCTTTCCGGCCGACAAGGCGTACAGGACAGTAATCTGCACTGACGTCTCCCCAGATCCATGCACGGATTGCTTCTTGGTTGTATAGGTAGGCCTATATGCAACACAGATCGTAGTTTATAGACTATATTTGTTTCCTGTGCAGTACACCTGAGATTAATCACCTCATGCAGTACTGTTTGACATGAATTTATGCGTCGTTCCCTGTGTTTTTTTTCTGTCCTAGGGCCTGCCTACTGATTGCCTATGCCTGAATCTTTCCGGCCGACAAGGCGTACAGGACAGTAATCTGCACTGACGTCTCCCCAGATCCATGCACGGATTGCTTCTTGGTTGTATAGGTAGGCCTATATGCAACACAGATCGTAGTTTATAGACTATATTTGTTTCCTGTGCAGTACACCTGAGATTAATCACCTCATGCAGTACTGTTTGACATGAATTTATGCGTCGTTCCCTGTGTTTTTTTTCTGTCCTAGGGCCTGCCTACTGATTGCCTATGCCTGAATCTTTCCGGCCGACAAGGCGTACAGGACAGTAATCTGCACTGACGTCTCCCCAGATCCATGCACGGATTGCTTCTTGGTTGTATAGGTAGGCCTATATGCAACACAGATCGTAGTTTATAGACTATATTTGTTTCCTGTGCAGTACACCTGAGATTAATCACCTCATGCAGTACTGTTTGACATGAATTTATGCGTCGTTCCCTGTGTTTTTTTTCTGTCCTAGGGCCTGCCTACTGATTGCCTATGCCTGAATCTTTCCGGCCGACAAGGCGTACAGGACAGTAATCTGCACTGACGTCTCCCCAGATCCATGCACGGATTGCTTCTTGGTTGTATAGGTAGGCCTATATGCAACACAGATCGTAGTTTATAGACTATATTTGTTTCCTGTGCAGTACACCTGAGATTAATCACCTCATGCAGTACTGTTTGACATGAATTTATGCGTCGTTCCCTGTGTTTTTTTTCTTTCCTCTTGCCTCCCTCCCTTGTCCTAGGGCCTGCCAACTGATTGCCTGCCTGAATCGTTCCGGCCGACAAGGCGTACAGGACAGTAATCTGCACTGACGTCTCCCCAGATCCATGCACGGATTGCTTCTTGGTTGTATAGGTAGGCCTATATGCAACACAGATCGTAGTTTATAGACTATTTGTTTCCTGTGCAGTACACCTGAGATTAGCCTATAGTATACGTTCATAATCTGCATGCAAACTGTAATCTCTCCTTTCTCTGGTTTCCTTTTTTCTAGGTCATCAGAGAGGTCTTTAACATACAGTATCCTGTTCAGTGGCATCTTGTTCAGTGAGGCAGCCAGGCTAACCAGTGTTCAGTGTGAGGCAGATGTAATGATTGGGTAGGTAACTATAGCACGCACAACAATGTTCCACTGTAAATATATTCGATGTCAGCATGTGTCTGAGAGTGTGCATACCTTTGTCCAGCACGCGCAGCTCCACAGTAACGCCCCCAATTATCTTTATCAGTGCGGGATACCTGACTGCTCACAGAGGTTCAGAAAACACGCAGCACTGAGATCTCATATATATAGGCTGCATAGGTGCTACCTGCAAGCTGGTCAGCCGCCTAGACCTCCTAGATCAGCTCTACCACCTGACACATCCTTGAAATGTGTGCTTGAGGCTTGTGCATTTAAGTGTGACACTTTAGCCTCTCTTATCAAGCATTTGAAGACACACATAAAGGGAGGAATGGAATCGCCATGTCCATTTAGAGGTTGTGATTGCAGGTTCACAAACGTAATGACTTTTGCTTCACATATTTCCAGGAAACACAAGGATTCAGTTTTAGATGACTTGGTACTAGACAAGTCTACAGAGTCATTGCCAGAACCCAGTCAGACGTATTCAGAAGCTGCTGGTGAACATGATGAACCAGAAGTGCCATTAGCTGTGGACGAAACCCTTTTTTTACATAACCTTACACTTTTCTATTTGAAATTGCAATCTAAGCTACTCTTACCGGCAAGCACCATACAAACCATTATTGAGGACTTTCAAATTGCTCATGAACTTGGCCTGTCTCATACACTTAACGTTCTGAGTGAGAAATTGAAGAAACTTGGAATCCCTCAGGCCACTATAAGCAGCATGGTTGATGAAGTGAACAGAGATGATCTACTCACACTTTTTAACAAGGGAAGACTCAGTACAGATACAAAGAGGAAGTCTGCTTTTAAAGAGTGTTTCAACCATGTTCATCCCGTGCCTTTGCTCTTGGGCAATGATGAAAATGACAAAGAATGCTTTGCTCAGTATGTACCTATACATGAGACATTGGTGACACTGTTCAAAAACGAGTCTCTACGAGAACAGTATAACATGACACGTTTGCAGCAATCTACTGATGCTGTCTATCAGGATGTCAAGGATGGAGAAGGATTTCAAAGTAATCCAATGTTGAAAGCTGACCCTTCCTCACTTGGTTTGATACTGTACCAAGATGCCTTCGAGGTTGTTAATCCACTGGGCTCAGGGAAGAAAAAGCACAAGGTCTTAGCTGTTTACCTAACCCTGACTGACATCTTGCCTCACAATAGATCTTCTATAGATCAAATGCAACTTGTTCTCTTATGTAGGGAGCAGGACTTTAAGTATTTTGGGCTAAAAAAGGTTTTTGCACATCTGATTGAGGACCTCAAAATCCTGGAGGAGAGAGGTGTAGTCATATCTGATGGCACTGTACTAAAGGGCTCTTTGGTTGCCATTGCAGGAGACAACTTAGGATCCCATTCTATTGGGGGATTTTTAGAAAACTTCAGTCGATCTAAATATTTTTGTCGCTACTGTCAGGTACAGAGAGAGGATTTTGTGAAGAATCCAGTGTTGTGTGGTGCCACAAGAACGGTCCAATCATACACAAGTAATTTGCAAGACCTGGAAACTAGTACCACAGACTCTGTATGCGGTATCAAGTTTGACTCTCCTTTCAACCAGCTTTCTCATTTCCATGTTTGCCAGCCTGGCCTCCCACCATGTCTAGGCCATGATTTATTTGAGGGAGTCATGGCTTATGACCTTCCTTTATATATTCGCCATTTAGTCCAGGAGAATCATTTTACTTACCTGCAGTTAAATCGGTGCAAAAACAAGTTCCGATATGAAGGGAACGATGGTAGGGACAAACCAGCAGACCTCTCTCCCAGCAGTGACAAACTAAGTGGGCATGCAGTTCAAAACTGGTGTTTCCTTAGATTACTCCCTCTCTTGGTGGGTGGCAGGATTAAAGATCCCTGTGACAATGAGGTGTGGCAGCTCATTTTGCAGCTGAGAGAGATGGTTGAGCTTATCTGTGCACCAGTCATTACAGAAGGCCAGGTAGCATATCTGAAAGTCATCACAGAGGAGTACATATGCAACAGGAAAAGGCTCTTCCCCAATGCCCCCCTGAGGCCAAAGCATCACTATATTGGCCATTATCCAGATCTAATCATCCACTTTGGCCCACTTATTCGCCTGTGGACTCTGCGGTTTGAAAGCAAACACACTTTTTTCAAACAGTGTGCCAGAAAATTGCACAATTTCAAAAATCTGTGCAAAACACTAGCAGAGAGACACCAACTCCTCCAGGCCTACCTGAGTGCGGGAAACTTGTTTCCTCCTGTTATACAGGTAGAGAAGGGGACTGCCTTTTATTTGGATGATTACAACAACAAGATCAGGGCATCTGTAGCCAGTTGTCAATTTGAGTCTCAGTCTGCAGTGGCTTGTAACAATGTTACAGTCAAAGGCACAGACTACAGAAAGGGGATGTTCATCTTGTTTGGGAACAGTGATGAAGGACTTCACATGGGGAAGATTATGCTGGTCATTGTTGCCCAAAACTCTGTCCACTTTGTCTCAGAGAAACACATTTGTGTGAAGTTGATTGACATGGGTGTGTACTGTGACTTAGGAGTGGCCCAAGAGGATTACGTGTGCATTAAGCACAAAGATTTACTGGACTACTATCCTCTTCCAGCATACAACGTGCACGATCAGATGCTTATTGCGCTCCACCATTCTTTTCCAGGAGCAGTTTAAACAGGAAAGGGAGGATATGACAGACGTGAGGACAGACGTAAGTGGAGCAGGATATCAAGTAACCTTAAGATAGTTGATTTTGTATTGTTGATTGTATAGCGAGCACATGTTGGCAGTTAACCGCATATAGTGCACTGCAAACAGACAAGTAGGGAATATGCACAAACTGATTCATGATTGACCCTAATCAATGAGACTAGGTAATGGAAGATATAAAGGAAGCAGTTTGGTCATATTTACCGGGCCTCCCTGATGACTTACTGACCACCCTACTTGAGGATCTTGGAGTGGAGAGTGTCGAAGATCTGGCCTTAATGGAGAGGGTGGATCTGGTCCGACACCTCAAACCAATCCAGTGTCGGAAGCTGATGGATGGTCTTAAGAAAGGTAAATTCATATTTAGACTTGCGTGACACTTGGAACTATGCCCTTGGAACATTGGCATAACTGTTTTTGTCCCTTCTAGGGTTAGTAACCCTTAATATGGAGGTGCTCCCTCCCCATCCAATTGCTTCAAGTTCCCCAACACATCCAATTGCTTCAAGTTCCCCAACAACGAGCTCTGTGAACACTCTGTCCTCTCCGAACACCTCTATGCAATCTCTGTTGTGCAGCCCCCCAAGCACTCCAAACTCTTCACAGCCTGGCAGCGCATGGCATGTAGACTTTTGTGTCAACTGGAACCGGATGTCAACAGCCATTCAACGTGCAGTGGAAAAAGAACAGAGACCAAAGCCAGATGAGAGAAGGGCCTTTGTGAACGCTTTGGTGGATCAGATGATGGAGCACGAGCACAACCCAACCAGAACCACGTGCCTCAGTATCGTCCGAACAATTGTCAGGAGCCATCCTGACACCTTTGCTGACATTAGCAGGCGAGGTGAAATGGTTGGAGACGGATGCCACTCTCTTCTCCAACAAGTAAAAACAAGAGTGGAGTATAAAAGCAGGAACAACACTCTGGCTAGACGCCGCAGAGGCAGAGAGGAAAGACGGCCCACTGGCGTGGCAGGAGAGTCCAGGCTGACGAGAGGTCCTGTTGACCAATACGGGTAGGGGTGGCAAAACAAACGGCGCCAGTGTCCTCTCCATTCACGCTCGCAGCAATTAGGGGTTAAAGTGGCACTGCCAATGCTCGACTAACTTAGGTTATTTGGATTGAATGTTTAAATTATGTGTCGATTTTTTTTTAATATAATTTCTAGGGCTGTCCCTGACTAAGGATTTGGATAGTCGACTATGATTGGCCAAAATGTGCAGTTAGTCGACAAAAATAAAATAAAAAGTAGAATATATATATATATTTATATATATTTTTTTTTTATCATTCCATTTGGGCTGTGGGGGGTGCTTAATGTCTGAAGGCTTCTTGTCCTCTGCAAAAGCATGCAATTGGTCCACTGATGGATACATCTTGATATTTGTCTAGTCTAGTGTGTTCATTAGATGGGTGAAATCCTCTTTCAGTGCTTCTGTGCCTGTTTTCGTAGGCAGTTAGCCTCTGGTATGCGTGCCATTAGCGTTAGAGGCCTTTTTTCTTTTGGAAAGAATGATAAAAAAATATATATATTATAATTTTTCTTTTTTTATGTATTCCACTAAGAGGTTGCCTATGATTCCTTCCTATCCCTAGGTGTGTGAGGTGGGGCCCAGCAAGCTTACCGGACGGGGAGACAGAGGAAACCATGGCGGCTTTGAAAAGGGATCTGCGGAACATCTACTCAGGCATGCAATCTACTTTACTTTTGGTGAATTGACACCATGAATAAATATCCCACATTAAGCAAAAAGGCCACTTTAATATTCAGAATGAGTAATACAATTAAAGGTTTGCCACTCAATTTCCCAGATGTGGCAACATCAAATCTAATTGTTGTTACTTGGTTTGTATGTCTGTACACAGAGGAAGGGATGGGTGGGACAGCGAGAGCAGAACTTCTGATGGAGAGGACCTACGTCATCCTGCGGCGTTACTTGAATAAAATGCCTCCACCAACGATGGTGGCGGTCAAAGAAGAATGGCCTTTTCTCTTCTCTCAGACGGGGCTTTTCTCCCACTTTGGCCTCCTGACAGACACCGATGTCCTTCAAAAGATCAAAGATGCCCTGTGTCATCGAGGACGGACCATCCTGCAGTTCTGCCAGAAACTGGACAACCCGAAGATCAGGGATGTTCTGGCCAGATATCATCCAGAGGTTTCGGAGATCAGTGCCTGCATCGTCCTGCTCCTTATGGTGTACTTCAAGGAGCCTACGGAGAAACTACTGCTCGAAGTTGATGTACGTTTATTTAAATATTAAAATATTTGAAATGCGAGTGATTACATTAGGGGCGACTGAAGCTCAGTTGGTAGAGATGGTCGTTCATCGACCGTAGGGTTGGTGGTTCGAATCCTGGCTCTGACTGTCCGCATGTCGGAAGTGTCCTTGAGCAAGACACTTAACCCCCAAGTTGCTCCAAATGGGCCGAGCTGATGTGTGGTGAGCTGTAGTGCGTGGATTAGCTTATCTTCATCCTTTCATAATGTTAAATCTGCTATTGTGTGTTACTTTGTTGCAGACCTGTGCCACTGTTGCTGATGTGAATACTGCAGCACTCCCAAGCACCCCCTGTTTGATAATTCAAGGTAATAATGTTCAGGGATGAGCTTGTGTTCCTTTGCATCGAGGGGGAAAATCTGACCGAAGGCAGTTTGTGATACGGCACACATATGACGCTTATAAATAATATCCTGAGCTGGCATGTCTCATGTTCAACTTTGTCAGTGCTGTAAAGTTGAAACCTTTTTAAATCTTAGACAAACAAAACACTTTGCTTTCATGAAATATTGTAAGCCGTCATTTGAGGCTTTATAAAAGCAGCACAATGAACACAAATCTGTCAGTGCGACCTCATCTTAAATAAGAGACAGCATTGCTTGTTGTAAGAGAGGCAGAGTTGATTTGGCAAAAATATATATATATATATGCATTTTTCTTTTTCTTTTTAATAATCGAATTTTATTTTCATATTCAAATCCCATGCCCATCGAACGAAGCTTTGAAGTATTTAAGACAGCCTTAGTTCTGTGTCATGTCCTTGCAGGAATGTATACCTATCCACAACAACGCATGACGGGGTATCTGTTCATTTCAGGTGACGCAATGCAGCCTTCTGGATGGATGCTATCCATCGAGGGAGAAGTTGTGATGGGCCCACACCCATTATTTTTGCATGGGGTAGCTGCTTTATTCACCAGCTACTATGTCTTCAACCTGGAGTATCCTTCCGTTGGATCATCCACACTTGAGTTCATCCAAAGGTATTTTAACACTCTGAACACATGATCAATGTCATCAGTAAGACTTATCATGCAAAGACTATCTGGCTATTAAGTCCATGCCTTTCTACAGAGGCCATAAAGTAGATTAAATGCTTTGAGTATGAAGCCTGGAACCAACTATGTGAATTGGGACCACACCATCACTTGATGTTGCTGCTATCTTGTTAAGAAATTGACATAATGGTTTAATTCACATTATAGTATGGCTTCAAAATTCGGATGAGTAAACATTATGTTAGAGGTACCATGAAAAAACACAGGTGAGCACCTTGATAAATGCTGAGTCTATTTAAAACTGAAACGTATCTTTGCTTATTAACAGGTTCTTCTTGGGCATCAACCCGGAGAAAGGCTCCAGGGCAAAGAAGCGAAGCGCCATCAACCCTCAAGTGACCACCCTTTTTCGTAAGCTCATAGACTTTGAATGGTCTGCATCTGCATAGACAATCGTCCTTCTCCTGTCGTCCCCTGACGTGAACACCCTTCTTCGTAAGTAAGCTCATAAACTTTGGTCTGCAAAGACAATTGTCCTTCTCCTGTCGTCCCCTGACGTGAACACCCTTCTTCGGAAGCTCATAGACTTTGAATGGTTTGCAAAGACAATTGTCTTTCTCCTGTTGTCCCCTGACGTGAACACCCTTCTTCGGAAGCTCATAGACTTTGAATGGTCTGCATCTGTATAGACAATCGTCCTTCTCCTGTCGTCCCCTGACGTGAACACCCTTCTTCGGAAGCTCATAGACTTTGAATGGTTTGCAAAGACAATTGTCATGCTCCTGTCGTCCCTGCGCCTCTTTTGTTATTTTGAGTGCCTCTTTTGTTCTTTTGAGTGAGTGCATAAAGTGTATTCATTAGTTCCATTTTCGGGTAAGACCTGGAAGTACTAGTTTCATGGCGACAGTGGCTCGGGAGGTAGAGCAGTCGTCTGGCAATCCGGAGATTCCCGCTCCTCCCCGGGCAGCGTGTCGATGTGTCCTTGAGCAAGACACTTAACCCCTACATGCTCCCGTCGGTGTGTGAATGGGTAAAATGTGCACAAATTGTAAAAAAAAGAAAAAAAACAGCCATTTACCATTTTACTTACGAATATTATTACTTTGTCTTAGTTTTGCCGTTTTGAGCAGTGTTGACCAGCAGTTTATAAAATAATATTTAAAATGTTTATTAGCAACGCCGAGCTTTCAAACCATTGCGTTTCTCTGTACGAAACTCTCGTGCAACTGTGTACCTTTGAATTTTCTCTGTGATACTTGTACAACGAGCGTTTCGCAGAGGACCAGTTCTTCAGAGTTAATATGGGATTTTCCTATGGGTCAAATGTGCACAAATTGTAAAAAAGAAAACAGCATTTGCCATTTCAAGAATAAGAATATAATTCTTTGTAATATAATTCTTTGTAATAATTCTGTCTTTTGACAATAAAATCCCATAATTAACTCTGAAGAACTGGCGAAACGCTCGTCATACAAGGTGCATCAGTCAGCTAAAGCCGTTTTGAGCAGTGTTGACCAGAAGTTTATAAAATAATATTTAAAATGTTTATTAGCAATGCCGAGCTTTCAAACCATTGCGTTTCTCTGTCTGAAACCCTCATGCAACTGTGAGTACCTTTGAATTTTCTCTGCGATACTTGTACAACGAGCGGGATTTTCCTATGGGTAAAATGTGCACAAATTGTAAAAAAGAAAACAGCCATTTACCATTTCAAGAATAAGAATATAATTCTTTGTAATAATTCTGTCTTTTGACAATAAAATCCCATAATTAACTCTGAAGAACTGGCGAAACGCTCGTCGTACAAGGTGCATCAGTCAGCTAAAGCCGTTTTGAGCAGTGTTGACCAGAAGTTTATAAAATAATATTTAAAATGTTTATTAGCAATGCCGAGCTTTCAAACCATTGCGTTTCTCTGTCTGAAACCCTCATGCAACTGTGAGTACCTTTGAATTTTCTCTGCGATACTTGTACAACGAGCGGGATTTTCCTATGGGTAAAATGTGCACAAATTGTAAAAAAGAAAACAGCCATTTACCATTTCAAGAATAAGAATATAATTCTTTGTAATAATTCTGTCTTTTGACAATAAAATCCCATAATTAACTCTGAAGAACTGGCGAAATGCTCGTCGTACAAGGTGCATCAGTCAGCTAAAGCCGTTTTGAGCAGTGTTGACCAGAAGTTTATAAAATAATATTTAAAATGTTTATTAGCAATGCCGAGCTTTCAAACCATTGCGTTTCTCTGTCCGAAACCCTCATGCAACTGTGAGTACCTTTGAATTTTCTCTGCAATACTTGTACAACAAGCGTTTCGCAGAGGACCAGTTCTTCACAGTTAATATGGGATTTTCCTATGGGTAAAATGTGCACAAATATGTAAAAAAAGAAGAAAAAAAAGCAGCCATTTACGATTTTACTTACGAATATGATTACTTTGTCTTAGTTTTGCCGTTTTGAGCAGTGTTGACCAGCAGTTTATAAAATAATATTTAAAATGTTTATTAGCAACGCCGAGCTTTCAAACCATTGCATTTCTCTGTTCGAAACTCTCGTGCAACTGTGAGTACCTTTGAATTTTCTCTGCGATACTTGTACAACGAGCGTTTCGCAGAGGACCAGTTCTTCAGAGTTAATATGGGATTTTCCTATGGGTAAAATGTGCACAAATTGTATATAAAAGAAGAAAGAAAACAGCCATTTAACATTTCAAGAATAAGAATATAATTCTTTGTAATATAATTCTGTCTTTTGACAATAAAATCCCATAATTAACTCTGAAGAACTGGCGAAACGCTCGATGTGCAAGGCGCATCAGTCAGCTAAAGCCGTTTTGAGCAGTGTTGACCAACAGTTTATAAAATAATATTTAAAATGTTTATTAGCAACGCCGAGCTTTCAAACCATTGCGTTTCTCTGTCCGAAACTCTTGTGCAACTGAGTACCTTTGAATTTTCTCTGCGATACTTGTACAACGAGCAGGATTTTCCTATGGGTAAAATGTGCACAAATTGTAAAAAAGAAAACAGCCATTTACCATTTCAAGAATAAGAATATAATTCTTTGTATATAATTACTTGTAATAATTCTGTCTTTTGACAATAAATGCCGGCTTACCTCGTGTAATTATTTGTAATAATTCTGTCTTTTGACAATAAATGCTGGCTTACCTCATGTAATTATTTGTAATAATTCTGTCTTACAACACAAAGAGTGACACGTTCAGCCGAACGCACAATTGGAGGGGGGCTCCCCACCCTCCAGAACATTTACTACAAGCGTTGCAAGGGCAAGGCTAAGAGAATCATTAAAGACTCCAGTCACCCGAACAACTGCCTCTTTGAACTGCTGCGGTCAGGCAAGCGATACAGGAGTCTCAAGGCGAGCACAGAAAGACTCAGAAGAAGCTTCTATCCCCAGGCCATCAGGCTGCTAAACGAACAATGAATGAACACTACACAACAACAACCACCAAACGCACATAGCACACACATCCACACGCACACACTCACTTTAAACAAACACACTGTAGCACACACTTATAGCACACACCCACTTTAAACAAACACACTGTAGCACCCACTCCCCACACTTTATATTTATGGATGAAGGATTGCACTACAACTCGTACACCTTACTGTAAATTGTACCTAAAATTGTACCTCATCCCATTTCTGCTTTGCACTAGATAGTACTGTACATTAGTACACTGCATAGTATTGTGTATTGTATATTATATGGTAACTCAGAACATTGTACATATGTCTATACCGAACACTGTGACCTCATTTTCTTCTTCTAAATTCATGCTATATTATGTTATTATGTTATTTGATACTATCTTGTCTAGCACAGTCTCTGGAGCGTAACAGTAAGAAGCATTTTGTATGAAAGTATTCTGTACTTCTGTATGACAACTATTAAAGAACTTGAACTTGAACTTGAACTTACCTCGTGTAATTATTTGTAATAATTCTATGTCTTTTGACAATAAATGCTGGCTTACCTCATTTGTGCGTTTGGACTGTTGTTTTTAATGTACAATAGCCTACGTGCATTTTTGAAGTCCAGCGCAGTATACTTCCTGGCAGAAGCTCACACTTTGGTTTTCTGTCATGATTAATCACGTCATCCAATAGTATTTGACAGGAAACTATTGTATGAGCTTCCTCCAGAAGTATACTGGAGCTGGGGACTATACAGTTATGCATACCATTGTAAATTGACTGTTATTTTGCCAAATTATATAATATAATAATTATTATTATTCAATTATTTTGTTGGCAAGTCTGAAAAGTAATGCAAAAGACTTGCCAACAAAATAATTGAAAAAGAATAATTATTATATTATATAATTTGGCAAAATAACAGTCAATTTACAATGATAGACATGCATAACTCTATAGTCCCCAGCTCCAGTATACTTCTGGAGGAAGCTCATACAATAGTTTCATGTCAAGATACAATAGGATGACGTGATTAAACACAACAGGAAACCAAAGTGTGACCTTCAGGAAGTGTACTGGAGCTGGACTACAAAAATACATGTAGGCTATTGTAAATACACAATACATTGTTGTAATATATATACAACAAAATAATGTGATATTACAGTAATTTCTTACAATTTGATGTTGTGAAGTCACAATACATTGTTGTAATATATATACAACAAAATAATGTGATATTACAGTAATTTCTTACAATTTGATGTTGTGAAGTCACAATACATTGTTGTAATATATATACAACAAAATAATGTGATATTACAGTAATTTCTTACAATTTGATGTTGTGAAGTCACAATACATTGTTGTAATATATATACAACAAAATAATGTGATATTACAGTAATTTCTTACAATTTGATGTTGTGAAGTCACAATACATTGTTGTAATATATATACAACAGAATAATGTGATATCACAGTAATTTCTTACTGTTAGAAGTTGTGAAATTACAACAATGTATTGTACTACCATTACTGTGAAATTACAACACATTGCTGTGAAGCCATTCACAGTAAATTATTGTGAATCTTACTGTAAAAGTCATGCAAAATATTGCCAGTAATTTATTGTAATATCACAGTAATTTCTTACAGTATGAAGTTGTGAAATTACAACAATGTATTGTACTACCATTACTGTGAAATTACAACACATTGCTGTGAAGCCATTCACAGTAAATTATTGTGAATCTTACTGTAAAAGTCATGCAAAATATTGCCAGTAATTTATTGTAATATCACAGTAATTTCTTACAGTATGAAGTTGTGAAATTACAACAATATATTGTACTACCATTACTGTGAAAGTACAACACATTGCTGTGAAGCCATTCACAGTAAATTATTGTGAATCTTACTGTAAAAGTCATGCAAAATATTGCCAGTAATTTATTGTAACTTTAGGGTGAACAATTTTACAGTGTAACCATTTCATCCTGTAATGTCCCGAATTTGCATGAGCTAGCCAAGCCCCGTAGGTCCGCGACGTACTGCGTTATTGACTCGCCAGTACGTTGATGCCTCCGTCGGAACACAACTCGACGGAGGAGTGCACTCTGTGGAGTGGCAAAATCATAGGCGGCGGGTGAGCTGGACATTAGGGTAGGCTATAGATGGGATGGGACTCGCGAGGAGCGCGCAAAATGTTCCATTTTTCTTTTTTGCTTACACGCAAACGGTGCTGTCCAGGTTCTGATGTCATACAATACACACACCAACGTCTACTAGGCTATTACAGCGAGCCCCACTCATTTCATATAGTGCAAATTAATTGTTCAAATGAAGGCATCCAATATGATTAACCATTGTCTTACCTTAATGCAACAAAAAGAAATGCGACGTTTCGCGCATCAATGATCTTTTCTGCTTTAAGTTTGTCTGTGAGATCACTTTCAATGTGAAGCGGACTCAGAGTTGACCGTCTCTCCTGGCGCATATTGTTGTTCTTCTTAGCCAGTTTCGGATGCGCCTCATTGGGAAAGACCGCTCACAAGTTGCGGTGCCGATGGCAATGAAGGAAATGTTTTCCGTAATTTGGATCTCATCATGCTTTGAAAACAATGTACATAGTAGCTCTAAAAAGTGTCCACGGTTTGATTAACTCTGACTCAGTGGCGGCTCGCCACTGGTGGCGCTAGGGCGCCGAACCACCTGTTAAATGAGAGAAGAAGAAAAAAAAACTTTTTTGTTTTTTGTTTTATAGCCCTATAAATAATATAAACATGTTTAAAATGAATAATATTTACTCATTTTAAGTATGTTTGTATTTCCAATGCACAATATAACGTTATTATCTAAATTAAAAAAACAGCGTTTTCATGGGCAGGAAGTGACGTTTTTTTTAATTTTTTCGTATTTCTCGCCCGGGCAAGAAGCGATAGCGCTCTGCGTGCGCGTCACAGTTTGATCGCTGTCTCCGTCACAGCCAATCAGTGCATACGGCGTTGTGCGTTGAAATATGACTATTATGTTGGAATCCGAGCGCGATTTGAAGCGGTCTAGCCAGCAGCGTGTGAACTTCCGTGAAGAATTTCCATAGCCGCATTTCGCGGAGACGCTCTCTGATTGGCCGACGCGATGCCAGTTTTTTTCCATTGCCGCATTTCTCGGGTTGGTTAGAATGCAACTCAGTCGACTCGTCAACAACAACAGCAACTGTTACTACACTGAGCTTAGGCACTCTTTCAAAGTTGGTTAAGGTTAGAGTTTGTCTTAGAGCATGGCGATAGAACGCCAGGTAGTTTGCAGGCTGTTCGAGGCGGAAATGGAGTCTGGACAAAGACACAGCTCTTGGCTAACTAACAACAAGCTATATATGGATGCAGTGTGGAGGGACATGTATGGACAATGGATGGACATCAACACAGGCTGGATGGACAATGCCATGGAGTGGATATACTTTATCAACAAGCCAACAACAAGGTAGATTAGCGATCTTAACTCTAGTTTAATACATGATACGTTGTCTACTGATGCCGCAGGCATAACGTTGTACTGCTAGCTGTTAGCTCCGTTAGCTTAGCTGGCCACTTAGTGCATGGAACGGAGTAACGTTAACGTTTAAACGTTATGTCGAGGTCATACAATACTACAGTCGACATAAGGTTAACGTTACCCCGTTTCCATGAAGTGTTTAAATAGCAGCAATCTTGTTGAAAATGTAACTACTAAAATGCTCTCTGATGCTGCTGATGCATAATGAATGAATGGTGAGTTGTTTAAAATGACAACATACATGTGTTAATTATTTGATTTGATTGATCCGAGAGACAGAGAGATCGTCTATGTTTGAATGAATGAATGAATGAGAACTTTATTAAAAGATTGCAGAATGGGTACAATACAGTATGGCTCAATACACACAATTGTTAAGGGGATGCAGACCAGAGAAAGACGTTTGTCTTGTTTACATCAGGGTCCCAGATTTTCGATTCATATCGATAGTTTAATAGCTAGCCTTGGCTCGTTTAACAATATGCAAAATATGTGTACAGCCCTGTACTCATACTGAAGTTATTCTTGGTATATAATAGGTCTGATTGTGTAACAAATCGATTCCACGTCGCGCTGTGTGTGAGAGAGAGAAGGAGAGAGGGAGAGATCTGCCTGTGTTTGTAGACGGGCGAGTTTTGTTTCTAACTTTTCTATTTATATATTGTGTTTCAAGTTGTGAATTAGAGTCTAGACTATACTTTATTTGACTGGTTGTGTGTTGTTGTAGTAACAGCTGAGCGACTCGTTCATAAGAGCCGATTCATTGCCGTGAGCGTGAGTCGAATCGCTCACGTCTTGCCATGAGTGTTGCGTGGTACTGTACTGTACTGTACAAAATATTTGGTATAGCGCCCCTAGTGGCGAATACCCACCGGCCGCCACTGCTCTGACTCAGTCTCATCATGCCCTCGGCCTCAGGTGATCCGTGTTATGCCCAGGCGGCATGTAACTTGGAATGGAGTTCCAGGACGGGCGGCTCACCGGGCAGAGGTAGGAAGGGTGAGGGGAAAATTCAGCCATCTCTCGTCGCCAATGTTATGTTGGAAGAATCAGACAACATGTCAGTGTTTACTGAACTCAAGACACATGCATTGTAACGTACATCAGAACGTCAACCATACGTCACGTTCGGCCATATGCCGTAACGTGAAACTCAACAGAATAACACGACACTGTCGCAATAGTTAGAACACTAGTGCTGGCACTCGCTAGAGTACCAGACGTAACAGGCAGCATGCCGTTTCTTAATTGCTAGCTTGGCATTAGCATCAGGATCATAGGTTGCAGTCACAATGGTAGCTGTGAATTCCATGGGCTGGTAGAAAGGTCTACACTTAATCATGATGTATTCCATGTTAGCAGAGCAGTGACTCACACTGGTGGTATTGTTTCTGCACCAGGTTGTGTTTATATAAATGTATGCACAAACCTCCACCTATGGTTTTTCCGCAACCATCAACTGTTCTCTCCACCCTGTAGAGAGTGCGGCCTGGTAGCTCAATAGCACTGTCATGAATCTAGCTATTAAGCCAGGATTCTGTGAAAATCACGACGTTGCAATCCTTAATCCATTTATGATTGATGATCCGCAGCCGCAGTTCATATATTTTGTACACCAGAGGCTGCACGTTGGTGGGTAACAATAGGCGGTGCAGACTTAGCCCTAGTTCCTCTTCTGTTTTTACACTCACAATGAGGGAGAGGAGTGTAATGATATTCCCCGGTGTGCGAGCGATCTCGTTCGGGAACTGAAGATCACCAATAACATGTCATATTGTCCAACGTCCAAAAGATATTGTCGGGAGCCCTGCGTGCACACGCTGCCATCGTGGGCCACTTAGGAGACTAGAGCAGCACAGGTCTACTGCCCCCCCCCCCCCCCCCCCCACCTTAGGAGACTAGAGCAGATCAGGCTTACTGCCCCCCCACCTTAGGAGACTAGAGCAGATCAGGCTTACTGCCCCCCACCTTAGGAGACTAGAGCAGCACAGGCTGTGTTAACCCTGATGACAGATGACTATTTCTTTCTTTACCATAGAAAACAAGTTAAAAATTGGACCTTGTCTTACAATTTTAAGGTGTTGTGGACATTTTGACAACAAATCCCACTGCCCTCAGCTATGCCTAATTTATAATCTCTGCATTGGTCATTTCAACTGCGTTGTGCCTGGCTCTCAAATCATTACCTCTTACGTAATCGTTACACTGCCTGGCGACTGTATTTTTGCAGTGAGCGTTCTATCTGATATCAATAGCACAGAATACATTTTTTTGTATCCTCTTTTTCTCCGCCTGATTTTCTATTTTTCTCCCCATCCCAATTTAGTCGTTATGCCAATTCCCCCCCTCCCCTACCTGGTTGTTGTGCGCATGTTCCTCCTACTGGTCGGTACAAGGGAACCCTGAAGTCCACCACATGCTTCCTCCGACACATGTGGAGATAGCCAGTGGCTCTTTTTTCACCTGGCAGCGAGGACTGTCATTGGTGAAGCGTAACGCGTGGGAGGTCACGCTGCCTTCACCATTTCCTGCCTTTCGCTGAGCAGGCACCCAGACCTGACGTGTAGGCGTCGCTGTCCACAACGCCAGATTACCACCCACGACTTGTCCTCCCCCTAACCCAGCCAAACGAGTTAGTATAGCGATCAGCCCAAGCCCCAAGCAATGCTGACTCCGGGAGTCGAGACCGCAGCCTCTTGCATTGGTGACAAGCGCAATCTCCGCTACGCCACCCGACCGCCTTAGCACAGAATAAATTGACAAACTTCTGTAACTTGGGTTTATGAATCCTACTGGCAGACCAAGCCAATGAAAGCATTTTATCAACTGATTTTGGGTTGAAAACATCATCAAACTTGTATAATCTTTAAAAATGTTAAGACAATTGAGGTTGCCCTCATTTACAATGATTTACAATGGCAACAAAAAACAAGAGAAATAATCTAAAATACAAGACAAGACAATCTGCTAAAAGAGTTACAGATGGTTAAACAGAGGTTTATGATCATGGATTTGAACTGTGGTTGGAAGGGTATTGATCTTTAAAGTGTGTTGAAGGATGTTCCATGAGTCAGGAGCATTCATGGGAAAGGCAGACCTTCCAATGTCAGAACAGGCGCGGGGGACCATAATCATAATCCAGTCATTTGAACGAGTTAGATAAGGTCCAAAGTTCCAGCAACATTATGATGTAAGGTGGTAGCTTACCAATAAGGACTTTGTAAATAAACAAATACCAATGTTTATTGCACCTCTCTGTAAGAGAAGGCCAACTAACCTTATTATACAGGAGACAATAGTGAGTATCATTCCTGTCACCAGTATGAATCTGAGGGCAGAGTGATAGACAGTTGTTTAACAGTGGAAGCAGCAACTGGTCTATACACTGATATGAAAACTGCTTCAACAACTCTCTTCTTACTAATCAATGGAAAACAGTTTCTGTACAAGAAGCAATTTTCTGTTGCAGCGTATATTTCTCATCGAGTCAGATGCCAAGATATTTATACTCAGTGTGTGACTATCAATGCTAGAACCACTCACAGTGGATACATGCAACCCATTATATTCAATATTCCTGGCTCTAACCCATTATATTCAATATTCCTGGCTCTAGTAAACAGCATTAATTTTGTTTTACTTGCATTAAGTACCAATTTAAGATTAATAAGCGCTTCCTGAAGAGCATTAAAGGCAAGTTCTCAATGGCCAGTTGTACAGAGTCAGCATTACAACATTATGACACAGCATTGTCATCTGCATGGCTTGCCAACCATTTAAGGAAGAGACAATGTTAGCTTGTGGCACACCTTTTGTTCATTTCCCAACTTCACACACTGTCACCTCTCCAACAAATACATCTGAAACAAATCAAAAGCCTTTCTATCCAAACCAATACTAGATCATCTTTATGAAAGCAAGGGATGATCAGGTGTATCAGATTATTTAGATGGATCTACAAAAAGGGCAGCACGGTGTTTCTTCCTGTCTAATGCACATATTATGTAGTGTGACGCCTGTGAGAGACATAAATGGAAGCGCCAGTGTGAGGACATGATCATGAATGGATTGGGTACAGCTGTTGTGCTTGTAGATGTGTGAAAGAGACCCTGGGGTTAAACAGCAGAGCCAGGAGTAGTGTAGATGGCAGCTGGGGATTCGCATCTCACTGTGCGTGTCCATACACTCCGTTGGGGGGAGGATACGGCTCACAGCCTCTAGTGTTGCCGGCCGTGAAGACAGTCAGACAGTCAGAACTGCACCAGTGTCAGGACTCAGGAGGGGAGGTCGTTGTCTCCTGTAGGTAGCGATGGCTGGGGACTTGTGAGTGTATGCAGCTTGTATATTATTGGTTCTCCAGTTTTGTGTATCAACGCTCGGCCAGCCGCCACATTCTGTTCTGTTCGCATCGCCGACCTCAACTATCAATTGCCCTGGGAAGTTGGATGTGCTGTGGTAAACTATAGCCTGTTTGTAGTGGATACGATTATAGATATTCCTTTATTTATGCCCTTGGGGAAATTCTGGACTGTTACTGGACTAGTATACTTCTATCAGAGGTGTGCTGTGGGGAATGATGGCCTATTTGTAGTGGACTAGTGTGCTTGTCTTCTTCTATTGGATGTGTGCTGTTTGTAGTGCTGCACCTGGTGCATATGATATGATAGGGATCCCATGCTTAATGCCTCTAGTCAGTCTAGTGGAACAACCCCATTGGACCTTTAAAGCAAGCCACATTATATATTTAACTATGAATATTTAAATAAAGAGCGTATATATTTTGTCTGTTGTTGTGTGGTGGATGTCTACTCGAAGGCCTCTGACACCGGACCATACCGGTTCATAAAGGGTGGGGGCAGTGTTGAGCTACTCCGTGTACCCCAGGTATTTACCTTACCAAAATGAAAGAGGTTTATATCACTAACTAATATAATAGCTGAAATCGTGCCGTGATTAGCTCTGAAGCCGGATTGGTGCGGACTAAATACTGATTGACTTGAGAGAAAAGATTTACCAAGGATTCCAGGACTTTTGCTTAGCAGGGTATAGTTTGGTGATTGTGCCGTAATTATTTAGATCATCTCTATCACTAATTATCCAATTTATCCTCTCCAGTTTAACTCCTGGTATCAATGGCTTGCAATCCTTCAAGTACATCATTAGCAGAGAAGGGATGAAGGGTGAACTGAGAAGCATTGTTTATAGCACGCACGCCCACACGCACGCATGCACGCACACGCACGCACACACACACACACACACACACACACACACACACACACACACACACACACACACACACACACACACACACACACACACACACACACACACACACACACACACACACACACACACACACACACACACACACACACACACACACAAACATTTATATTACCATATTTTTGTGTAGAACTCATATCTAAGACCTAAAGCTAGTATATCTGTGTCTGACATGGAATGGCTTTCCCTGAAGCATCAAAGGGCTACGGTCATAATTTGTTCCATTTCTTTAACAAAAGAACATAGCTGATCTTTGTACTGTGAGGTTTCTAGAGAAACTGGGCCACACTCTATACCTGCAGGAATACAAGTCTGGAGTTAGTCTATGTTTAGGCTGGGTGGGCTAGGAGGAGTAGTGCCTTGTGCAGTACTATGAGGCCATAGGAGCTGCTGTCTGTATTTCACAGGCCAGTGTTGGTATTTCAGACCTGCTCTCTACCAGAGAATGACACTAACCACCACCTGGGCCGAGCTCTGTCTTCTAGCCTCAGCATGCAACCTTACAGTATAAAGTACACACCGTCTTTGAGCACATATAATTATAAAGAGACAGCATATGTTGGGAGTGCTTTTGATGTGTCCAAGAGCGAGACCATTAATGTCAATGGATCAAACCGTACGGCGAGTCCCTGCTTAGCTCCATATTGTCATATTGATGCAAGGTTGATATAAAACCCTTCAACAGGGGTATTTTCTAGTATCACACGTGTCCTACTTTTACTGGTGCTGGGATACTTACTCGGCCGGAGGTTAGAGCCAGATCTTCTGTTTGCCACATGCTATGCTTGAACCAGTAGAGGGAGCTATCACTCAGAAATGATCAACAAGTATCAAAGGAATGTCTTTTACAATTACATATCATACACTTCCATGATTATGTTTCGCCCTAGGCATTTCTCTAGAATCCGCTTTGTCAAACCACATGCAGTCATCACAGAGCCCATCAATACTTAGGTAAAGTGGCAGCTTTCCAACTGCTTGGGTGAGAGAGTGACTGGTGTTTCCTCACTGAGGTGACAGAGAAATATTATCTCAAGATGAAATAATCACATCACACATTCACAATGCTGTGAGGGGTTTCTCTCTCTCTCTCTCTCTCTCTCTCTCTCTCTCTCTCTCTCTCTCTCTCTCATGTCATTTTCAGGAATTTTTGAAAAGGACGTTCCTATAATATCTAGGACATCTTTTTAGGTCACCATTAAAATATCCTCCAAACTTATAATACACGCAGATAAGTTACCTTTTTCTTCTTTTATTTGCATATAGTGGATATCTGAGTCTTTATGCCGACACAAACAAACAGCAACAACCGGAACCAACAACAGAAATAATGTATGCGCTCATTATTATTCTCATTTGGAGTTCTAATTTATTCTGCCTTAGTGAGAGAGAACGTTTTCAAAGGAAAAAGCGTGAAGAGGGCTTGTTGATAAGAGACGAGCGTTAAGTCAAATTATTCAGCCGTTTCCTCTGTTTCTGTGATGGAGTTTATTCCTCTTCTTCTCCATCACACACATTAGGACACAGACGCTCACACACGACATACACACACAAACACGCTTGGGCGCTCACACAAACATCACTCACCAGGCATTCCTCTTCAGTAGGAATTCCATTAAGCAGTGACAACTTACAGTTAATTAGAGAGAATCCATATTTCTCTGCTCTTGTTTACGTATTTCGGAGCCTCTATGATCATCAGCTCAAAGTAAGCCTGTGAAGACAGAAGCCTGAACCCCCGCCCACCCCCCCCCCCCTGCTTCCATATGCTTAGAGCAGCCTTTATGTTCGGTGATTGACGGTTGCACGCTAACTGCCAGATAAAAGCACCTCTGACACTCTTCTGTAGGGTAAATGTACATCCAAAGACAGTATGTCATGGTTGTTTCTCTTTCAAGTGGCAGGTTGAAGTTGAGGCTCTTCTCATATTCCCCAAGGATCGATCATCTCTCTTCATCAGTGGCGTTGGTTATCATAAGTGTTCGGTGTGTGTGTGTGTGTGTGTGTGTGTGTGTGTGTGTGTGTGTGTGTGTGTGTGTGTGTGTGTGTGTGTGTGTGTGTGTGTGTGTGTGTGTGTGTGTGTGTGTGTGTGTGTGTGTGCAATGCATGCATGCAAGTGTTGTGTGTGTGTGTCTGTATGTATATTTGACAGTGCATGCTTGGGCCTTCATACTCACCTATTATGTGCATGTGCATGTGAACATACAGTATGTGTAACATTGAGAGAGAGAGGGGGGGAGAGAGAGAGAGAGAGAGAGAGAGAGAGAGAGAGAGAGAGAGAGAGAGAGAGAGAGAGAGAGAGAGAGAGAGAGAGAGAGAGAGAGAGAGAGAGAGAGAGAGACATATACATAAATGAACTGGCAAAAACATTGGAACAAATTGCAGCACCTGGCATCCCCCTATTGCACACACAGAAGTCAAATGCCTACTGTTTGCAGATGACCTGGTGCTGCTGTCCCCAACAAAAGAAGGGCTACAACAGCACCTTGACCTTCTGCACAAATTCTCCCAGACATGGGCACTGACAGTGAACCCAAACAAAACTAAAATGATGATATTCCAAAAAAGGCCCAGCCTACAACAAGAAAAACACAAATTCCTCCTAGACACAATTTCCCTAGAACACACAAACAACTACATCCATCTCGGCCTAAACATCAGTGCTACAGAGAACTTCAACCAAGCTGTGAATGACCTGAGAGACAAAGCAAGAAGGGCTTTTTATGTCATAAAAAGGAACATCAAGTTAGACATTCCAATCTAAATCTGGCTCAAAATATTAGACTCCGTCATAGAACCGATTTCCCTATATGGTTGTGAAGTCTGGGGCCCACTTGCAAACCAAGACTTCACCAAATGGGACAAACACCCAATTGAGACGCTACATGCAGAATTTTGCAAATCCATTCTCCGCACCCAACGGAAAACACCAAATAATGCATGCAGAGCAGAACTAGGAAGATACCCACTAATCATCAAAATTAAAAAAATAGCATTTAATTCCACAATCACCTAAAAGAAAGTGACCCAGACACACTCCACAACATAGCCCTCACCTACAGAGAGACCCTTGAGAGATGCCCACTCAGCCAGATGGTTCTGGGACTCTGCTCACAAACACAAGCAGAGCCACCAGACAGAAACCACACTGAACTAAATCAAATTATAAGAAAACAAAAAGAAAACTATCTGACACATTGGAAAGAATCAACCCAAAACCAGAGCAAATTGAAATGCTATTTGGCCCTAAACAGAGAGTACACAGTGGCAGAATACCTGAGCACTGTGACTGACCCAAAACTAAGAAGATCCTTATAGGTACAGACTCAGCGAGCACAGCCTAGCCATCGAGAAAGGCCGCCATAGGCAGACCTGGCTCCCAAGAGAAGAAAGACTGTGCACCCACTGCACACAAGATGAGGTGGAAACCGAGCTCCACTTCTTAACAACCTGCCCACTATACCAAGACATCAGAGACATATACTTCCCACAAATTGCAAACACCCAAAGAGACTTTGAAAACATGGACAATAACTCAAAACTCCCATACCTACTGGGAGAAATACAAGAATGTGCAAACACAGCAGCAAGATTTGTGAGCTGCTGTGACAAGAAAAGGACATCCAATGGAATACAACCACCATAAAGACTGTACAAGAAATTCCTTCTGTAATGTACTGATTTCTTTTGATTTCTCTGTTTGATTGTTTTGTTTTGTTTGGCTTTGGCAATGTAAAGTATGTTTCCCATGTCAATAAAGCCCATTTGAATTGAAATTGAATTGAATTGAAAATTGAGAGAGAGAGAGAGAGAGAGAGAGAGAGAGAGAGAGAGAGAGAGAGAGAGAGAGAGAGAGAGAGAGAGAGGGAGAGAGATACAGTAGGTCGAAAGAGACAGAGAGGGAGACACACACAGAGAAATAGAGAACAACAGAGAGAGACATACATGGAGACAAAGAAAGAGAGATAGAGAGAGATATACAGAGAGAGAGGGAGAGAGAGGGGGGGGGGTGGAGAGAGAAAGAAAGAGAAATCATTGTCGTTTGTCTAATCACTTGTATCCGTCACTCTCCTGTGTTCTGCCAACATACAACACTGATCTTCCTTTCTTTCTGGCAAAGTGTGTTTGGTCAAACAAAAAACACACACACACACACACACACAAAAAACACAAAAACAATACCTCCCTGCACTTCTCTGCTTCTCCCAGTAAATGGAACACTTATATAAGGCACCATTGTGGATTACATAAATATCTCAAAGTTATCAATATTTCATCCTCTCTGCGTTTGATGTGTTTGGTAATTGGATATTTATGTTGTGGGCTTCCTCTCTCAAAGCCCCGGCTGCACTTTGGTATTTGTGTGTGTGCGTGTGCGTGATCGTGTGCGTGATCGTGTGCGTGTGTGTGTGCGTGTGTGTGTGTGTGTGTGTGTCTGTCTGTCTGATTTTCCCATGTGTGTGCACGCATGTGCATATGTGTGTGTGTGTGTGTGTGTGTGTGTGTGTGTGTGTGTGTGTGTGTGTGTGTGTATGTGTGTGTGTGTGTGTGCGTGCGTGCGTGCACGCGTGTGCGTGTGTGTGCGTGTCTGTGCGTGTGTGCATGTGTGTGTGAGCGAGCATGGTGGGATCCCTCGCTTGAGGTCCTGCTGCAGTTTGCCACGAAGTGTGATGTCAGAAATGTTGAGGGAGAGGCAAGGAGAGGACACACTCTCTCTGTGTGGGTGTCCATGTGTGTGTGTGTGTGTGTGTGTGTGTGTGTGTGTGTGTGTGTGTGTGTGTGTGTGTGTGTGTGTGTGTGTGTGTGTGTGTGTGTGTGTGTGTGTGTGCATGCTTGTGTGTGTATGTATCTTTGTGTGCATGCTTGTGTGTGTGTATCTTTGTGTGCATGCTTGTGTGTGTGTGTATCTTTGTGTGCATGCTTGTGTGCGTGTATCTTTGTGTGCATGCTTGTGTGTGTGTATCTTTGTGTGCATGCTTGTGTGTGTGTATCTTTGTGTGCATGCTTGTGTGTGTGTATCTTTGTGTGCATGCTTGTGTGCGTGTATCTTTGTGTGCATGCTTGTGTGTGTGTATCTTTGTGTGCATGCTTGTGTGTGTGTATCTTTGTGTGCATGCGTGCATGCTTGTGTGTGTGTATCTTTGTGTGCATGCTTGTGTGTGTGTATCTTTGTGTGCATGCTTGTGTGTGTGTATCTTTGTGTGCATGCTTGTGTGTGTATCTTTGTGTGCATGCTTGTGTGTGTATCTTTGTGTGCATGTGCATGTTTAAGCCCTTTGTAATATCAGACATGGGTAGGCAAGAGTAGGACTCACAGCGGAGATGGACTTGAGTGGCGCGCGCATGTGAGTGTGCACGCATATGTGTGTACGTGTGTACATATATGTGTGCATGCGTGCACGTATGTATCTTGTATAAGTCGTGTATAAATGTGTGTGCGTGTGTGTGTGTGTGTGTGTGTGTGTGTGTGTGTGTGTGTGTGTGTGTGTGTGTGTGTGTGTGTGTGTGTGTGTGTGTGTGTGTGTGTGTGTGCGTGTTTTCTTCCCTCACAATGGGTGGTCAAAGGGAGGAGAGAGCTATGAGACTTGGCTGTCTCTCCACACCAGCTCCCAGGGCAGACAGACATATGGGTTAGCCTTTGATGGAAGCGTAGATCAACGAACGAGAGGAGGAAAAGGAGGAGGAAGAAGAAGAAGAAGAGGAGGAGGAGGATGAGTAATCATAACGGTCTCCTTAGTGACAGTCTAATAAATGTTTCAATGGAGAGTTTTGACAGTTACTGTGACAAAAGCGCTGTTTGTGTCTGGAAAGTCACACAGGGACCAACGTGAGGATGCGGCACGCGGAGACAGGCAGCCAGCGGTGGACTGGACGGGGGAGACAGGCAGCCAGCGGTGGACTGGACGGGGGAGACAGGCAGCCAGTGGTGGACTGGACGGGGGGGGACAGGCAGCCAGCGGTGGACTGGACGGGGGAGACAGGCAGCCAGCGGTGGACTGGACGGGGGAGACAGGCAGCCAGCGGTGGACTGGACGGGGGAGACAGGCAGCCAGCGGTGGACTGGACGGGGGAGACAGGCAGCCAGCGGTGGACTGGACGGGGGAGACAGGCAGCCAGTGGTGGACTGGACGGGGGAGACAGGCAGCCAGCGGTGGACTGGACGGGGGAGACAGGCAGCCAGCGGTGGACTGGACGGGGGAGACAGGCAGCCAGCGGTGGACTGGACGGCGGCGGGCGGCTGTGGTTTGACGGCCTGCGCTACGCTACGCCTCTGTGTTCATGTGTTGTGTCTGTTTGTCGCTCTGTTAGTGTCTGTGTGGTTGTGATGTTTTTATTCTTGTGTTGTTTCAAATATTATTTTCTTTCCTCTTGTGCCTACGTGTACGTGTACCTCTTGTTCCGTCGATGCTCAGACGAGTGTCCCAAACATCAGTTATCCTGTGGAGACGGATAGATGTGTGTATCGATGTTTTAATGTGTTATTTTTCTTTGCCCAAAATAACTCGAATGAAACCAAATCGGTGGGCGGTGGTGGGTGACACGCTCTGGTGGACTGACAGACGGGTGAAGGAACTGCAGGTGGATTGGGTATATTGACTGTATTTATTTACAGTGTCCCACCGACATCATTTGGGGTGCACTTCTCTGTAATGACCAGCTGAGGGAGCTGTGGGGGTTTAATTCAGAAATCCCAGTGGAGTAGTATACTGAGATAGAGAGAGAGAGAGAGAGAGAGAGAGAGAGAGAGAGAGAGAGAGAGAGAGAGAGAGAGAGAGAGAGAGAGAGAGAGAGAGAGAGAGAGAGAGAGAGAGAGAGAATAAAGAGATAGAGACAGATAAATAGAGAGAGAGAGAGAGAGAGAGAGAGAGAGAGAGAGAGAGAGAGAGAGAGAGAGAGAGAGAGAGAGAGAAAGGGAGGGTAGGTGTTTGTAGAGGGAGAAAGGGAGGCTGAAAGAGAGATAGAGGGAACTGGTATCTTCACAGTCCATTACATCACTGTTCTGTATGAGAATACTCCTCTAACACTCAAGTCAAGTCAAGAGTTTTATTTGTCACGGCATTACGTCAGTGGGAAGGACTCCAATCACACTATTAGTACAGGATCGAGCCACACCATCATCGTGCCACAGAACAGCACATACATCAGACTGAGATACTCACTTAACATTGCGGCATGCAGACACCAGGTATATACTGTAGGCTACAATAAATAGCAGATAGTTCCAGATCTGCACTTTTTGTGTTTGTTTTTTTACTCACCTCATAGAAATTTCAAGTCCAGCACAACAAAAGAGTTAGATATAGGTAGATAAAGCCGCTTATATCAATAGTTATATGAATGCGGGCAAAGCATCATGCTTCATCTATTGGACTGCTCAGTGTGCCAGCACCACCTGAAATCATTTTACCAATGCCCCTATCACAGACCAGGTTTATGCCCCCCCCCAGCTAGTATATAAGCAGGGGCTGAAGCATACATTCTCCCTTTCCTAGTTCCTTTCAGAAACATGGGACAACAGGGAGAAAAGCAAGATGCTTTGTTATTAGTCATAACCATCATTATATGTTGTGCGGCCTCCGCATTTTGCTTCACTAATAGGAGAAGTGAGAGTGTAGCCCTGATCCATATGATCTACCCCCTGTCGGCATTAAACAGAGATGGACAAAACATGTGCCCCTGCTGTGGGAAACATATAATAACTTACTCAGTCGATGGATCCGGTTAATACAATCTATTAACTCAGAATGAAAGTATCGAATACAGAATAGTCCGAGAATGGCTGAATGTCCCTCACCCTGTGACCAGCTTTGACACCAGGATAGAAGAGGCCGACCTCTTTGCTCAGGGGCCACTCATATACAGGGTCTTCTTTCTTCAGTCTGGGGTCTAAAAAGATAGGCAAGGGGAGGAGTTAAGAATAGATTAAGAGCAGGGTAGCCTACAAATGCAGGTCTGTCTATAAAACAGGAGAAGCATTTTAACAGGGAGAAATAAGAAATGCCTGGTAATGAAGTGTGGGAGTTACAAATTGTAACTACAAAGGGAAGAAGACAGGCATTCCAGTGCATAAAAAAAAGAAAAAAAACACTAGGGAAGGAGCTGGGAGAAGTTACAATGTAGCTAGAGATAGAATGATGAGGAAGGGATCCCAAGCTGAGGAGAGAGAGACAGACAGTTCTCTGACACATCCAGCAGATAACACCTGATAAAAGGGGATGGGGAAGACCAAGAAGCTTCTGCCCAGCTGTCTTCCACTGAGACCCATCTGAGAAGAGTATAGGAGCTAGATACTCCACACGTGGAGAGGGGGAGTTCAGTAGAATGCCCAAGTATGCCATCTGTTGGCTGGAGAAAAAAGTGCTCTTTTTCCAGTTGATGGCAAAACCCAACAGAGACAATGCTCCACCAGGTGTCTGGAGTGATCTGCAATCAGCTGATTGAGTGACAAGGTCTAGAATGGGTCTTACACCCCTGGTTTTCTTTGGAACCAGAAATACCGGGTATTACGTAACCATTGACTACAGGAAGGCTCGTTATCTGGTCAATGCTACATAATAAAGAGACGGCAGCCAAAGTATCTAAATAAAGAATATTTAATTTATAATTACCATGGTTTTGTAATAGAAATGAACAACAAATAATAAACAGACAAACACAGAACTATACAGACAGGATCAGCACTAGACGGAAGGGATGACAGACTACTTATACACAAGGGAATGACGAGACAACACACACCTGGGGTAATGGTAATTGGGTACACCTGGGGGAAAACAATAGGGACTACACACCATGACAGAGGACTACATCTAGACATGACGACTCACATTAGGAGCGCCTGATCAGGGCACAAACATACCCCCACATAACACCCCCCCCCTCAAATGTATGGCCATAACCCCAAAGTGAAATGGGGAAATGGACATAAACAAGGAAAACCGTACATAAATAAATAAAGGGAAGAAAAAAAAATAGCGGTCGATAAATGGGGAACCCTGATGCAAACAAGACGAAAGTCGCCCTCCGGTCCGCATCCCCCCAACAACCGTGCATATTGAGCTGCACCGCACTGCACCCTGCAATCCGTCAATAAAGTCCTTGATCAACAGGTAAGGAGAATGGGCAGCCTCAGCCTTACTCCTCATCACTCCCGACTCCTGGAACACAGAGCAAAATCAACAAAAAGCAAAAACAAAACAACAACACCTCTCACACAACACATTGTCCTTGCCCTTGACATGTACCACCTCCACATCAAAGGCTTGCAGGAAGAGGCTCCAGCGCATCAGCCGCTGGTTCGAATTCTGCATCCTGCCTATAAAGACCAATGGGTTGTGGTCCGTGTAAATTCTAATAGGTGATTGAGAGGAGCCAACATACACCTCAAAATGGGAGAGGGCCAGAATCAAAGCCAATGCCTCCTTCTCGATGGTCGAGTAGCGCCTCTGGTGTATATTAAACTTCCTGGAGAAGTACGACACCAGGTGCTGAATACCCCCGTCATCATCCTGCAAGAGCACTGCGCCAGCGCCCAACTCGCTAGCATCCACCGCCAATTTAAAAGGCCTCGTGAACACAGGCGCCGCAAGGACAGGGGCACTGACCAGAATGGACTTAAACTGTTGAAACGCGAAAGAACACTTAGGCGTCCACTGAAACGGGATCTTCGGGCTCAGCAGATCTGTAAGGGGAGAGGCTACCGCCCAAAAGTTCCTACAAAACCCCCTATAATACCCCGTCATCCCCAGAAAGCACCGGAGATCCCGACGTGTAGCTGGCTCTGGGAAACCAAGTATAGCCTCCACCTTAGAATGGACAGGGCGGACCTCCCCCCGCCCCACTACCTTGCCAAGATAGGTGACGGTCGCCCTGCCAAACTCGCACTTGGCCAGGTTCAGTGTCAAGTTCGCCCCAACAAGCCGACCAAACACCTCCCGCAAACTAGCTATGTGCCCCTCCCAATCGTCAGAGTAAATGATGAGGTCATCGAGGTAGGCCTCACAACAAGCCACGCCCGACAGCACATGATTGACCAACCTCTGGAAGGTCGCAGGCGCGTTGCGCATCCCAAACGGCATCACCGTGTATTGCAGGAAACTGTCAGGTGTCACGAATGCAGAAATTAGTTTAGCCCGGTTTGTAAGTGGCACCTGCCAGTACCCTTTTAGCAAATCCAACTTAGTTACAAAAGATGCGCCCCCCACCCTGTCGACACAGTCCTCCATCCTGGGCAACGGGAAACTATCTGGCCTAATCACATTATTTACCAGACGAAAATCAGAGCAAAATCTATCTGTCTTATCAGATTTATCCACCAATAAGCACGGCGAGCTCCACGGGCTGAAGCTGGGCTCAGCGATGCCATTAGCGAGCATATATGCCACCTCTTTTTGTAACCGTGCGCGTTTGTGTGGATTCACGCAATACGCGTGCTGTTTAATGGGCACTGCCTCCCCCACATCAATGTCATGGTACAAGACACTTGTGCGTGAAGGGATATCAGAGAAAAGTTCGCCATGAGTCCTAACCAGGCCCATGATATCAGCTTGCTGTAGCTCTGATAAATGGCCCAGACGACAGCCAAGAGTGACCAAAGACTCCGTGTTTGTAAGACGGCCCTCCACAACCGCTTTAGACGGGATAATCACGTCATCCTCCAGCCCACCACCGCCGTCTGAAAGAGAAAGACTGTCATTACTCATATCGACACTAGATGGGGCCAACACACAAGCCGACACCGGCATAGCGGCCACCACAGTACTGGCCACAGGACCCCTTGTATGAAACAGCTTAATCATATTAATATGACACAGGCGGGTCTTCCGCCCACGATCCGGTGTCTCAATAAGGTAATTCAGCTCCCCTACCTTTTCCCTAACCCGATACAGTCCACTAAACCGAGCCTGTAGACTGGACCCTGTTACCGGAAGTAACACCAAGACCCTCTCCCCTGGCACAAACGTCCTAACCCGAGCCTTCCTATCATACCACCCCTTCATCCGTTTTTGTGTGTCGATCAGATTTGTTCTTGCCAGATCACATGCCCTCTTCAGCTTTTCCCTAAAGCCACAGACATAGTCCAACAGGTTTTTCGGCTCGCTCTCCCCCAACCACTTCTCCCTCAACAACCTGAGCGGCCCCCTCACAGAATGTGCAAACACCAACTCTGCAGGGCTGAAACCCAAAGATTCCTGTACCACTTCCCTTGCGGCAAACAACATCAAATGAACCCCCTCATCCCAATCATCCTCTGTATCACGACAGAATGCCCGAAACATAGTCTTTAACGTGGAGTGGAATCTTTCTAACGCCCCCTGTGACTCCGGGTGGTATGGACTAGAGAAGCTATGTGATATATCCAGCTGTTTCAAAACCTGCGAGAAGATACCAGATAAGAAATTCGTCCCTTGATCGGATTGGACCACGCGAGGTAAACCGAACACAGAGAAAAACCTCACCAAGGCCTGTGACACTGTCTTGGCCGTTATCCGCTTCAACGGAATCGCTTCAGGGAAACGTGTGTTGGCACACATAATGGTCAAAAGAAAACTATTACCTGCCTTAGTTCTAGGGAGCGGCCCCACACAATCAATAATAACCCTCTCAAAGGGTTCCCCCATTGCCGGGATAGGATAGAGCGGCGCCCGTGGAATGACGTCATTGGGTTTCCCCACCATTTGACACGTAGAACACCCCCTGCAGTGCTGCGCCACATCCCGTTTTAACCCTGGCCAACAAAAATTACGCAGCACCCTATCAAATGTCTTGTTGACCCCCAAATGCCCTGCGAGCCTATGATCGTGAGCCAAACAAAGGATATCATGACGGTACTTAAACGGAACCACAACTTGCGTCACCACATTCCAATCATTCCCCAATGACGCATCCGGATCAGGGGACCATTTACGCAGCAACACAGCGTCTCCCAGGACATAACAGCTTTTAAGGCCCTTACTCTCTCCTTCCCCCACAGCGGACGTAAAAAGCCCCGACAGGCTTGAATCCCTACCCTGTTCTGCGATAAGTTCCTCATGAGCGAAAGAGAACCCAGCCGCGCTACTGGCAACTTCAGCCGAGGAAATAGTGGGCAGCAACGAACCGGCTGAAACAGAAGAAACAACATCATCAGACTCAAGTTGGTCAACTGTAGGGGCAAGCTGAGACAATAACAACGAGCCAGGCTGCCCCTGGAGCGCCCCCTCCCTCTCAGGCTCCTCGCCGTCAGCCGCTACTATGGTATCGAACAAGTCCACATCGCCCTCTTCCTCGGCCCGAGCTCTAACAACCATGGCTCGCGTCACCGCACATGAAGAGAACACCCTCGGATACACCTCTGCCAGGGTGTCTACAGCACCAGACTGTGCTGGCACACAAGTCACATCTGCCTTCACGAGGACCCTACCCCCTGCCAAATCGTTCCCGAGGATTAGTGACACCCCCGCAACCGAGAAACAACTTTCTACCCCAATGACGACCGGGCCCGACACCAACTCAGATGTCAGGTGGACAATGTGAAGCGGGACTTTCATCACATGCATTCCAAAAGACCTAACTGTTATCCCAGCATCCACCTCTGAACTACTGTCGAAGGGCAACACATCCCCCCGAATAAATGACTGGGATGCAGCCGTGTCCCTTAATATGGTCACAGGAACCCTCACCCCATCACTAGCCAAG
Organism: Notolepis coatsorum; assembly: GCF_963971535.1. Classification (NCBI taxonomy): domain Eukaryota; kingdom Metazoa; phylum Chordata; class Actinopteri; order Aulopiformes; family Paralepididae; genus Notolepis; species Notolepis coatsorum. The sequence continues at coordinate 41,973,500 of NC_140171.1, forward strand.
GATACAAAACCCCCGCTGATAAACGGTAGGTAAGCTTTAATATCCTCACCCCTTTTGTCGTACTCAACCGATGTGCGTGTGGGTGCCATCACCAACGAAATCTGCTTACTGGGACGAGTAAGGGCAAAAAAAAACCACCTCGGCCTACTCTCCACATTGCGTACAGGGTAACTTGGCCTGTCAAAAAGTGTCTTGTGCGTCAGCACAAACTCGTCCGCCAGGCTCGCAGCCACCGAACACTCAGGCACCTTATGCTCATTCATGTACATAGCAACATTATCGGGCAAACAATACAATTTGAACTCCTCAAGGAGCACGAGCTCCTAGCTAGGAAGGAGAGGGTAGGAAGTGCTTTTTTTGTATGGGGTTGCTATTATCTTTTATTCTGTTTTTTATTATGATGATCTTTGTTTTATTATGATGCTCTATGTTTTATTATGATGCTCCATGTTTTATTATGATGCTCTATGTTTTTATTATGATGCTCTGTTTTAGTATGTTTTATTATGATGCTCTATGTTTTATGATGTCTGTCCATGTCCAAAATCAGGGACCATGATGGAAATAAGTGCTTGCACTTTCTCATGTTTTTATCCCTTGGATGCTGTCTTTTACTCCACAATAAAAATCAATCAATCAATCAATCAATCTTAAGCAAAGTGTCCACCTTCTCCGACGCGCACCACCGGTCAAACAACAGCTCTTTCTCATATGCAAACTCCACATAAGTCTGCGAGCTGCCCTTTCTCAGAGCCCTGAACCGCTGTCTGTACGCCACAGGCACCAGCTCATACGCCCTGAGAATCGCAGCTTTGACCGCCTCGTAGTTTTGGGTATTCGGGCACAGTGACGCATATACAGGCTGACTCTAGAGGCATGTGGCAGGGCCTCAGAACAATGACAGACTACAAAGGAACCCCCCTCAAACTGAACAGTGACATCTCCTTAGCAAATGATCTCAACTCCTTCTATGCGAGGTTTGAGGCTGTGAATAACAACACCAGCCTACAAACCACGGCAATGGGGGGGGGGGGTCTGCTGATGGAGACTCAGTGTTCAGGGTAACAGAGCATGAGGTGAGACGGATCTTTAAAAAAGTGGATATCAGGAAGGCAGCAGGACCGGACGGCATCCCCGGCCGCGTCCTAAAAGTCTGTGCCGACCAACTGGCCCCGGTATTCACTGACATCTTCAACCTGTCCTTGGAACAGGCCGTCATCCCCACCTGTCTGAAGAAGTCCACCATCATCCCTGTACCCAAAAAATCTACGCCCGCTTGCCTCAACGACTACCGCCCTGTAGCCCTCACCTCCATAGCCATGAAGTGCTTTGAGAAGCTAGTGAAGGGCTACATCTGTTCCTCCCTCCCCATCAACCTGGACCCTCTGCAATTTGCATATCGCCCCAACAGGTCCACGGAGGACGCCATAGCCCATGTGCTGCACACAGCAGCATCACATCTGGACAAGAGGAAGGGGAACTATGTGAGAATGCTGTTCATCGACTACAGCTCAGCATTCAATACCATAGTCCCCTCCAAACTCATAGCCAAGCTCAGGGACCTGGGCTTGAACTATGACCTGTGCCAGTGGGTCCTGGACTTCCTGACGGGCAGACCCCAGGTGGTAAGAGCCGGCAACTGCACCTCCTCATCCATCACGCTCAACATAGGGGCCCCCCAGGGCTGTGTTCTGAGCCCCCTCCTCTACTCCCTGTACACACATGACTGCGTAGCACAGCGGAACAACAACACCATCATCAAATTTGCTGATGACACAGTAGTGGTGGGCCTGATCTCTGCCAACGACGAAAGGGCCTACCTGGAAGAGGTAGAGAACCTGTCACAGTGGTGTCAGGAGAACTGCCTCTCCCTGAACGTCAGCAAAACAAAAGAGATGATTGTGGACTTCAGGAGGTCGGGGGTCAAGGACTACAGCCCCCTCAGCATCGACGGGGCACCAGTTGAGAGAGTGAACAGTTTCAAGTACCTCGGAGCCCACATATCCGAGGACTTGACATGGACCACACACATTGACAGTGTTGTGAAGAAGGCACGACAACGCCTCTACTTCCTCAGGCGCCTAAGGAAGTTCCAAGTCAGTCAGAAGATCCTTAGGAACTTCTACTCATGTACAATAGAGAGCATCCTGACCGGCAACATCACCTCCTGGTTTGGGAATAGCACTGCACAAGACCGTAGCAGACTACAAAGAGTGACACGTTCAGCCGAACGCACAATTAGAGGGGGGCTTCCCACCCTCCAGAACATTTACAACAAGCGGTGCAAGGGGAAGGCTAAGAGAATTATTAAGGACTCGAGCCACCCGAACAACTGCCTCTTTGAACTGCTGCCGTCAGGCAAGCGATACCGGAGTCTTATGGCGAGCACAGAAAGACTCAGAAGGAGCTTCTATCCCCAGGCCATCAGGCTGCTAAACGAACAATAATCGCTAAACGAACAATAATCACTATGCAACAACCATCAAATGCACACAGCACACACACCCACACGCACACACACACTCACTCAAACAAACAACACACTGCAGCACCCACTCTCCACACTTTAGATCACACAAACACACTTACACTTTATATTTATTGATAAAGGATTTGCACTACAACTCGTACACCTACTGTGAATTGTACCTAAACTGCACCTCGTCCATTTATGCCTTGCACTATATAGTATTGTATATTAGTACACTGCACAGTATTGTATATTGTATGGTAACTACGTCTACGAACATTGTACATATGTCTAAACTGAACACTGTGACCTCTTTTTTTTCTTCTAATTTTTACTATGTTTTTATTTCATACTTATCTTGTCATGCACAGTCTCTGGAGCACAACAGTAAGAAGCATTTTGTACAAAAGTATTCTGTACTTCTGTATGACAACTATTAAAGAAACTTGAAACTTGAAACTTGAAACATGTTGGGCTTTTCCCGTAAGAGCACTCTGGAGCAGCAACGTCCAGTGTTCGGCCGGCCACCTCAGTGTCGTGGCTACATTTTCAAACGTGGAGAAATATTTATCCACATACTTCTCTAAAAACTGCGGTACGAGACGTAGATATTTGGTCACATCGAACCTATCCTCAAGATGTGGGCGCACCTCTGCCCCAAGCCTCCTGAGTTCGAGCGTGCGCGCGTGAGCGTGCTCCGCCTCAGCTTGGTCACGGTCAACATGCTCCAACTCGTGTGCATGCACCCGTGCCGCCTCCGCATGCTTTAGCTTTAAGTTCTAACTCCAACTTTCGCAGCCCCAGAGAGCCATCAGGGGTGGCCAACCCGCGGCTTGCGAGCCGCATGCGGCACTTTGCCCATCAATGTGCGGCTCTTCCATCCATCATAAAAAAAATAAAAAAAAATATATAATTTTTTTTAAATTAAAAAAAAATGTCCTTTTTTTTATGTCACTCATTCCATAAGGACATAGAATAAACATTTAAATGTTTTTTTTAAATGGACCATTTGCATGTTCTTGGTATCTGAATCTAGGGACATATATGGATCAGTGTCAGAAATAGTGTGTCTGTTACTAGGCTTGAGTAAATTGTAATGAACCAAAGGAGAATATCAATTCTATTTAAAAAAAAAAAATCTTTGACTGTGAATAACACCATGCTAAAATTGACCAGACCTGAAAAATCTAAGCAAATGAATAAAGGGAAGATGATTAAACAGAAGGTTTTGTAGATACAGTACTGAATTCTGCCATCTTTTTTATAATGTAAATTTCTCCACCATTTTTCATCATATTGCAACACCGTTTTTTGCAAGACGTTCACAGAAAGGTAGAGAAACTAACTGCGTTCCGTTTAATGGCAATAACGTTCAGGTTTGTGGGAGATAATCCCAAAAAATAAGAGAAATTAAAAAGTAAATTCAGAAGTCAGATGATTGACAGGGGCTGGTGTGAGGGGTAGGGTAGTTTTTCTAAATTTGAAAGCCCTGAGTCTCTTCCTTCAAAAGACTACACTCACTTTTGGATGTGCCACTTCCTCCTGTCAATATGCGCCGGTTTCCGACTCAATGCCCTGAGATTTCTATAATCTTATATTTCACTAATAACAGTTAAAATAATTGATAAACAAACGTAATGCTGAAAATATACACTTTTACTGTATATCTCGGGCTTAAGAGGTTAACCCCAAATTAAAAAGACATTAGCAACTTCAGAGGCCAGAGGGTGGGACATATAAACACATTTACTATCAAATAGCATTGTGAGGCTGAACAAACAGGACCAATTGACTATACATGTGCTTAAAGGGGGAACTATCTTATAAATGGCCTTTTTCAGTGTTTACCATTGTTTCTTAGCTATGTGGACTTATATTAATAGGATCTATGTCTCTAATTCTCATATTGGCGCATTCTTCCAATTCTCCTCTCACAATATTCACCCTCACTGAACTGAGTCATCTGAAAATGTGCATATCTGTGATGTCAGAGATTTCTCAGCTGCATAATAATGTGGCAGTTGATGTGGCAGTTGGCACCAGGCCACACAGTGGTTGGAGCCCAGCCTCAAAACGGCTTAAGATCTTGAGTTAGAAAAATGCGGTTTTTAGTACTTGATTAGAAATACAAAACAATGCATTTTTTTTGAAAAAAACCTAGGTGTTCCATAGACTCACAGGAATTGTGTAAAAGTGCCCAAATAGTGAAAGAAATAGTAAAACAGTTCCCCTTTAACATTTTTTAAATAAACATTCTTTTTTTAAATGGCTAAAAGTGATTTTGTAATTTTGCAACCGTGGGTCTCACAGGGTACTTTTAACCCTGTGAGGCCCAAATAAAAAAGACATTAGCAACTTCAGAGGCCAGAGGGTGAGACCTATAAACACATGAAGGGTGCCGTGACTGAAAAAAAAGGTTGAGAAACGCTGGTATATGGTGTGGCTCTTTGTGGTACCACAGTAATTTTTGTGGCTCTTAGTCTCTGACTGGTTGGCCACCCCTGCATCAGAGCCTCGGTCTGACTCCTCATCGTCATCGTCATGCAACACCTCTTGGGTGGTCAGAGCCCTCTACCAATATCTCCCGCTGCTGTGCCTTCCTACCCGGGGCCAGCTTAACCCCATAATGCTCTGCTATCCCCGCCAGCTCATCTTTCGTGCACACGCCTAACAACCCCACTGTCGGCCTATGCACACATTCTGCCACTGTCACTGGCATTTTTGAACAGGGGAGGAACAGGGGAGGAAAGAGAGAGATATCTATAACCACCATATATAAAAAACGAAACAATCAACCCCTAAAGAACAACAACAAAAAAAAGAAAAACGGCTTCACCCTATGTGTCTGTATAGTCCTGGTCCCTACCTACTTCGGCCACCGCTCCACTACCAAAACACTGGTACTGTATGTAAAAAAAATATAAGCGAGCACTGGCATGACCGCCTAACGCCTCCACACCTAGAGATATTCGCAGATCAACCACTGTCATGTGTCCAAAAAAAAACCAAACCCATCCCCAAACGTTCTCAACCCTCACTATAGCACCCCTATATAAGTAAACACTATACACACGCCGGCCTAGGAGGAGCCTGACAGGGTCCTTCTAATACCCCGACCGCATGTAGTGTGTCCCCAGGCGATGGAAGGCACCATATATAAAATGGTCCGACTGCCCTAGCTGGTTGAGAACGCTCCCTATTGGAGAAGTATTTGCCAAGGGGGTCTAAAACATGGGTCACACACACGACAATGTCAACCATACCTCACAGTGTGGATCCAGCCCAGCGGCCACCACCAAATGTTTGCTCCGAGTCGTTTTGGCCGAGCCCCCATATTACGTAACCATTGACTACAGGAAGGCTCGTTATCTGGTCAATGCTACATAATAAAGAGACGGCAGCCAAAGTATCTAAATAAAGAATATTTAATTTATAATTACCATGGTTTTGTAATAGAAATGAACAACAAATAATAAACAGACAAACACAGAACTATACAGACAGGATCAGCACCAGACGGAAGGGATACACCTGGGGGAAAACAATAGGGACTACACACCATGACAGAGGACTACATCTAGACATGACGACTCACATTAGGAGCACCTGATCATGGCACAAACATACCCCCACATAACACCGGGAGTAGATGCCTTGTTTGGATAGCAGCATTTGAATCTCTTTGAGGGATAATGCTGCTGTCGTGTCTGACAATACAGTTTACAGTCCCACCGAGAACGCAGGTGGCACTTCTCTCACCTTACTGTGCAGCATTTGCGGGGCGCTCCAGTAGCACACCATATAACGCGCTGAGTTGCGAATTGGTCGCCCCGGGTTCAGTGGCGGCTGGTGAATTCTTCTCCAGGTGGGGCGCTATACCAAACATTTTGCAAACATGTACAAGGCACGCATTGGCGAATATTATCACCATTGCCATCAATCAATATATGATCACAGTCAGTCAAATGCAACCACGTTTCCAATAGCCCTACACAGCTCTCTCTTTCTCTCTCTCTCTCTCTCTCTCTCTCTCTCTCTCTCTCTCTCTCTCTCTCTCTCTCTCTCTCTCTCTAACGCATGTATTCCCGGTAACCTGCCCCATTTCTAAGCCATATAACACAGGACGTTATACGAAAAACATTCAAATCTTTTCTCATGTCAAGAATGATTGTTATAGATGCCAAAAAAAAAAGAAAAAAAAAAAAAAAACATCATGTAATGAGGGATGGCGGACCTCTAAAGTTGACCTAAGTTACCGGGAATACCAATTCACTATCTCCTCCAATTTAAGAGAGAATTAAAATGTTTTTGTTGTTTTGTAGGGATATCATCATCATGTAACATAATACCATAGTTCTCTCTGAGTTATCTCAAGAGAATTCAAATGTAGCTGAATCTGAAGGAAAAATACGGGTAGAGGGATATGAGTCAACATAGTTCATGGCCTTCAATTGATGACAAACAAAAAAGGCTTAATTTTCATGGCAGATGCATGATATGTTTTGGGCATGATCTTGGCACCCCAATGAACAACCAAAATGAGTTTCGTCTTTTGTGGCCAATTATTTTAGGAGATAATTACGTTTCACATATTGATCCCAGGTTACCGCGAATACCTATCCTCACAATTCCAGATAAACACTTAAATCTCCTATTTTACTAAAGATTGGTGAGATTTTATTTTTGGAAATCATAACAGCAATAATAAGGGTTAGGTGTAAACCAGAATTACTAGAATGTGTTGTGTTTTGTCTGTTAAAATGAGCAAAAACAAGGAAAGGGTATTCCCAGTAACTTAACAAACAAGTGCAAAAAATACAGTTCTAGAACAAGTATTTAAATTTTTTCTATATTCAAGAAAGTGGAAAGGAACCCAACATTTTCAATTGTCTGCACACAATCGTTGTTTTGTTATTCCAAGATGGCATTTGAACTGAATTTTGGAAAAAAACAGGTATTCCTGGTCACCATGCCCCTAGTCAGTCTACACCACCATGCCCCTAGTCAGTCTACACCACCACCATGCCCCTAGTCAGTCTACACCACCACCATGCCCCTAGTCAGTCTACACCAACCTGCGCCTAGTCAGTCTACACCACCACCATGCCCCTAGTCAGTCTACACCACCACCATGCCCCTAGTCAGTATACACCACCATGCCCCTTGTCAGTCTACACCACCATGCCCCTAGTCAGTCTACACCACCATGCCCCTAGTCAGTCTACACCACGTGCCCCTAGTCAGTCTACACCACCATGCCCCTAGTCCGTCTACACCACCATGCCCCTAGTCAGTCTACACCACCACCATGCCCCTAGTCAGTCTACACCACCACCATGCCCCTAGTCAGTCTACACCACCACCATGCCCCTAGTCAGTCTACACCACAACCATGCCCCTAGTCAGTCTACACCACCACCATGCTCCTCGTCAGTCTACAGCACCACCATGCCCCTAATCAGTCTACACCACCATGCCCCTAGTCAGTCTACACCACCACCATGCCCCTAGTCAGTCTACACCACCATGCCCCTAGTCAGTCTACACCACCACCATGCCCCTAGTCAGTCTACACCATCACCATGCCCCTAGTCAGTCTACACCACCACCATGCCCCTAGTCAGTCTACACCACCATGCCCCTAGTCAGTCTACACCACCACCATGCCCCTAGTCAGTCTATACCACCATCATGCCCCTAGTCAGTCTACACCAACCTGCCCCTAGTCAGTCTACACCACCACCATGCCCCTAGTCAGTCTATACCAACCTGCCCCTAGTCAGTCTACACCACCACCATGCCCCTAGTCAGTCTACACCACCACCATGCCCCTAGTCAGTCTACACCACCATGCCCCTAGTCAGTCTACACCACCACCATGCCCCTAGTCAGTCTACACCACCACCATGCCCCTAGTCAGTCTACACCACCACCATGCCCCTAGTCAGTCTACACCAACCTGCCCCTAGTCAGTCTACACCACCACCATGCCCCTAGTCAGTCTACACCACCACCATGCCCCTAGTCAGTCTACACCACCATGCCCCTAGTCAGTCTACACCAACCTGCCCCTAGTCAGTCTACACCACCACCATGCCCCTAGTCAGTCTACACCACCACCATGCCCCTAGTCAGTCTACACCACCACCATGCTCCTAGTCAGTCTACACCACCACCATGCCCCTAGTCAGTCTACACCACCATGCCACCATTCTATTATATATGCTAGCCTACCCCTGATAATATTAATACATTTAATTAATGTGTTAGCTTGTAGCTAACGGCCTGGGCCTCCATGTTGTGTTGTTAGCTTGTAGCTAACGGCCTGGGCCTCCATGATGTGTTGTTAGCTTGTAGCTTGTAGCTAACGGCCTGGGCCTCCATGATGTGTTAGCTTCAATTAATTAATTACCGGAATACATATAAGTTACCGTGAATACCTATATGGTAATAGTATTCCTGGTAACCTCTCCTTTTCACAAGTCACCGGAATACATAACAATATCTAAAGTTACCGTGAATACCTATCAGGTTACGGGAATACCTATTTAGGTAACCAAGAATACCTAGGCATGGTATTCCTGGTACCTCAAGGTATTCTCGGTTACCCATAGGTTACGGGAATACCTTTCTCCAGTGGCCAGAAAAAGCTGTAAAAATGCTAAAATAAATCTACTGTGCGGCATTTGGTTAGTGGACAGGGCAATAGTTGAGGCAAGCTGGCTACGAACTCCCTACCGCTGTGAACTGGTCTTGAACTGGCATCACCCATGGATGTAAACCTGGATGGAAAGGGGGGGTAGGCTAGCTGGGGAAACCATGTTAACCACTTTACTGTGGGCACAAGTATCCCCAACCTTGGTGATACGCACTGCTTCCTTGGAAGACCGTGTCTGGACCGTGTTGAGTGAATGTGATGTCACCAGATGTGATGAGGCTCCAGGGGCGGACCTAGCACATTTGGTGCCCTAGGAAAGATTCACCACTGCGCCCCCCCCCCCCCCTCAAAACATCGCCGCGCTACCAACCGGTTAACCCTTTTCACTGCGACAATACACAGAAGGCTAACCCTTTCACGACCGTCGGTTGTATGATAGTAAAGGGTTAACCCTCCGTCGTGTGGCAGTGAAAGGGTTAACAGTTATACAGTAAAGTACTGCACCTTTAAGAGCTAAGAATTAATGTAAAGTGCACACTAAAGAATTAAAACAAATAAACAACTTAGCTAACACACAATAATAATAATAACAATAACAAACAATAAAAGAATGTGCAAATTTGCTTTCAAAGAAAATTAACACTTTAACCGCCGAAAACGCCTTTGGACGTCTTTCCTAGCCATGCTCATTCTGCCGAAGACGCCGTAACTCGTCTTTGATATCAATAATTCAAAAATCTGTGATCAAAATCATATTTCTCCTCCGGGGACCTGAGATGTACAGCTGAGCTCCACTCAACTCTCTAGCGGTTCAAGAGCGCCATCTGGTGGCCGATCAGCAGATCGCCAACAGGAAGTGACTCGTCAAACAGGAAGTGCTCATCCATATTTCGTCCGGGCACTCGCGATCATTAGCAGGACTCTATCTCAACACACTGGATAATCAATCGCTCGCCCTAACTCAATAAACAACGTTATTTGGACGTATATAGTATTATACAACCTGGAAATGGTTCATCAGGATCAACATCCCATAATCGAAAACTGTCGTCCAACGGCGCAAGGAAGATACGGTGAGTTTCAATGTTATTTTCTAACGTCTTCTATACTAACTGATCTGATGATCATTTGACCCACACTAGATGAATGGTATAACGTTGCCCACGGAATTATAAACGCCCCCTCGCCCATCCGGTCAATATCAGATAATAATAATAATAATTCATTTAATTTATATAGCGCTTCTCAATAACCCGAAGTCGATGATACGTAGTAACTTCTAGAAGTACCTCCAGTTGAAATTTTTCATCTGGCACCGATCGCTACCAACCTGTATTTGATCATCAATATAATGCATTTGGGGCTATAAATCAAGTTCTGGAGAAAGCTGCAGAAAATGATAAAAACATACTTATACTTTAGACCATATTTTAGTATGAATATGTGAATGAAAAAGTATATCGTTGCTACACCCTGAACAATGGATATAGGACATTGAATGGGCCATAATAATGTCAATTTAGCAATAGAATTTAAAAAGTTATAGCCCTGCAAAGAAGGGGAACTTCTCCATAGACAAATAGAGCTGGCTAGGGATGGTCAATTATGAATTTAACCATGGCGATCAAAGTGTTAAGAAGAAATGTAAAGTGCACACTAAAGAATTAAAACAAACAACTTAGCTAACAATCAATAATAATAATAACAATAACAAACAATAAAATAACGTGCAAATTTGCTTTAAAAGAAAATTATTTATTGTAAAATATGTTACACATATAATCAAAATATAATATGCTAAATAAACAAACAAATAAATAAAAATTACAAATTCACTTTGTCTAAAGAACTATTTACATTCCACTCCCTATCATCACACTTCAAGGTTAGCCTGTAGCTCCTACTGGTTTCCATTTACAGTGCAATCCTTCTGGCCTTCCTCGCTGCAAAGTCATCAATCACATCAAATTTGCCAACTCCTGAGCCAGCTCCTTCCCATCCAAATCAGATGGCCCTCCATGTCTAAGTGCCTCTGCTTGCTTCATCAGCTCTTGGTGTGGCAGGTCTTGGAAGTTGTACAAAATTGCATACCTTTCACCTTGGCACGTTTCTCGTCTTCTTCTTTTCTTCTCTTTTTATACTGGATGGCCGGATGGCTTTTGCCTCTTCATAGTTCTCTAACGTTAGTCTTTCTTTCCTCAACGCTCAATTCTATAAACACTTGACCGATACCCATCAATGCACAGCGCTCTAGCATGTTCTGACTGTGAACACCTAAAGCTGAGGCTCAGACCGACCGACCATTTTAGATTTTTGGCTCATTATCCCTTATGTTCGAAATTATTTTATGTAAAAATAATGGTTGCAGATATAGGAGGGCGCCAAAACTGCGCCCTCCTTTTTTTTTTTTTTTTTCCCCATCTGGGTGGCGCTCTAGGCAACCGCCTATATCGCCTGTAGGAAGCTCCGCCCCTGTGAGGCTCACAGCTCTCTTGCCAGGATCAAGAGTGTGGACCTGATCGAGGACCACTGAATGTGGGTGGTGAGAGACAGCAACAGTGGGCATGGTCTGCATGGTCTGCTTCTTCCCCCAGGCCATCAGAGCCTTGAACACTGAACTCTCCACACACAAGCACACATGAGCACACACACGACACACACACTGTACACGCTCACACACTAGCAGCCACTTTAACATGAGCAAGCACACACTCATGCTGCACACGCCCACACTTATGGCCACTAAGGAAAGGTCACTTTAAGAATAGTATAGTATAACCTGAGATTGTATAAAATAGCATGTACAGAAAGACCCAGTGCCTCATCCGTAGCTAACAGTGTATTGCACTACCACAGGACCTAGCATGTCCTACCATGCTCTGTAAATAACTTATGTACATATACCGATATGCCCTACTCTGTTTACTTGTTTTATTGCACAATGTCGTTCTATTGGATTATATTATATGTTATTACTATTGTATTATGCACATCGTTGCGGGCAAGACCACCCGCATTTCATTGTATACTTGTATGCCGTGACAAATAAAACTCTTGACTTGACTTGACTTAACCATGTTGGGCGAACTGCATGCCAGTCCAGGGGTAGAATAGCCGGCACCATAATAATTTGGTTAGTTGAGGTAGACCGGCTATGAACTCATAAGACATGTGGGTCTCTACTGCCGTGAGCTTGTTCTGAACCGGCATCATGAGTGCAGACCTGATTGAGGACCACTGCATGCCCAAGGATAGAACAGATAGAATAGCCAGCACCAGCAAGAGTGCTGGGCAGTGCTACCTGCACTAGGTCAGTGAGAAGGCTGTGGGCAGGTTGGTGATGGTTGTGTTGGTGATTGGGTGTGACTGTTCTCTTTTTTCTTAGTTGTTGATTATAATATCAGAAATAGAAGAAACATCAATAACAGAACTTGTTGGAAGTGTGGGTGCTAACCCGGCTCCCTCAGACAGTCACTTATGCCTCTTGGGAGGCACCAGGTAAGTGCGAACCTGGCATGTTGCTTGCTCGAGCTTGATCTCTCGGCCGGAGGCTGACGAGAGGGAGCATGTGTAGTGGAAGTGGAGGCAGCTGCAGCAGGAGCAGCGCTACACAGAAGGCACTGACTGGAGGATGCCTTGCCCTGGTAAGGTCTGCATGACTCCAACAGCTTGAGGAAATAGTGGAGGAGATGGGTACCCTCCGCATCCGCCGCATGGAAAGCTGATGCTATCTCATCAATCCAGGCTCAGAAGAGGCCCTCGTTGGAGAGGGGCTCAAGGAGGAGGTGGGCTTTGTTCCTCAGAGAAATGTATCTCTGAGTGATGGTGGAAAAGGACATCACTCTATCGGCAGTCAGAGCCTGTGTGAGGTGGAGAATTGTGCCAGATACCTTAGCCAGATTCTCCATGTCCTCGCAGTTTCCCGCCACCAAGAACGACGGGTATGCAGAGAGGAGTGCTACGTTGTTAGCAGCAGCTGTGTTCTGAGCCACACAAGCAAAGGACTTGGCGAGCTGTTGGTGAAACTGGTTTGTAAACCCTGTCTGGGTGCCAAATAGCATCCAGACCGAAAAGCGAGACCAAAGCGCACTCAAGTCCCACAGATTGCTGTTGAGCGCGGCCTTCAACCTGTGTAAACGCCTTGATGACAGAAGAAAGCTGCAGAAAATGATAAAAACATACTTATACTTTAGACCATATTTTAGTATGAATATGTGAATGAAAAAGTATATCGTTGCTACACCCTGAACAATGGATATAGGACATTGAATGGGCCATAATAATGTCAATTTAGCAATAGAATTTAAAAAGTTATAGCCCTGCAAAGAAGGGGAACTTCTCCATAGACAAATAGAGCTGGCTAGGGATGGTCAATTATGAATTTAACCATGGCGATCAAAGTGTTAAGAAGAAATGTAAAGTGCACACTAAAGAATTAAAACAAACAACTTAGCTAACAATCAATAATAATAATAACAATAACAAACAATAAAATAACGTGCAAATTTGCTTTAAAAGAAAATTATTTATTGTAAAATATGTTACACATATAATCAAAATATAATATGCTAAATAAACAAACAAATAAATAAAAATTACAAATTCACTTTGTCTAAAGAACTATTTACATTCCACTCCCTATCATCACACTTCAAGGTTAGCCTGTAGCTCCTACTGGTTTCCATTTACAGTGCAATCCTTCTGGCCTTCCTCGCTGCAAAGTCATCAATCACATCAAATTTGCCAACTCCTGAGCCAGCTCCTTCCCATCCAAATCAGATGGCCCTCCATGTCTAAGTGCCTCTGCTTGCTTCATCAGCTCTTGGTGTGGCAGGTCTTGGAAGTTGTACAAAATTGCATACCTTTCACCTTGGCACGTTTCTCGTCTTCTTCTTTTCTTCTCTTTTTATACTGGATGGCCGGATGGCTTTTGCCTCTTCATAGTTCTCTAACGTTAGTCTTTCTTTCCTCAACGCTCAATTCTATAAACACTTGACCGATACCCATCAATGCACAGCGCTCTAGCATGTTCTGACTGTGAACACCTAAAGCTGAGGCTCAGACCGACCGACCATTTTAGATTTTTGGCTCATTATCCCTTATGTTCGAAATTATTTTATGTAAAAATAATGGTTGCAGATATAGGAGGGCGCCAAAACTGCGCCCTCCTTTTTTTTTTTTTTTTTTTCCATCTGGGTGGCGCTCTAGGCAACCGCCTATATCGCCTGTAGGAAGCTCCGCCCCTGTGAGGCTCACAGCTCTCTTGCCAGGATCAAGAGTGTGGACCTGATCGAGGACCACTGAATGTGGGTGGTGAGAGACAGCAACAGTGGGCATGGTCTGCATGGTCTGCTTCTTCCCCCAGGCCATCAGAGCCTTGAACACTGAACTCTCCACACACAAGCACACATGAGCACACACACGACACACACACTGTACACGCTCACACACTAGCAGCCACTTTAACATGAGCAAGCACACACTCATGCTGCACACGCCCACACTTATGGCCACTAAGGAAAGGTCACTTTAAGAATAGTATAGTATAACCTGAGATTGTATAAAATAGCATGTACAGAAAGACCCAGTGCCTCATCCGTAGCTAACAGTGTATTGCACTACCACAGGACCTAGCATGTCCTACCATGCTCTGTAAATAACTTATGTACATATACCGATATGCCCTACTCTGTTTACTTGTTTTATTGCACAATGTCGTTCTATTGGATTATATTATATGTTATTACTATTGTATTATGCACATCGTTGCGGGCAAGACCACCCGCATTTCATTGTATACTTGTATGCCGTGACAAATAAAACTCTTGACTTGACTTGACTTAACCATGTTGGGCGAACTGCATGCCAGTCCAGGGGTAGAATAGCCGGCACCATAATAATTTGGTTAGTTGAGGTAGACCGGCTATGAACTCATAAGACATGTGGGTCTCTACTGCCGTGAGCTTGTTCTGAACCGGCATCATGAGTGCAGACCTGATTGAGGACCACTGCATGCCCAAGGATAGAACAGATAGAATAGCCAGCACCAGCAAGAGTGCTGGGCAGTGCTACCTGCACTAGGTCAGTGAGAAGGCTGTGGGCAGGTTGGTGATGGTTGTGTTGGTGATTGGGTGTGACTGTTCTCTTTTTTCTTAGTTGTTGATTATAATATCAGAAATAGAAGAAACATCAATAACAGAACTTGTTGGAAGTGTGGGTGCTAACCCGGCTCCCTCAGACAGTCACTTATGCCTCTTGGGAGGCACCAGGTAAGTGCGAACCTGGCATGTTGCTTGCTCGAGCTTGATCTCTCGGCCGGAGGCTGACGAGAGGGAGCATGTGTAGTGGAAGTGGAGGCAGCTGCAGCAGGAGCAGCGCTACACAGAAGGCACTGACTGGAGGATGCCTTGCCCTGGTAAGGTCTGCATGACTCCAACAGCTTGAGGAAATAGTGGAGGAGATGGGTACCCTCCGCATCCGCCGCATGGAAAGCTGATGCTATCTCATCAATCCAGGCTCAGAAGAGGCCCTCGTTGGAGAGGGGCTCAAGGAGGAGGTGGGCTTTGTTCCTCAGAGAAATGTATCTCTGAGTGATGGTGGAAAAGGACATCACTCTATCGGCAGTCAGAGCCTGTGTGAGGTGGAGAATTGTGCCAGATACCTTAGCCAGATTCTCCATGTCCTCGCAGTTTCCCGCCACCAAGAACGACGGGTATGCAGAGAGGAGTGCTACGTTGTTAGCAGCAGCTGTGTTCTGAGCCACACAAGCAAAGGACTTGGCGAGCTGTTGGTGAAACTGGTTTGTAAACCCTGTCTGGGTGCCAAATAGCATCCAGACCGAAAAGCGAGACCAAAGCGCACTCAAGTCCCACAGATTGCTGTTGAGCGCGGCCTTCAACCTGTGTAAACGCCTTGATGACAGAAGGGTCCTTCCAGCCCTGTCGATGTAAGGACCAATGGGAGGGAACCTGGGACACAGGAATAGCTACAGAGTGGAAGGTTTCTGGTGTTAGAACTTGCCAATGATACCATCAGGCATGGGTGGATGGTTAGAGAGGGGAATCCCCTGCATGATGCTGGGGACCCAGAGGCTGTGGGCTGGCAGAATCCCACAAAGACTAGGAGCCTTCCCCTTTGTCAAAGTCAGAGGTGGTTGGGGATTCTAGGTGGAGCACAGAGCCACCGGCATCCTCTTGGAGGACATGGAGGACGAAGGCTGAGCCAGGTCTTGCTCGAAAAAGAGATCATTGATCTCAAGTGACTACCTGGTAAAATAAAGGTTAAATAACCTGGGCAGAGTGAGGCAATCCAAAGAGGCAATGGCCCTCAAAGCGTGGGACTTGCCGAGGCACCTGAAGCAAAAGACGTGAGCGTCTTGGGAGTCCAGCTTGTCCGGACGGGAGCGACAGATGTGGGAAAGTGGCCCTGAAAAGAAAGGGCTGTTGGAGTGGAACGCTTGTAGATGTTCATTGTCGGGAAGAGAAGCAAAGAGAAGAGTTTCTTGCAGCATCAGAAGGTGCTGCAAAGCATATTCCTCAGCTGAAAAGAACGGAAGGGAAAATGTACAGCATCCCCTGCTTATATACTAGCTGGAGTGGGCGTTGCCCTGGTCTGTGATAGGCACATTGGTTCAATTCTTTCAGTTGGCTATTGGCACATAGAGCAGTCCAACAGGCGAAGCTGAAGAGCCCACATGACATATTAACAGACAAATACCACTACCTGTATGTATGTGTGTGCGTGTGCGTGTGCGTGTGCGTGTGCGTGTGTGTGTGTGTGTGTGCACATCCATGCATGTGCCATGTGAAAGCAGCCCAGCGCCTCGAGGCCCCAGATAACCTGTTTGTGTGATTTTGCTGCGGGTGCGGATATTTCTGGTCTTATCATCAATCATTAGACTCTCACACTAGCTGGTTGAATCAGGTTCGCCCCACAATTTAGTGTAACTGTGTGTGTGTGTGTGTGTGTGTGTGTGTGTGTGTGTGTGTGTGTGTGTGTGTGTGTGTGTGTGTGTGTGTGTGTGTGTGTGTGTGTGTGTGTGTGTGTGTGTGTGTGTGTGTGTGTGTATGCGTATGTGTGTGTGTGTGTGTGTCTGTGTGTGTGTGTGTGTGTGTGTGTCTGTGTGTGTGTGTGTGTGTGTGTGTGTGTTGTGTGTGTGTGTGTGTGTGCGTGTATGCGTGCATGTGTGTGTGTGTGTGTTTTTTGTGTATGTGTCTGTGTTTCTGTGTGTGTCTGTGTGTGAGTACTTGAATTACTATACTTGTGAGGACCAATTTGAGTTAAGGTTAGAGGGTTAAGGTTAGAGGCAACAGTGCATCAAAATAATACATTCTCTCGGCAAGCTTGCGCATCTTAGCTTGGATGGAATTTGAAATTAGTTGCGTAGTCCCATTATATGACAATCTATAAATCAACCTGGAATACATTTCTGACAAACATTAAAGCCTGGTTATCAACACACAGTGCTAAAGCAACACAACCACGGTTCCATGATGGGCTGGGCAGATAAAAGTGATTTGAGGTGCGGGGTTCTTCGACCTCCGAATGGTTTTTACGAGAGATTCTGACAAGATCATTCATGCTCTCTGTCTTCATGGTCTATTTGTAGATGAACAGGTATGGTTTGAAGGCTTAAAGCTTTGCCCGTTTGTTCTTTATTATTTACGAGTCATAATTAATGTCAGAAACGTTTAGGCTTCTGATTCTGTCCATTAGGGATACTACAGATATACAATTCTCTCTCTCTCTCTCTCTCTCTCTCTCTCTCTCTCTCTCTCTCTCTCTCTCTCTCTCTCTCTCTCTCTCTCTCTCTCTCTCTCTCACTCACTTCATCACCACATATTTTCTCTCTCAGTAGCCAGCAAACATCTTTCTCTGTTGGCAGCTTGACATTGTTCTTTGTAGGTATTTTCTCTATGATGTGTCGAAATGAGGGCAATTCAACCGTGGAAATAGGCAACATCTCCTACGATATACCCAGCGACTAGCTTCTCTTATCTTAGATCCAGTTTTTATTTTTTTTAACCAGAGTACATCCATCGCTGACACTGGTAGAGGCTTCCCTGTTAACGTTGGATTTTTTATGCCTCAAGTTTCACATTGTCGTGCTGCCATGTCAGATGCTTCATCAAATTAGATATATATTAGCTGTATTTTTCGCGATGTAACGTTACCTCTCTTCCTCATCCTCCATGCTGCTTTTTGCCTAGTAGTAACATGTTATTTCCCAACACTGATCAGTAGCTTAGACACAAATAGGCTATGCCTTTGTTGCAAGGTATATCGTAGGCTGAGCTAGGATTACAGTTTTGACTAATATCTTTAGCAAGTAGGCTAAATAAAGTAGAATTAATTACATTAATTATATTACTCACAATGCAGACAAAACTAAATACAGGGATACCTACATCTAAAAAAAACAGTTGATTTTACTACTACAGTAGATACTGATAAATTAATAGTTTCCACAGTAGCGATGAAGACGCTTGTGAGTGGCGCACAGTGCCATGGTCACATCTCAGTCTTTGTTCTGATTGATTCCCAAACTGAAATTGCTTTCAATGAATAGGAGGCCAGAACAATCTTGCTTGTGAAATTATGGAAGATTTGTCTGGCTCGCAAGGTGGGGGTTAGGGCTTGAATGTAGTCAATGGAATTTAGGTAATAGTCCTCACAAGTATAGTAATACAAGGCCTTAGTAGTACAATGTATGTGTGTGTGTGTGTTTGTGTGTGTGTGTGTGTAGGTGTGTAGGTGTGTAGGTGTGTGTGTGTGTGTGTGTGTGTGTGTGTGTGTGTGTGTGTGTGTGTGTGTGTGTGTGTGTGTGTGTGTGTGTGTGGTGATGTACTGTAGTGTCAAAAGGTGGAGAATGGAAGATGGAGACAGGAGGTGGTAGTGTGTGCATCACTGAGCACAAAATAAAACTGTACAGTATAGGTAACACACACAGACACACACATACATATAGTACATACACATACATAGACTCACACACATACACACACCATCTGCAATGGCTGGTGTCTGTTGTGGTAAAGTATCTTCTTCTAGGTAGAAATAGGTCAGAATGCCTCTGGGTTTCTGGAGTCGGGCAAGCAGGTCTCTCTCCCCCACCCACCCACCCACACCCACACCCACACACACACACACACACACACACACACACACACACACACAAACAAATTGTAAAAAAAAAAAAAAAAAATCAATAAATATCAAATATCATGTGCAAAATATCAAAAGTTATATACAGTCGGGCGGCTAGGTGTCGTAGCGGAGATTGCGCTCGTCACCAATGCAAGAGACTCCGGTCTTGACTCCCCGAGTCAGCATTGCCTGCGGCTTGGACCAGTCGTCATACTATCTCAATTTGCAGAGGTAGCGGGTGGAAAGTCGATGGGTGAGGATTGGACGTTGTGGACAGCGACTCCTACAGGTCGGTTGGGTGGCGCCTGTACAGCAGAGACAGGAAGTATCGGGGGCAGCGTGAGCCTCCCACGCGTTACTCCTCGCCACTGAGAGTCCGCGCTGTCTGGTGAAAAGATGCGACAGGCTGCCTCCTCGTGTACCGGAGGGGACACGCAAGGCTTCTATCCTCACTACAGCCGACCAGTGGGAGGCATTCGTCTAGCAACGTTCAAGACAGGGGAGGGGAGAATTGAAGGGGAGAATTGGCGATACGAAATTGGGATGGGAGAAAAATAGAAAATAAGGAGAAAAAGTGGATCAAATTATAAAAGTTATATACAGTCCTTTGGTTTGATGTTTACTGAATCTGAGATTAATTAATGTTTTCCTCAACTGTGTGATGCCATCCGGACGCCACTGAGCTCTTGTGTTTTTATTAAATTAAGGGCTTCTCACAGCAATACTTTTTTGATGAAAGGAAATGCAAGTCCCCAAACCATGTTCCCAACAGATGGGAAGATGTAATAGATTTGAATTTTTTTTACTTAGAGGAGCAACAGACAAAAAAAAGGTACATGGAACAAAAGGCTGGAATAAGAATATGCCTGTGGGAATCAGAGAGTTAGACATCACTTCCTGTTTACCATGCATTTTAACTTCTGTTGGATCTGGCGGTCATACGGTTTGGCCTATCAACTATCTAAATCACAATATTTGAAGACTTTCCCCACACAGCATCTAGTCTCGCAGTTTTGTGAGAATCAAGTGAACAGCCTCGAGCGAGTATGGAAAAAAGATGAAAGAAAATGGCGAAAAATCCAATATTGAATTGACTTTATTGAATATTTTACGTAGCCTTATCTCTGGATCATAATTTTCATAATAAACAGCTTCTCACAGTAATCACTTTTAGATAATAAAAAATGTATGCAAGTCCCTAAACCGATTCCCAAGTGATGGGAAAATATATATAGTCTCTAAAATAACATAATACTGTAAGATTGGCTGAAGTAACCTATTACATTTCTTTGATAGAAAATGTCTCTCTGTGTTTGCCCGATATAAAATTTATACATGTCTGCTTCCGGACCCTTTCCAAAAGTTTGTCTACATGGCAAACGTTTCTTTATGCTTCAAGTCTAGTCTTTCCTGCATACACGCATAAATGCTCCTGATTCCCAATACATAAGGCTTTCAATTAGACAACGGTGTCAGAGTGTAGACCATGATGTCAGTGTGTAGACCATGATGTCAGTGTGTAGTAGACCATGATGTCAGTGTGTAGACCATGATGTCAGTGTGTAGTAGACCATGATGTCAGTGTGTAGAGACCATGGTGTCAGTGTGTAGACCATGATGTCAGTGTGTAGACCATGGTGTCAGTGTGTAGACCATGATGTCAGTGTGTAGACCATGATGTCAGTGTGTAGTAGACCATGATGTCAGTGTGTAGACCATGGTGTCAGTGTGTAGACCATGATGTCAGTGTGTAGACCATGATGTCAGTGTGTAGACCATGATGTCAGTGTGTAGTAGACCATGGTGTCAGTGTGTAGACCATAGTGTCAGTGTGTAGACCATGGTGTCAGTGTGTAGACCATGGTGTCAGTGTGTAGACCATGGTGTCAGTGTGTAGACCATGGTGTCAGTGTGTAGTAGACCATGATGTCAGTGTGTAGAGACCATGGTGTCAGTGTGTAGACCATGATGTCAGTGTGTAGACCATGATGTCAGTGTGTAGACCATGATGTCAGTGTGTAGACCATGATGTCAGTGTGTAGTAGACCATGGTGTCAGTGTGTAGTAGACCATGATGTCAGTGTGTAGACCATGATGTCAGTGTGTAGTAGACCATGATGTCAGTGTGTAGACCATGATGTCAGTGTGTAGACCATGGTGTCAGTGTGTAGACCATGGTGTCAGTGTGTAGTAGACCATGGTGTCAGTGTGTAGACCATGGTGTCAGTGTGTAGACCATGATGTCAGTGTGTAGTAGACCATGATGTCAGTGTGTAGACCATGGTGTCAGTGTGTAGACCATGGTGTCAGTGTGTAGTAGACCATGGTGTCAGTGTGTAGACCATGATGTCAGTGTGTAGACCATGATGTCAGTGTGTAGACCATGATGTCAGTGTGTAGACCATGATGTCAGTGTGTAGTAGACCATGGTGTCAGTGTGTAGACCATGATGTCAGTGTGTAGACCATGGTGTCAGTGTGTAGACCATGGTGTCAGTGTGTAGTAGACCATGGTGTCAGTGTGTAGACCATGATGTCAGTGTGTAGACCATGATGTCAGTGTGTAGTAGACCATGATGTCAGTGTGTAGACCATGATGTCAGTGTGTAGACCATGGTGTCAGTGTGTAGACCATGATGTCAGTGTGTAGTAGACCATGATGTCAGTGTGTAGACCATGGTGTCAGTGTGTAGACCATGATGTCAGTGTGTAGTAGACCATGGTGTCAGTGTGTAGACCATGATGTCAGTGTGTAGACCATGGTGTCAGTGTGTAGACCATGGTGTCAGTGTGTAGTAGACCATGGTGTCAGTGTGTAGACCATGATGTCAGTGTGTAGACCATGATGTCAGTGTGTAGTAGACCATGATGTCAGTGTGTAGACCATGATGTCAGTGTGTAGACCATGGTGTCAGTGTGTAGACCATGGTGTCAGTGTGTAGTAGACCATGGTGTCAGTGTGTAGACCATGGTGTCAGTGTGTAGACCATGGTGTCAGTGTGTAGACCATGGTGTCAGTGTGTAGACCATGGTGTCAGTGTGTAGTAGACCATGATGTCAGTGTGTAGTAGACCATGGTGTCAGTGTGTAGTAGACCATGATGTCAGTGTGTAGACCATGATGTCAGTGTGTAGACCATGATGTCAGTGTGTAGACCATGATGTCAGTGTGTAGTAGACCATGGTGTCAGTGTGTAGACCATGGTGTCAGTGTGTAGACCATGATGTCAGTGTGTAGTAGACCATGATGTCAGTGTGTAGACCATGATGTCAGTGTGTAGACCATGATGTCAGTGTGTAGACCATGATGTCAGTGTGTAGTAGACCATGGTGTCAGTGTGTAGACCATGGTGTCAGTGTGTAGACCATGATGTCAGTGTGTAGTAGACCATGATGTCAGTGTGTAGACCATGGTGTCAGTGTGTAGACCATGGTGTCAGTGTGTAGACCATGGTGTCAGTGTGTAGACCATGATGTCAGTGTGTAGACCATGGTGTCAGTGTGTAGTAGACCATGATGTCAGTGTGTAGACCATGGTGTCAGTGTGTAGACCATGGTGTCAGTGTGTAGACCATGATGTCAGTGTGTAGACCATGGTGTCAGTGTGTAGACCATGGTGTCAGTGTGTAGTAGACCATGATGTCAGTGTGTAGACCATGATGTCAGTGTGTAGACCATGGTGTCAGTGTGTAGACCATGGTGTCAGTGTGTAGACCATGGTGTCAGTGTGTAGACCATGGTGTCAGTGCTGTTGAAGAAGAGTTTTAGTTTTACTGCTGCTCTCATGCATCCAGTGAAGATTCACATCACTCTTACAAACTTCCATTCTCATAATTATCGTTTGATTATTTCCCTTAAGGAATGTTTTAATTGTTATCCTATTTCATCAAGTATATTCTGTACACTATTGTGTTTAGAAATGCTGTGGGGGGGGGGGGGGTATTGAGGGACAGGTGGGCCATCGTAGTAAGGAAGTTGTAGGGAACGACAGAAAGAAGGATTCAGTGATAGTACTGCACACAATTAACCTCCGGACATAACAGACACTGGGAAGTATAGTCACCCCCCGTTTAGCAGTTATGTTCCCCCGAAGGTCAGGCTTTCGGTTGTAATTTATTTGTGGCATTTACCAGTTCACCAGATGGATGCCCGAAAAGCACCATAAAAAGCTCCTTTTTAGAGGACACCTATTGGCATGACACCGGGTGATCTATGATGCTGTATCTCATAAATTGTCCCAGTTCTCCCCTCCTCTCCTATCCTCCTTCTCTCATCTCCTCCGACATACTTTGGGGAGAAGTGGCAGTGAGGGGGGAAGGATAGGAGTGTAGAATAACAAGATGTTTCTGTAGTGTTTGGTTTGAAAAGACACACATAAAGATGCACACATACTGTATACACTCTCTCTCTCCCTCTCTTTCTCTCTCCCCTCTCTGTATCTCTGTGTACGTGGGATTAGAGGTACATTACGGGGCCCAGGCATGGGAGCGGGGCTTACCTGAGAGTGGGAGCCTATAGTCCTCGGCCCCTTGGCTAAAGAGAGGAGGAGATTAGCACAGTACATAAACACGCTGGGATTTTTACTCCCTACCAAGGATTAATGGATGCATGGATATGATGTTGGTTTATGTTGCTGATGTATGTTTATGTATTTATATGTACTTTGAAGCCTGGGCTCTTTACCTCTGCATCCATTTGAAAGATTACCAATACAGTGAGACTACCCTCACGTGAGTCACTCTGTTGATCCTTCTACTCTAACATGTTTATCGCGGCAAAATTATAGCATGTTAATCAGAATCCACATGTGACAAATGTCTGAGATATAATCTAAATCGCATTATTTTGTTTACTTGCAAGTTCTCACCAAGTTAGTTAGTCCATTCATCGTGTGATTTGTTTGTTCTCAAAATGAGTAATAGTATTATTATTATTTACGTAGCCGTATCTCTGGATCATAATTTTCATAATGAACAGCTTCTCACAGTAATCACTTTTAGATAATAAAAAATGTATGCAAGTCCCTAAACCGATTCCCAAGTGATGGGAAAATATAGTCTCTAAAATAACATAATAAGATTGGCTGATGTACATTTGGAAGTAACCTATTACATTTCTTTGATAGAAAATGTCTCTCTGTGTTTGCCCGATATAAAATGTATAAGCCAGCCAGCTGGTGGCTATTTGTTTGTCCAGAGTCAATATTGTTGTTATATCCTCATCTGCTATGCAAATCAGCTGTCATCACAGGAAAAACACCTTATGTAATGGACCTATCTCATACTCCGCCCTCTTTTCCTTGATCCTCCAATCACAACTGTTGCTTTCCTCAGGCAACAGAGGGCAGAGTTTGAGATAGGTAAATTCTATGTGGAGTACACCGAAATTAACAGATGAGTTTCTATAGATAAAGGAGGTGGTTTTGTGTGTGTGCATGTGTGTGTGTGTGTGTGTGTGTGTGTGTGTGTGTGTGTGTGTGTGTGTGTGTGTGTGTGTGTGTGTGTGTGTGTGTGTGTGTGTGTGTGTGCGCGCGCGTGTGTGTGCGTGTGTGTGTGTGTGTGTGGTTAAGGTTTCTTTTCCTTTCATTTCTACCGGGGCTAAATCGGGGAGGGGCGCTGATTCGTTGAGCCTCATTTGAAGTACAACTCAGCAATGTAATTGGTCTCCTGACACCAACACGCACATATTCCTGGCGCACACTCATGCGTGCACACACTCACACACACGCACACACACACACACTCGCACGCACACACACACAGGCACTGTTTTCCATGCCTTTGAACCCATCAGAATGCATTAGCTAGAGAACAAAGACAGTGTACTTTGGATTATGTTGATTAGACAATTACACAACAGGGAATCTGATAAGAAAACTGATCTGATAAGATCCCATGAATATAATGTCTCATTATGTCCTTCATCAACACTTTGTTATAGGGGGTCCTTCCTTTGACAGATTATGTACAACTTTCAATCATTGTCGGGTTAACTATCAACAAGCCTTTACCCAGAAGAATAAACAAGAAAAAATGCCATGGAAATACATCCATAATTGCTGAATATATATATATATATATATATATATATATATATATATATATATATATATATATATATATATATATATATATATATATTAGACTCACAAATGTAGTCTAAATGTTCTACATGTGATGAGATGTGTAGCTCAGGCATTGGTCACCAAAAGCTCTGTACCCAGTTGCATAAAGAAATAAGCTAGAAATGCTTTAAAGCTACAGTGTTTAGGTTTTTTTGTTAGAACGTTGCTCCAAAGCTTCTGTGACTGGTGAGAAGGAGGAGCCTCGCTGTGAAACTTTTGAATGGAATATATCTGCACTGCTGCTACACTGGTCAAAAAAACTCACTAAGAGAAGACTGTGTGCCGACAAAAGAAAATCTGTGATCGGAAATCTTACACATTGTAACTTGAAGTGTTTTCTTTCCTTGCCTATTTGTTTAGGAGTGTTGGATAAATCTTCTCAATTGGTCCTTATCTTGAGTGTTTGAGAAACCCTAGTGCTGTAGTTATAGGAATAGTATTAAAATGCAATACAGTTTAGTGCAATACTCATATTTAAGGAAGCAAAATGGTAGAACTTTGTCCAAGGAGTTTCCGTTAGCTGATCAAAACGTTAGGAGAGGAGTTTTACACAACTCACAAGTGACTCTTTTCTTGATCCTGCAATCACAACTATCGCTTTGAGGGCACTTATCTTTGAGGATTTAGGGGGGTGAGATTTGCTCCATTTCCACATGAACAAAATAATGTCTTCACTGCAGTTTTCCCCATTTCCCCCATACTTAGATATATCATAATCTACAGGGTATATTCATAATCTACAGGGTACAACCATAATTGTGTATCTAATATGCATAATCTATTAGGTTACAGAAGGCGGCAAATGGACTTTCTTTTGGGGTGTTTGTTGAGATATACTAATTGAGATCTACAGTATAATGCATTACAATACAATATGAGCGTGTCTTTCCGTTCAATTTGTATTTGGTCCCTGGAGTATTTACGCCTTGACTGTCTGTCAAATATTAGGTCACGCTATTCAGAGGAACCGTGTTCGTTATCCTGTGGTATACTGAGGGAGACATGAAGAATCTCCTCTCTGCTGCAGGTTTCAAAACCACGTTCCAGCGTCATGCTGGTAACAAAGCGTGTGTTTTCATCTCGACTTTTAAGAGATCCTACTTGCTATTTATACCCCTGTCACAAGCAGAGGAGAGATGACAGCTCTCTCTCTCCTGCTTCCTCTCTTTCTCTCCCTCTCTCACCACCTCTCTCCCAAAAAACACCCTCTGAAAAATGAGTAAAGCAAGCAATCTGCCACTTCTCTCCTCCCTATAGCGCTCATCTTTGTGCAGCATTGGCGCCGAGGTGTGTGTTTGTGTTTGTGTGTGTGCATGTGAGTGTATGTGTGCAGGCATGCATGCCTTCGTGCATGTGTCCGTATGTGTGTGTGTGTGTGTGTGTGTGTGTGTGTGTGTGTGTGTGTGTGTGTGTGTGTGTGTGTGTGTGTGTGTGTGTGTGTGTGTGTGTGTGTGTGTGTGTGTGTGTGTGTGTGTGACTGACTGACTGAGGCCCCCGATGTCTCACCTCCATGCATAGACCAGTCAGCTAGTGGATCCAAGGTAGATGACTTTCATCCAGCAAATCAAAGATGTCGCTCTGTTTTTACCTTATGAAATACATAAATAAATATATACGACAATAGGTTTTATTAAAAAATCTTCTAACAAAATGGATGCCCTCTGAGGTGATACTATACTTGCAGGGATGAAAGTAAAGTCTCGGCTGTCTTGGAGAAGGTGAGGAAGCACAGCGGCACAAATGAGAGAAACGGAGCGAGAGGAGGAGAGATGGTGTCTGACAGGTGACGCACATTTTCTCTGCCATATTGCCTTTCAAATGATGCAAGAGAACACTTTTAACATTGTTCAAGCATTTTGTTTGCTTCTCACGGACTCAAATAGACCAAACATTTTATACAATTTGTAGGTTGTGGAGATATGACATCGTCGAGAGAAATCCACCGTTGGTGGAGGTTAATAGCTCTACACACGCATCCAAATGAGCTTAGATCCTTTCAAATGTCCTTCATGTACCATGGTATAAGTCAAGTCAAGTCAAGTCAAGAGTTTTATTTGTCACGGCATACAAGTATACAGTGAAATGCGGGTGGTCTTGCCCGCAACAATGTGCAATACAGTGGTACAACATATAATAACACACACCACTGAGGATAAACGGGGCCACCGTGGACAGGGTGAGCAGCTTCAAGTACCTGGGGGTCCACATCTCAGAGGATCTGACATGGTCAACACACATAGACACAGTCGTAAAAAAGGCGAAGCAGCGCCTCTACCACCTGAGACAGTTAAGGAAGTTCAGAGTATCGGGGAAGATACTCCAGTCCTTCTACTCCGGAGCTGTAGAGAGCATCTTGACTGGAAACATCACTGCCTGGTATGGAAACAGCACGGCACAGGACAAGAAGGCCCTACAGAGAGTGGTGCGCTCTGCCGAGCGTACCACGGGTATTACACTACCTCCTCTGCAGGTTCTATACAACAAGAGGTGCAAATCCAGAGCCTGCAGAATAATGAAAGACCCTCACCACCCCAATAACAGCCTGTTCCAGCTGCTGAGGTCAGGCAGACGCCTGCGAACACCAGCTACTAGGACAGAGAGGCTTCGGCTCAGCTTCTTCCCCCAGGCCATCAGAGCCTTGAACAATGAACACTGAACTCTCCACACACAAGCACACATTAGCACACACACGACACGCACGCTGTGCACACTAGCAGCCACGTTAACATGAGAAAGCACTCACTCATGCTGCACACGCCCACACTTATGGCCACAAAGGAAAGGTCACTTTAAAAATAGTATAGTAACAGTGTATTGCACTACCAAGGGACCTAGCATGTCCTTCATGCTCTGTAAATAACTATGTACAAATACCGTGATGTCCCACTATGTTACCTGTTTATTGCACAATGTTGTTTATTGGATTCCATTATATGTTGTACTACTGTATTGCACATCGTTGCGGGCAAGACCACCCGCATTTCATTGTATACTTGTATGCCGTGACAAATAAAACTCTTGACTTGACTTGACTTGAATAGAATCCAATAAAAAACAACATTGTGCAATAAACAGGTAACAAGCAGGTAACATGGTGGGACATCTCGGTATCTGTACATAGTTATTTACATAGCATGTAGGACATGCTAGATCCTTGGTAGTGCAATACACTGTTACTGTTGCTATGCTATTTTTAAAGTGACCTTTCCTTTTTGGCCATAAGTGTGTGCCTGCTCATGTTAAAGTGGCTGCTAGTGTGCGAGCGTGCACAGCGTGCGTGTCGTGTGTGTGCTCATGTGTGCTTGTGTGTGGAAAGTTCAGTGCTCTGTGGCACTCAGTGTTCATTGTTCAGGGCTCTGATGGCCTGGGGGAAGAAGCTGAGCCGAAGCCTCTCTGTCCTAGTAGCTGGGGTTCGCAGGCGTCTGCCTGACCTCAGCAGCTGGAACAGACTGTTATTGGGGTGGTGGGGGTCTTTCATTATTCTGCAGGCTCTGGATTTGCACCTCTTGTTGTATAGAACCTGCAGGGGAGGTAGTGCAATACCCGTGGTAGGCTCGGCTGAGCGCACCACTCTCTGTAGGGCCTTCTTGTCCTGTGCCGTGCTGTTTCCATACCAGGCAGTGATGTTTCCAGTCAAGATGCTCTCTACAGCTCCGGAGTAGAAGGACTGGAGTATCTTCCCCGATACTCTGAACTTCCTTAACTGTCTCAGG
The DNA here is from genome assembly GCF_963971535.1 of Notolepis coatsorum. NCBI lineage: Eukaryota > Metazoa > Chordata > Actinopteri > Aulopiformes > Paralepididae > Notolepis > Notolepis coatsorum. The sequence continues at coordinate 42,002,609 of NC_140171.1, forward strand.
TGGTAGAGGCGCTGCTTCGCCTTTTTTACGACTGTGTCTATGTGTGTTGACCATGTCAGATCCTCTGAGATGTGGACCCCCAGGTACTTGAAGCTGCTCACCCTGTCCACGGTAGCCCCGTTTATCATCAGTGGTGTGTGTGTCTCCTGCTGTCCTCTCCTATAATCCACGATCAGCTCCTTGGTTTTACCAATGTTCAGGAGCAGGCTGTTGTCCTGGCACCAGCGTTCCAGTACCTCAACCTCCTCCCGGTAGGCCTTCTCGTCGTTGTCCGAGATCAGCCCCACCACCACCGTGTCGTCTGCAAACTTCACTATGGAGTTTGAGCTGAACTTGGCCACACAGTCGTGTGTGTAGAGTGAGTACAGCAGGGGGCTCAGAACACAGCCCTGGGGGGACCCGATGCTCAGGGTGATGGTGTTGGAGGTCTGACCTCCCACCCTGACCGCCTGGGGTCTTTCACTCAGAAAGTCCAGTACCCAGGCGCTCAGGGCGGAGCTCAGACCCAGCTCGATCAGCTTGTCCACCAGTCTGGTGGGGACTATGGTGTTGAACGCTGAGCTGTAGTCAATGAACAACAGTCTCACATAGCCCCCCTTCTGGCGGTCAAGGTGAGAGAGGGTGCTGTGCAGTACCTGGGAGACCGCGTCGTCAGTGGACCTGTTTGTCCTGTATGCAAATTGCATAGGGTCCATATCACTGGGGAGGGAGGCACAAATGTGATCCTTGACCAGCCTCTCAAAACATTTCATGACCACAGAGGTGAGTGCCACCGGTCTGTAGTCATTGGGACATGTTGGGGAGGGTTTCTTCGGTACAGGGATGATGGTAGACATCTTGACAGCTTACATCAAGGTTCACATTATAAATGGTAAATGGCTGCATTTATATAGCTCTTTTATCCAAAGCGCTTTACAATTTGTTCCTCACATTTTACCCATTCAATCACACATTCACACACAGACGGCGGAGGCAACCATGCAAGGTGCCAACCTGCTCATCAGGAGCAATTAGGGATTAAATGTCTTGCTCAAGGACACTTCGACACAGTACCTGAGAGGAGCGTGAATCGAACTGGGAACCTCCGGATTACCAGACGACTGCTCTACCTTCTGAGCCACTGTCTCCCCCCACATTATAATGACCAAGCATTCATCTTAACCGTAGATGTTAGATAGAAGTGTTATACACCTTCTGAAAGGTGGGACCCTGAACATTAATTTGAGATGCAGCCCTGTGTACATTTTCTGTAAAAATATCTAAAAACTATTAAATTAAATTAAACATAAATGTGGGGCTGCTCCATAGACATAACATAGACTTAGGCTCTGACATAACGAGGCCATTGTGTGAGTTCTTACCCATATGAGGATTATATTATACCATTACTACATGGTCTGAACCAGGATGTAATGTGAGAGTTCACGCAGACATTTTACTGTATCAACTCAGAGCCCCATTAATTTTACTTCCCAGTTGCATCACCGACTGGAGGGCTCACTCTCTGATTTCTAGCTTCAGGAGATTCACAAATGTTCTCTTGTTATTATTTCACATACACCTACAAACTTTCGAGGATTTAAATTATAAATTGAAATGACACAAGACCAGCGGTCACACTCAAAGAATCTACTTCAAAACAAAGCCGAAATAGCTCAGTTGGGAGAGCGTTAGACTGAAGATCTAAAGGTCCCTGGTTCGATCCCTGGTTTCGGCACCATTTTGAAGTAGATTCTTTGAGTGTGAGCGCAGGTTTCAAGAAGAATTCAGACTGGAGATGGTTTTCAGAGGCAATGGCTCAGTTGGTGAAAGAGGTGATTTATTGCAGCATACAAGCATAGGTTTCCACAGCATAGTAACAAAACGTCCATCCATGACCCAGCCTCGACTAGACTGAGTCCTCTACTGTTCTCAACATGTTGTTTAAATCATATCTCCAATACACAAGTGGGTCTGGTCCTCCCCTGCCAATAGTTGGTAAGCTGGTTTGGTCCAATACTGGGTGTGTGTGAGTGTGTGTGTCATTCATCAAGCTGGGACGATGTGTGTGTGGTCCACTTAACCTAACCAGCCTGTCTTGTTAGTTTTAGACAGTGGTCACTGAAATGTCACATGAGAGAGTGTGTTTGTGTGTTTGTGTGTGTGTGTGTGTGTGTGTGTGTGTGTGTGTGTGTGTGTGTGTGTGTGTGTGTGTGTGTGTGTGTGTGTGTGTGTGTGTGTCACATGCATCTATTGTGTGTCTCTCTCGTTCATCAACAAAGCGGGTTCTGGGTGGGGGTGTGTGTCAACTTAATCAGGTTTTGCAAAGGTCAAAGCTGTGGTCAACTTAGCCATTCTGAATAATGCTATGATACTGTTGAAATAACTATTACTAATAAATCAAAAATACACTATAATATCAAATCTATTGGCCATATGAACATAAATTGTTACTTCAACCTTCTTATAGAGAGGAATGTTGCACTCTTGAGATCGGCGGGTACCTTCCCTTGCTCTATACAGAGATAAACGAGCGACAGCAGGTATAATACACTCTGCTGCATCCCTTAGGAACCTGGCAGGTATCAAAACCTGTTGCTTTGTTGTAGTTCAGTTTATTCAGCCTCTTATCTGTTACTCAGTTAAAAGAAAAAGAGTCAGATGGAAGCCTTTGTTGGGAATAAAATCTCTGTACTTGTGTTTCTCTTGTGAATGACTGGGGAGATCCCTACCGGACTGTTTGCAACCGAGTTCAAACATTCTGCTCACTTCATCTTTATCTGATGGAACTTTACCATTGATGTCCCTTGCCTTCAACCCCCCCCCCCCCCCCCCCCCCCACCAACCCCCCCCCCCCCCCCCCCCCCCCAACCATACCCCCCCCCCCCCCCCCCCCCCTCCTCCAACCTGATTGATGTCTGTCTCCAGTCTTTTTTGTGCTATCATGCTGTCTTCCCTGTTCCCCCCATGGTCTCATGTTCCTTTTGTTTGTTTCTTTGTTGTTCTTTGTTTTTGTTTCTTTGCTTTTGTTTCTTTGTTTGTACTCTTGCTCCCGACTATTGTCAGCGACTTCGGGTTATTGAGAAGCGCTATATAATTAAATTAATTATTATTATTATTATTTATTAATAATATTATTATTATTATTATTATTTTATTATTATTATTATTATTTATTATTATTATTTATTATTATTATATTATTATTATTATTTATTATTATTTTATTATTATTATTATTATTATTATTATGTCCAGGCTAAAACTCCTGGTTTGCTTTCAGTCGTTTGCTGCATCCCAACTCTTCCACAGCTTGCATGAGTCATTTCTGTGTTCAAATAACCTTTTCACACAAAACATACTTTTTTCATTGTATTATGGCACTTAAAACAACTTACGGTAAATTGGAATTTATCATAGAATGATCACTAGGCTGTAATCCACCACTCCAACGTTGCTACTCCTGGACCCACCTGACACCAAAATAAGGTCTATAATGGTTTGAGTAGTAGATGGAACTTGTGTGGGTTCAGTAATCAGGCTAACTAGTGAAGAGTAAACACTTAGATGGCTTATTTTGAGAGAACAGTGTCACAGGTAACCTTGCTCCGCCAGACTCCTGTGGCTATGGAAAAACAGGTTCACAATTCAAAGTAAATGGGTCCCAGGCAGCCAAGTCTGCTGTCCCTGGCTGTCACTCTTCTTCTTCTTCTTCTTCTTCTTCTTCTTCTTCTTCTTCTTCTTCTTCTTCTTCTTCTTCTTCTTCTTCTTCTTCTTCTTCTTCTTCTTCTTCTTCTTCTTCTTCTTCTTCTTCTTCTTCTTCTTCTTCTTCTTCTTCTTCTTCTTCTTCTTCTTCTTCTTCTTCTTCTTCTTCTTCTATCTCAGGCACTGGCTGTCACTCAAGTTTCACTCATGAATATGTGTGCTGTGTTGCTTGTATTACCCTATCGCCATCCTGTGGAGGTAAGAGGACGAGGCAAGCATGACTTAACATCTGACCCAATTGACCGAGCAACCACCAACATTGCCATCCCAAGAGCCCTTTGCTAGCTCTCACTAGCAGGGCTAAAAGAACATGCATTGTACTGCCATGTTAGCTCATCTCCAGAAAATATACAGATGTCATACATTTTCTGCAGAGGATACATTTTCTGCAGAGAAGCTAACATGGAAGTACAACTGTCATGCAACTATTTCCAACTAGTATAAACACCTTCGGTGGTTACAAATAGTATGCAATGCGTTATAACAGTTCATGAGAGGTTAATGTAAAAATAGGATTATACTGTACATGCTACTTTTCCCATTGGCTTCAGTTCTTGCAAGTTATAACTGCACTACTGTATTATGGTAGCTGTATGGTTCCATCCCAGAATAGCAATTCACTATGACATGTCCTCTAATGTTTTATCCCTATGATTGTGACCTCCTTGTTATAATGTTGTTCTCTTAATTCTAATCACCGTTTCACCTGAAAGGGCTAACTTGCATTTCCACCCTGACTGCTTCTCTCAGGTTTCATGTTACAGGGATTAAGAAAAGGAGGTCCAAGATCATGTGAGTGTAGCCCTGATGTTTAATGCAAACTTGACTTTTCATACACAGAAAATGACCTTCACCCTTCCAGTCCGCCAGCATCCAGCTATTCCAGCCAGCGTCCACATGTTAATAAAGCTACAACTTTGCATAATTCGGTTCAGGGTGATTAACTTTTTTTGCCATCCTGAAAGATGATATTCAGCGTCTTCTCACAAGACCTTGGAGGGCTTAGAGTGGACACTGACAGATGAGACAAATACAAAAAGCCAAGGAGGAAGGATAGCAACAAAGAGATATTAAAATAGTAGCGATTACAATGAGAAGTAATCTTGATTTCTAATAATTGAGTGTTACACATACTCATCTAATGGAACTCATCTAATTACAGTGTTCTCTGCTTGTTGTCTTGCCTCCAGGATGCCTGACTCGCCTCCAGGATCCCTGACTCTTTGAGTTTCTCTCGTCTTACTCCTGCTTCTGGGAACCCATGTAACCCAGAGGATCACAGAACATTTTAAGAACCTTGCTTTCCTTGCAATTTCTGCATTTCTTCTTGTGAGGTGCACATTTGTAAACATATGTTCCCTTTAATTTCCTCCCCTGCCTAACCAGATCAACTTTGTGCTTCCTGTTCGCAAAACACACAATTACGGCAAGCTTGTCATTCTGGTTCCTTGTTGGCAGTGTGTGACAGGCCTCAATATTGTTTTTGCTTATCTCAATGTTTTTGCTAAGAAGGAATGCTGTTACCTGCTCTTCTGTTGACTCCTCGTGGTCTGAACTCTCCTCTGTTCCCCTCCCTTTCACTGCATGGGAGTAAGATCTTGGCTTGATCGCCAGTCCAGATATTATGACATTGTTCATTCTTGAGTAGCCTACTGTTCCAAGTCGGATACTTGGTTTTCCAGGTAGTCAATTTCCTCGTTCAGTTTTTTTAGCTCTTTAATTTCACCCATTTAATTATAATTAAGAATAACCCTTTAATTATTCTTATTTTTAACTAAACTAAGTTGTATGAACTGTCTGAAGTGGTCCCCCCCCCCTTTAACTGGGGGACGTTGAACAATCAGAAACTGCACACCCCAACTTCCTTCCCCTGATAAATCAGGTGTGTTCTTTTTACACAGCCTGTAGACTAATAGGCTGCCCATAAGGTTTTGTTGTTCTCTGACAATAAAGTTTAATCGAATCTAATATTTGTATGATGTTCTGAAAACTTCTCAGCTTTATAGAGCAGAAAAGGTTACTTATTTTAAAAAATTAACAAATTGAAATTGGCCAATGTTCAAGATTTAGTTACTAACGTCTATCATCTAATGAATTATTCATACATAAGAATGATAAATAGCCTAAATATGCAATTCATGGGCTATTTTCCATACATGAGGAAGGACAAGCGGATATTCCCCAGTTCCAATACAAAATGTTCTTGATTTGGAGTAGTGGGAATATTTTTTATAATATTTGGAACGGTGTGAGCATTGCGATTTTAATTTAGTATCTCCGTTTGTAACTGCATTTTTAATACCAGGACAACCCATGATAACTTTTTAACTGATAAATAATATCTATAAATAATATTCCTGGAATTGGCTACGGCTAATTGGTAAAGGCTGCTCTTGTAGTGATGGAGATGAGAGGAGAGGAGTTGTGTGTCTCAGGTTGGTTCTGAAATAGGTCTCCAAAGGAGCACACACTCACACGATAAATATAATGAATTTCAAATGCATAAGGGGCCGTGTCCACAGATAGCGTTTTTTTCAAGGAGGACCGCTTTGAAAATCAAAAATATGCATGCCCAGAGCGTTTCCATAGCGTTTTTCCATGATACCCCTTCATTGTCATGTCGTATATGACTTGATTGTCCGACACCGCAACAATTAGCCTCTCATCTGCCATTTCTTGTGTATTTAGTTGGAATGATAGATAGAATAATTTGCAGTGTGTGTCGATGTCGAAATTATTTGATGTAGCCTAGGCTATACCGTTGAACTTGGACCTCAATCTGCTTGAGTCTCGCGGCTCCGCCACTTGCTAGATTTTGATTGGTCGGGCGAAAGAAGTGACCTTGATGAGCGCCGCTCCTCTCCAAAAGTTGAACTATTTTCAACTTTATGCGCTGGGAGCGCTCCGCCCAAAAACCCTAGCTGCCGAGAGCGCTAAAAGGCGAGGCGCGGCGCTGGGAAAAGGAGCGCGCCTGTCGCGTCTTTAGCATAGAAATTAATGACAGAAAGGAGCTGGCAACTCATAAAAAGCTGGCTGTGGACACGGCCCCTAACTCATGATGACAATTTAAGAAAATTAAGCTTTCTCTAGGCTTTTAAAAATGTAGGGGAGACCTTGCTTGACATGGAGCAGCTGAGATAAGAGAGAAAACTCAAGAAAATGCCAGCCTTTTTCTTTCTCTCATTTGACGCACAACTTAAAAAAATATGATTGCTGATATGCTGTCGGTCCAAACGATGAAACAGGGCAGTCCTACCGGTAGTTTTGACGGCAGTCCTACAGGTAGATTTTGACGGCAAACAGATGAGACAAAACGAAGCTTTATTGGCAAGTTGGGAAAGAAGGATAAGAGACGGGGTGGATGGAAAGATGGAGGCATGTGAAGCTGCCGTGGCTAACCTAGAAACGAGGATGGAGGAACAGGAGAGAAGATACACAGAAAGAGAGACCTCGTTGGATAGCAGAGCTGCGGACCAAGATCATTGGGAGAGGGAGTGCCAGAGGCTCCGAGCTGACAGTAAGGAGATGGGAGAGAATATGGAGAATATGATCAACTACGCTAAACGGAAGAACCTGAGAGTGATCGGCATGCCAGAAGAACAGGACCTGAAGGGACCAAGAGGGACGCTGACAGAATACTACTCAAAGCTATTCGGGGGGTTAGCAGGAGAAGGAGTCTTCACTAAGAATCCCAAGCTGGAGGCGGTGTACAGAGGGGCTCCCGCAAGAAAGAAAAAGAAAGGTGAAAACGGGACCGGGAGGAGGCCACTCATAGTGGTATTCTCCAACCAACGGGACAAAGAAACGATACTGGACATCGCAAAAAGAAGCGAGTTTTGACCCACGAAGGATTCCAGGTGAGGATATACCAAGACCTCGCCCCATCCCTGGTCAAGAAACGGGAGGAATACAGGGAGGTGAGAGACTACTGCTTTCGGGGGAAAGGACAGACGGGCTTTGTACGAGGAGCCATTCTGAAGGTGACATGGAAAGGAAGGACTACGCTGTGCGACACTCCAGAACAAGCACGACGAGCCTGTGGTATGACGGTTGGGACAGACCCAACGCAACAGAGACAGACACCCACGGGACAAGGACCAGAAGGAGAGCAACAGGAGGGACCGCAACAGGAGGATGACACGGGTAGCTAAGAACGGTATATAGGAGGGAGGGGAGGGGGGGAAGGGAAATACTCTATACAATCTGGCAATTTCTATGGTTCAGTATATAGGCGGTACACGTACAGAGACAATATGGGGAGGTCAGAGACCCAACATAGGCATGGGAAGAAGGGGAGAGTTAAGATCTATGAAAGAAGGGAACATATATAATTCATAAAAGGAGTGTAATTTCTGATTGAATTCTCTAGGAGACATACCCCCATTCTTGAAATGTAAGGGAAAAGACTTATATGGAAGGCCCCCCTTCTTAACGGATAATGGATATTGATACAATATATATAAGTGCTCTATATAGGAACAAGAGGTTCAAGGACCCAACTTAAAAGTGGGAGGGGGGGGGGGGGATCTTGAGAACTGTTGAAGTAGGGGAACGGTATATTCTATGGAAAATGGTAATTTCTACTTTTCAATATGTGGGTTGTGCAGTTATAGTTTAGTAGTTATAGTTAGTAAAGGGCACCATGGAGAGGATGAGGTCCAAACATATACAGAAGGAGGAGTGGTTAGCTAGGAATTGGAGATGAAGGGAAAGTATATATTTTATAAAGGCACTGCAATTTTTGGTTTAGATAAGGGGAACTAGTAGAGAGGGGAAAATATATAAGGTATAAGGTCTGGCGACCTCTACCGCTCAGTATAGGTGCTGGACACACACAGACGAACCACAGGGAGTCAAGGGCCCAACATAGGTATAGGGGGTGGGGGAAAGCTGAGAGAGGGGGAGGAAGGGAAAAGGTATGATTCATAAAAAGGATGCACATTTTGTTATAGGTCTTTATAAGACACACCCACATTCCAAACCTGTAAAAGATGTTGCCTAGTTCTATACAAGGAATATCTCCCTTCCTGGAGGATAGAGGGTATAGCTACAAGGTATAGGGGCTTTATATAGGGAAAATCGCTAAGAAAGGATCAAGAACCCAACTTAACTCTTATGCCCCCCTAACGATTTTGCAGAGTTGTCACCTTAGTGCATGAAAGGATTGCATCACGTTCAAGGTCATAAAAAACTTAATTTATAATATTTCGTTCCAATTCTTTTGTTATGAATACCACTATGACCTAACTCAACATATCTATCAAAGATTCCAAATATTTCCGTTTGTAGGGTTAGGGTTAGGCCGGGTTAGGGTTGGGGTTAGGGTTAGGGTCTTTCTGTCTGGGTAACCCTAACCCTAACCCTAACCCTAATGGCAAGATATAAACCACTATGGACGGTGTGAAAGCTAATATTGTTAACTTTTGTGTTAGAGGGTTTCAAAATCTAATCTTTTCAAATTCTGTGAATATATGGAAAATAAGCAAACGGACACAATTTCATGACATAATAATCAACACAGCCATCGTTGTACACAGAAACACAAAAGAATATAGGCAAAAAACACAAAATAGTTGCTAAGGGTTAAAAGCGGAAAAAAATTATAAATAAATAAAAATAAAAAAAAGGAAAAGGGTATTTTGGGAACTGTTAAGAAAGGGGAAATGTATATTTTGTGAAAATTGGTCATTTCTACTTTTCAACAGGTATACGGAATAGTTATATAGGGACACTACTGAGAGGTCAAGGACCCAACATGGACGTGAGGAGGAGTGGATACTTAGGATTTGGGGAGGAAGGGAAAGGGTATATTACATAAAGGTACGGCAAGTTCTGATTTAACTCTCTATAAGAGATACCCCCTTTCTTAACGGGTAATGGGTATAGCTTAGAGGTTTTCGTAGGTCATATCCCCTTTCTTAACAGGTATTGGATATGGTCAATGCCCGGTCGGTGGCGGATTTGGTTTTGTTTTGTTTCAATGTTTCAAGGTATTAAAATGATAGAGATCCAGAAGTTTAGAGGCTGGAATAGAGGGTTCCTCGAGAAGGTTCAGCTCGGAAAGGGAGGAGGAGGGGGGGGGAGTAGAGATCCAGAATCAAGTTGAAGATAGTTTAGTCAAGTTAGACTTTAAATAGCAGAAATGAGAAAAAGGGAGCAAGGGGTTAGAGCATACTAGGCGGGAGGAGCGGCATGAAGGAAACGGGTCTTTTTGGGTGTTTTTCAATGTATGTGATGTATAGATTGGGGGGAGATGGTAGCATCTAAAGGTGCCAGGTCAGAGAGGTCGAAATGTGCTTGGCTTAGAAGACGGTGATAGACCAGCGGTTTCACAGGCACAGGCCGCGTTAGCAGGGTGTTTGTTTTGAATTCCGATCTAAGACACAACAAAGATAACGGAGCAGCACAGGGGCCACAGAGGCAGAGCGCGATGGAGGTTTTGACAGTAACTGCGTTTTGATGTGTGTAAAGGTTATTAGCAGTTGTCATGACAGCGCGGCACATGACAACCAGAAAGGGGTGGGGTATCATAGCTATGATGAAGATCCTATAAAGCTGACGGTGGTTCCAGGTAGGGCCAGACAAAAATCTGACTGAGACTAAGAGGGAAGAAACCAGAAGAGACTCTCTCTCCTCTCATCATCGAGAGGGGGGGGGGGGGGGGAAGAATGACACATCATCACTAGCTTCGGCTAACGCGAGGAGGGTTCAGGCTAACAACCAGGCCTGACCACTATTGGACTGAATAACAGCAGAGACGATAGCAGTGAAAATACAATCGGATAACATCTGGGCTGAGGCTTCTGTTTATATCAATAAACAACGCTTTTCCTTATAAGGTATTACGCTGTGTCAAAGTGTCGAATTCTTACGAAGGTGGAGAATTATTATGGTTTGCGGATCACACTAACAGGGAGAGATAAGGATTATATTCAGCCAGTATCTGAGACGTCAGGACCATTAAAATTACACAACGCAGAGGAATTGGATGGAGAGAGGATAACACAAGAAGACGTGATACTGGCCAGATTGATCAGAATCTAACAGGCAGGAGAGGGTGATAGGCAGGTAAGATGCATCCTGTTAAAAGGAAGCAGGAAGGTACCTGTAGGAAGTCGGAAAAGAGGAAAGTCAGAGGTCCACACCCAATAGGGGGGGACGATAGCTTTATATGTGGGGTTTGGGGTTATTTGTGTTTTTTTTCTTTTTTTTACAAGAAACTTCGGCTGGAACACCACATCACAAAACATAAAGGAGGGAGGTGGGATGAGGGCAAGAAGAGAGTGAGCAACATAAGACATAAGGATGGGTAGGAACGAAATAAAATATATGAGCTGGAACGTAAGGGGGATGAGCCACATTATTAAGCTAAAACAGATTCTAGGGAAGATAAAACGATCAGGAGCAAAAATAGTTTATTTACAGGAAACACACAGCACTAGGGACGATGTCAAGAGAGTCGAGAATAGATGGCAGGGACAAGTCTACTCGGCACCATTCAACTCACAGGCTAGAGGAGTAATGATACTAATAGACAAGTCGATACCATTTAATTTAAGAAATAAAATTGTAGACCCGGGGGGAGATTTATAATACTAAACGGTACTATAGTCTCCACACAGATAAACCTAGTAAATATATATGGACCAAACAATGATGACCCGCTGTTTTTTCAAGAACTGTTTATGAAAATGGCAACTCTCTCGGGCCAGTTCATCATGGGGGGAGACTTTAACTGCGTGAGGAAACCGGAAATAGATAAGTCAGGGGGAATGGACACCTCCCACGGAAGAACAAGGAAAGTGATAGATACATTTATGAAAGACCTCGACTTGGTAGAGATATGGAGAAAGTTAAACCCAGACAAGAGGGAATATTCATGCGCTTCAAAATTACTAAGCAAGCCATCATTCTCTAGAATAGATTTTTTTTGTTTCGACAAGCTTGATATCTAAATTTACTAGGGATGCTCGATATTGGCTTTTTTACCGATACCGATATTCCGATATTGTCCAACTCTTAATTTCGATACCGATACCGATATCAACCGATACCGATATATGCAGGGTTTCCCCCCAAAAAAACGGAATAATTTCAGGTAATTAATAATTTCACTGGATGCATTCAAAAGGCTTTCTAAATGTAAGCATTATCTGTGCAAAATATGATAATTAAAAAAGTAAAAATTAACATTACATATCTCTTGTTGTTGAATTAAACCAACATGCATACTTTTGACAATAAATAAAATAAGAATTGGTTCTTACTTGCTTGCCTGGGTAAATAAAGGTTAAATAAAGGGTAAATAAAGGTTTTTTCGATACCGATATTTTCCGATATCACATTTTACTGCCGATATCGGCCGATAATATCGGTCGGATAATATCGGACATCCCTAAAATTTACAGGAAGTGAATATGACAGTAGATTACTGTCTGACCATTCTCCAATGATGTTGATTATGAACATGCGGAAATAGCAAAAGCACCCCCTAGATTCAGACTCCAAACCAAGTGGCTCAACAACCCAAAATGTATGACTTTCATAGATGAAAAGATAGACATATACTTCTCTATAAATACAGACCAGACAAGTGCAACGATGAGATGGGAAGCATTTAAGGCATATATAAGGGGGGAGATGATAAGCTATACTAAACATAAATCTAAGGAACACTATAAACAAATGGAGGACATATAAAGACAGGTAAAAGAGGTGGAAGAACAGCTATATAGAGGAGAAGACCCAACAAAACAGAGAGAACTACGGGTATTAAAGGCCCAATACAAACATCTAACCACTACAAAGATAACATCAGAAACATTAGAAAGGCACAAACGGAAAGAATGATAAATACGATCAAATTAGGGAATGGGGTTGAAACAAATGACCCATTCGAAATAAATAACGCCTTTAAAGAATATTATGAAAAGTTATATAAATCAGAATACCCAAAGAACACAGAACAACAAAATGAATTCCTGGACAAGTTAGAATTCCCAAAAATAACGGAAGAGGAACAGAAACAGTTTGATCAAGATCTGACAATAGAAGAATTAGAAGAAGCGCTTACGGTTATGAATAGCGGGAAAGTGGCGGGCCCAGATGGGATACCAACAGAAATATACAAGAGATTCGCAGGGAAACTGCTACCCCACCTACTGGAAATGTTCAAGGAAGCATATGAGGAGGGGACTTTACCCCCATCCTTAAGATCGGCGATGATTTCGGTACTGAAGAAACCGGGAAAGCCACCCTCAGACACAACTTCATATCGTCCTGTGTCCCTCGTGTCCTGTGATACGAAGATTTTATGTAAGGCGCTAGCTAGATGGATAGAGAAGTCGATTCCACATCTGATTAAAAATGACCAGAACGGATTTGTATTGGGAAGACAGGGATTTCATAACATTAGGAGATTACTAAATGTTCTACATACTAAGAAAAACGAAAAAGACCACGCAGTTCTGTCACTAGAGGCCGAAAAGGCATTTGACAGGATTGAGTGGGGATACCTGTTTGAAACACTTAAAAGGTTCAGGTTTGGGGAAGGATATATAAAATTGATCAGGATTCTATACACAGACCCAATGGTCGAAATAACTACAAACAACCAAATATCGACACAATTTAAATGACAGAGATCTACCAGACAGGGATGTCCGATTTCTCTGTTGCAATTTTTATTTGCAATCGAACCATTAGCAATGAGGATTAGACAGGACCCGGGAATCACATGGTTGAGAATAGGGAGAATGGAGCATCGCCTATCGCTTTTTACGGACGATATAATACTATACTTAACAAAATTGGATACTTCAATTAGAAATACTAGAGAAATTTGGAGTATTTTCAGGATATAAAACGAATAAAAATAAAAGCGCACTTATGTTACTTAATAAAAGAGAAAGGGAAAAAGCGCTGGTACACGCAGTTTGCTAGCTCCCCCAAAGGGTTTACTTATGCTTCTTTTCCATTGCATGGTACCTACTTGACTCTACCTTACTCTACTCTACTCGCTTTAGGTACCTGGTACTTCATTGCTTTTCTACTGCAGGTACTAAGTACTCAGTTTGTCTCCGTGTGGGGAGGCGGGGCCGCTGGTGTACAGCATGAGAGCTCCAGCATAGCTATGTCCGAGCAAAGCACAGTTTTCAATCAATCAATCAATAACAACATTAACCAGACTCTCGTTGTGTCTATTCTGCTAACTGTCACTAGACGCCGAAAAGGCATTTGACAGGATTGAGTGGGGATACCTGTTTGAAACACTTAAAAGGTTCGGGTTTGGGGAAGGATATATAAAATGGATCAGGATTCTATACACAGACCCAATGGTCGAAATAACTACAAACAACCAAATATCGACACAATTTAAATGATAGAGATCTACCAGACAGGGATGTCCGATTTCTCCGTTGCTATTTTTATTTGGAATCGAACCATTAGCAATGACGATTAGACAGGACCCGGGAATCACAGGGATGAGAATAGGGAGAATGGAGCATCGCCTATCGCTTTTCGCGGACAATATAATACTATACTTAACAAAATTGGATACTTCACTTAGAAATACTAGAGAAATTTGGAGTATTTTCAGGATATAAAACGAATAAAAATAAAAGCGCACTTAAGTTACTTAATAAAAGAGAAAGGGAAAAAGCGCTGGTACACGCAGTTTGCAAGCTCCCCCAAAGGGTTTACTTATGCCTCTTTTCCATTGCATGGTACCTACTTGACTCTACCTTACTCTACTCTACTCGCTTTAGGTACCTGGTACTTCGTTCCTTTTCCACTGCAGGTACTAAGTACTCAGTTTGTCTCCGTGTGGGGAGGCGGGGCCGCTGGTGTACAGCATGAGAGCTCCAGCATAGCTATGTCCGAGCAAAACACAGTTTTCAATCAATCAATCAATAACAACATTAACCAGACTCTCATTGTGTCTATTCTGCTAACGCTACCTCTCATTGTGTCTATTCTACAAGCTTTAACGTTACCTGTTACGAGTGTGCTTCTTCGGCATGGTGAACCCAGGTAGCAGAGTGAATACGATGAGAGATGAGACAGGAGTCGACGTGGTGACGATAGAGTGTTTACTTTCACAAGACAGGATACAATACACGACTGACAAACACAGGTAACATTTAACAATGAACCAGCAAGTGCATGCTGGCCCAGAACACTTAAATACAAACACTAATTAGACACAGAGGGTAATTACTAACAGGACACAGGCAGGGCCGCCTGGGAGAAATGCGAGGCCCTGTGCGAGATTGAAACGCGAGATTCTCCACAACACACATGTACAAGTGGCAGTAATGCAGAAAATCCAGCAAGGGAAGAAGCAGTGTAGAAAACAGGTGGAGTTTTTGCCTAGCAATGGGAATGCTTTGGCTGTACTGTGTAGATAGAAGTACACACTCTAGTGTTGATGTCTTTGTTTACAAGGCTTCACGTTTCTATTGGACGACGGCTTCCGTGAGTTTAGACCCGTATGTAGGGTCTGTTGTTGTAAAGTTGTCGGGGCAGAGCGTAGGAACTTACTGTTCTACTACGCTCGATATACGTGTAACTTGAGTCGGTTGGTCACATGACTCAATGTTACCGTGACTTTTCACGTGGGAAGTGTCTCTGAGGAGTTCCGTCTGAGGTGAGGGTGGCGGGATGTAAAAATGTAAACAATTTTTACCCTCGGCTGCTTCACGTGGGATTCATGTCAGTCTGTGTTTCTTTCTTTTTTAATAAAAAAGAGTGGAGAATATGAAGCACGACAACCTTCTTGTCGTTCTCCCAGGTGCCTTGAAGGATCAATGTGGGGTCTGGTTAGACTGTCCATTCATATGTTTTGGGTCCTGACGCATACATAGTGCTGGCTCGGGGTGTTTCTGTTAAGAATCATGCGGGAGGCTAGTACGCCTTGGTTGCTTGTTATTAAAACAGCGTTTTTATAGGGCAACTGGGATGGGGGATTTTTTCCTCTTCCGAGAGCCTGTTACTGGGTCTCGACGGATTCTCGTTCATATCTGGGGGATGTTAACGGAATAGATCAGAACATAGGTAGAGGGGTCTCACGCCCTTGGGGTGGGCCACTGAGCGCGGTATAAATAGGACCGTCTGGGTGGCGCCCTCCTTTCATGTTTTAGATCAACACGCATACCTGCCCCCTCTCCTGGAGTGGGCATGTCGGCGTGGTTAGGGCACGGGACTGGTTCTGGTCGCGCTGGTCCAGGTCAGTTAACCCGTTGTCCGCCGGGGATGCAGATGCCGGGTCGGCCCGGGTGTCACGGGGTTAGGCGTTATGGAGACCCTTTGTTTGGTACATGTTGTACCTGGCACTATTATAAGGGGCTGGTTCTCCTTTCTTTCGCTCCTCTCTTACACATGGCGAAGAGGGGGCTGTTGGGGTGGTCTTCTGGACCTCTTCTGGTAACCCTGTGTGCTTCCCGAGCCGCCGGGCCCGGTCCGAAGTAATGTTTCGTTGAAACCGTAGGCCTGGGATAACCCCTTTTTTTCTTGAGGGGTTATAGGAACAACCACCGTATGTGGTACCAAGAGGGTGGTTGATTCCCTGGAAAAATGGGAAGCTATCCTGAACAAGTGTTCCATAGACTTAATACTTTTATTAATTGAGGACGGCAAGAAACAACGAGATGACCTCAGAACCAAGATCACGGACATTGAATCTAAACTCCCTATGTCACCTGAGCTACAGATTCCTTTCCAGCAGAAGATCAAGGACGAGATCCTCAAACTTGAGGTTACCATCAAAGAACTCAAGGTGCGCAAATTCAAAAGGGATCTAGAGGACTACCAACGAGGTCAGGTGTATCGCTGGGACCGTCCTCCACGCACACCCCATCCTCCCAGACCCTGGTTATCCGATCAACAGCGGCGCCCCAGGAGGGTCTCGTTCGGTCTTGCCAGCAGCGAGGATGAGAGGAGCTCCAGTATTTCCACGGAACAGGACAATTTTTTAGGGGGCGACTTCCCTCCTCTACCACCTACCAGAACCATCAACTACGGAAGACACGCCGTGGAAGAGGAAGACGCTCGGCGCGCTCAGCCCGCTCATCGCAGACCGTCGGCACTGAGGAACCAACCGAGGAAACGGTATCCACGGTAGTTGTTACAAAGGATCAGATTAAACCGAATATATATATTTATTGATTGATCCCTTGTATATTCCTTGTACATATACACGGAATATCCCTTTAGCCTAGTACAGACCATAATATTTCATTCTCCTATTGGACAGCGGTCCACAGGCGCCAAGGCCATGCCTCCAAAGTCAGGTTCAAAGTCACCGCCGGGGACATGCCTGGACATGAATGGTATTGCGCAAGGATATGAGACAGGAATAAAGCTGGTACTAGTTTATTCATCTAAGCGTATAAATACGGCGCAGGTGAATACAGAAGTATGTTACCCAATAAGTTGACGCCTCACCCACGATACGACGTGCGGTGAAGTATGGCCTGTTTGGCCCCAAATAGAGCATTGAGACCGCGTGCGAATTAATAACTGAATTGTCAGAGTTTGGCGCTATACAGTCGAGTGCGACATATTCTATTAAGTCAGTAATAGTCTATTTGTGTATAGTGTATCGTGCGGCTAAAGTTCTACAGTGACCAGCATCACCAACGTTTTCCTCGTATCAGCTAGAGTGCTTATCCAGGCTGGGCTGCTTTCATGGCGCTTTCACCCGAGGAGCCCTAGACGAGGACCGTGTGGACATGTACACTGGATTATCTACCCGACGACTGCATAGCCCTTTTCGGCTGGATTATATTTGCTTTTGGTCCTGTAATTAATGGAGCGGAGAATCGCCGACGCCCACCAGTGTGTGGGATTTACCCTGTGAGGAGCCACGTCGAGTCTGCCCCTCAGAAGCCTGAGGCAGGCTAGCTTTCTTCCCTGTGGAGCTACAGGCTACGGAGAACAGCTGTATTCGTCTGTGGATCAAGATCTTATTGCACCATCTCCCGTACTCGGAGTCTCCTTATCATCGTTGACCCAGACTCTATTACCGACAGATCCTCTACCCTTGCTGGCTTACAACCGGGGGGACCCTTCCAGTATCTCCCGCTATATATTACTAGTGTACCATAGATATAATTCCCTAAGATTCAGGTTGTATAATTACCTCCTGCGTAACCAGAGAATGGACATTCGTTATTGATTTGCCTACGCACATTCCTTTGCCTTATAAGCGCATTCAAAGTGAAATAGAGAAGTATATTATGTACCTTTTGCTGCAATAAATATTTAATTACAACTTTGTGTGGAACCGATTTCATTGTGGGAAGTGTTCATCATTATATATATCATGTACTGTATGGCCAGTAATTAAAGTGCATAAGACGGTAGTGGTTTAATGATACCATACTTATCAATACAGTCAGGGAATTGTACCCCTCAGTTACAATTGGTCCTTCGAGCCGGAGGGTAACTAGCGTAATATTAATATAGTGGTATTAATATTGACATGGCCAATGATGAACACTCCACAAAACGGTTCTCCTAAAATAGATCGCCCGCAGCGTAGACGGCAGACACCTCAGTACCTAGAGGATTACGTTGCCAATATACTACCTAGCTTTCTACAGACGGTAAACGCGGAAAAAGTAGATAGTAAAATTATGTCCGACCCTATCGACCAGGCTACCCCGCCTATAGAGGCCCTAGTGGGTTCTAACGTAACTGACCAAGCTCACGGTGGGGACCAGGAGGGACCTGACATGACTTTACCCCCCGCCAAGACCGAAGAAGTAGTCCCCGGAGAGCTCCAGGATAAAGACAGCCCTCCAGGGATGGAACTCGACCCAATACAAGAAGAGGCGAGCACCCCGGAGATGGATCTCCTCGACTCGCCACAGGAGAACGGATCTCCAACGAGTACTACCAGGAGCGGATCACCTCAACCAGCGTCTTCCCCCAGCGAGGCGGACAAGATGCTGGCACAGGCCTTCCTCGCCAGCCTGGCAGCCTCAACAGAGCGCGATCGACTCCAAGCACAGACGCTTAGTGAGCGCGAACATTCTTCCATGGAAAGAGAACGCCTTCAAGCGCAGCAACGGAGCGACGAAGATCGTATACGTCTAGAGATTAGACGCCTTCAGACGGAAGAGAATATGGGAAGAGACCGGGCCGAAGCCCAGCGCGCTGCCGCCGAAACCCAGCGCGCCGCTGCCGGTGCCCAAAGAGAAGCAGAGCGCGACCTCGCTCTCACCAAGCGCGAAGCCGAGCGCGACCGATTACAAGCGCAGATAATGGAGCAGCTGATCACCAGGGCAACACCCCCTCCCTCCGCACGGGGCTCCAGGGCCTCGTCAAGACAAGGGTCAAGGGCACCCTCCCCTACCCGATCAAGCGACCCTGAGCCCGACCACCAGAGAGAGCCTATACCCCCCTCCGAACCCCTTCCCCGTCCGGTCCAAGTGAGACCCAGCTACAAGGAAGAAACGGTCTACACCGCGGAGAGGCTAAATAGACGACTACAGGATCTAGATGACCTGCCAGAGGAAGAAGAAGAGGGAGAGGAGGAGAGTCAAGCCCAACAGCAGCACAGTACTCCACAGGACCAGGAGGTCCAGTACAGCCCAGGCTTTACCCCCGCGGCTCTGCGCTACAGACCCCCGACTCAATTCACGGGTGAGCTTGACGCACGACCAGACCCGAGGAACAGCACCTGGGTACGCGGGCCATGGTATCCAGCAGGTACCAGCCCACCAAGAGGCGTAAGAGGAGACTCGCCTAGGAGGCCTCTCTTCCAACGCTCACCGATGTGCCAGCCATCCATGGCATCATACATTGGCACACCGACGTTCCCGGACTTCACACACGAGAACAGAGCACAGTACACAGAGCTACGAATGTGCTTAGAGACAATGATGTCCGATGTAGCTGATGAACCGTACAAATATGCTATCCTACTGAAGCACCTCAAGGTGCCCCGAGCGCACAATATAGCGCTGGCCTATGCCACCTCTACTACCCCATACACCGCGGCTCTAGCAGCACTCGACCAAAGATATGGACGCATATGGGACTACGTAATACAAGAGATAAGGCATATTGACCGCCTACCCCCAGCCACAGACAATCGCTCACTAGATGACCTGTCTATCAAGGTACAATCCCTGGTAGGGATGCTGGGGGCGCAAAGAGAAAAGGGTATGCACGAACTGTACGCAAACTCTAATGTCGAGAGGATTTTAGAGAAGCTTCCGCCCGCCCGACAAGAGCGCTTCAGGCGGCAAAGAGACCACCGTGATCCTAACGGTCCCGAGCCATCCCTCCTAGACCTAGCCGACTTCCTGGCGAGAGAAGTCAACAGCCTACGGTTGGATACGTTCATGCGGAGCACACCAAGCTCCAGAGAGGGACCTAGGAGAGCAAACGATGGCCGCAGATTGGTGACCGTCATGCACCAATCAGAATCAGTACCGAGCAGCAAGAACCACAGCACCCCCTCGATGAAAGAGAAGTGGAAGATGGTGTGCCCGTACTGCGAAAATGAACACTGGCTGTCACAATGTGACACGTTCAAGAAGATGACCGCCGACGAGGTGAGTCAATGGATAAAGGCCAACCGACGCTGTTACCGATGTGCGCGCAGTCACATGGCAGCCGATTGCCGCTTAAAGAAGAGGTGTAGTCGGTGTGACGGAGCCCACTTAGACGTCCTACACGACAGTAACAGAAGAAAGCCTGCACCCTCAAGCAGCACAAAGGCAAGTGTTATGTACATTGACCCCGCCAGCAGCGGGGGCGCCCGGGTGCTCTTAAAGGTGGTCCGCGTAACATTGAGTTACCAAGACAAGGTCATGGACACTTACGCCGTCCTTGACGACGGGTCAGAGAAGACCCTTCTCCTCGCGTCCGCTGCGGCCCAGCTGGGGCTGCGGGGGAGCGAAAACCAGATGACGATTCGGACAATAAGAAGAGATCTAAAGACGATAAAGGGCGAGAATGTCTCCTCCACTATCGCAGCAAGCGGGCAGCCAGAGAGACGGTATAGGATTACTAACGCTTTCACCAGCCAAGAAATAGGCCTGTCGCAGTACACCTACCCCATCGCCAAGCTGATGGATAAATATGTGCACCTGCGTCAACTACCTATACCGCTCATAGACGGTGCCACCCCGACCCTGCTGATAGGCTCCGACCATGCAGACCTCATCGTCCCGATTGACCGGATCCACACAGGGCCCAGAGGCTGTCCTGCAGCAGTCGAGACCCGCCTAGGATGGACACTACAAGGCCCCCTCGCTAGGTCCCTTAACCGAACAGCAGCCACTAGCTGCCTCCACTCCAGAGTGACAGAAGAAGACACCACCCTCCTACAGCATGTCGAGAGGCTATGGACACTAGAGACAATGCCCTTTAAGAACGAAAAGAAAGACATTCGTTCCAAGGAAGACATTTACGCTATAGCCCTCCTCGAGCAGGGGACAAAGAGAGTCAAAGTCAACGGAGTGATGAGATACGCAACTCCACTCCTGAGGCGAGAGGGTATGCCTACCTTCCACGCCCCAAAAGAAGCGACGGAGCGGTATCTATTGAACACAGAGCGGCGCCTAGCCAGAGACCCCGCTCAAGAGACTGTGTACTGCGCTGAGATTAACAAGCTAATCACAGCGGGACACATAAAGAAAATTGACATTAAAGAGGCCGATCAGACGACCGAATCATGGTACGTGCCGCACCACAAAGTCCACCACAACGGCAAGGATCGTATTGTGTTCAACTGCAGCTACCAGATCGGATCACAAAATCTGAATAAAGAGCTCTTGCCCGGCCCAACACTAGGCCCCTCTCTACTAGGCGTGTTACTACGTTTCCGCCAAGACAAGGTGGCCATCAGCGGCGACATCAAAGGGATGTTCCTGCAGGTGAGACTAGTGGAGGAGGACAAGCCCCTGCTGCGGTTCCTATGGAGAGAGAGGATCGGGGACGAGCAACCAGCCATCTATCAATGGGAAGTCCTCCCTTTCGGAACCACATGCAGCCCATGCTGTGCTACGTTTGCACTGCAAAAACATGTCGCAGAGGACCCAGCAGCTGATGAAGAGGTCCAACAAAGTGTAGGAAATAGTTTCTACGTGGACAACTGTCTGCAAAGCGTCTCGACGCCAGAAGAAGCCGAGGCCCTTCTACTCAAGCTCCGCGCCTCCCTGATCAAAGGCGGCTTTGATCTCAGGCAGTGGGCCAGCAGCGACCCGCAAGTATTGCGCAGCCTCTCCCCCGAGGACAAGGCAGCAAGCAGCGAGACCTGGATGGCGACCATCCCAGGAGAAGCCCAAGAAATGACATTAGGACTAGTCTGGCGCTTCAAAACAGACTCGCTCCATTATAAACACACACCCCTGACCAAGGAGCAGGGAAGGTCGACTGCACTACCGACCACCAGACGGAGTGTATACAGAACACTCGCCAGACAATATGACCCGTTGGGATGTATTCTACCTTACACCACCAGGGCAAAGATGATTGTAAGAGCGTTATGGGACAAGGACCAGGGCTGGGACGACCCCATACCCGAACACCTTGCATCCACATGGAGAGAGTGGGAGACAGAACTCACTCCCAGGTGTCAACATACGCCGCAGCTACTTCCCACCCACAGTGAGGCCGGAGACGTGCCAGATGGACCTGCACGTCTTCAGCGACGCCTCCGAAGTAGCCTACGGTTCGGTGGCCTACTTGCGTGCCCGAGAGGAGGGAGGAGAAATACATACTGCTTTCATCCTGGCTCGCTCAAGAATAGCCCCACGCAAGCAACAACCTATCCCGCGTCTAGAGCTCTGCGCAGCCCTAGCAGGAGCGCAACTCGCCACGTTAATCCAACGTGAACTCACCATCCCGGTGCAAAGAACAATCTTGTGGTCAGACTCCACGACAGTACTCACATGGATCCGGTCTGATTCATGCAGATACAAGGTCTTCGTGGGAGTCAGAGTCACAGAGATTCAAGATTTAACAGAAGTAGCAAGCTGGAGGTATGTGGACACAAAACACAACCCAGCTGACGTCATCACCCGGGGAATGTCCCTGGATGACCTCACCCGTCACAATCTATACAGTGACGGGCCAGAGTTCCTCAACCTCCCGGAAGAAGAGTGGCCTACACCCACCCCACGGGAAGCGAGTAAAGAGGAGGCCGAGAACAAGAAATCTATGTTCTGTGGATTGACCACACCCGTCTCCACAGACCCCGACATAGACGATTGCCTCACCCTAGAGAGTGCGCAGCTAAAGACATTCCTGTGGCACCACCCAGAGGTTCAGCTCACTACTGACATTACTGCAGCTGACTACGAAGAAGCAGAACTTCTTCTCCTACAACGAGCCCAGAGAGACTCGTTTCCCGATGAGCTAGACTGTCTACAGGGAGCAAAGCCCGTCCCATCAGACAGCAGATTGCTCCACCTAGCCCCCGAGAGCGACGCCCATGGTCTCATCAGAGTGGGTGGTCGCCTGCGGAGAGCTCCAGACTTACCGGATGACGTCAAGCACCCGATAGTCTTAAACAGCCGACACAAGGTCACAGAGCTGATCATAAAGAAATACGACGAGGATGTGCATCACGCCGGGGCAGAGAGAGTCTTCGCGGAGATCAGACGTCGTTATTGGATACTGCAAGGGAGAGAAGTAGTGCAGCGCTTCCAGCGAACCTGTCTAGACTGTCGTAAATGGCGAGCGCAGCCCAGTATACCCCGGATGGCTGACCTACCTCCCTGTTGCCTCCGACTCGGCGGCAAGCCTTTTCACTCCACCGGTATGGACTGTTTCGGCCCGCTGTATGTAAAGAAAGGAAGAGGAACCGAGAAGCGGTGGGGTATTGTATTCAAATGCATGACCAC
Organism: Notolepis coatsorum; assembly: GCF_963971535.1. Lineage (NCBI taxonomy): Eukaryota > Metazoa > Chordata > Actinopteri > Aulopiformes > Paralepididae > Notolepis > Notolepis coatsorum. Next base: position 42,026,218 of record NC_140171.1, read on the forward strand.
CCGAGCGATGCACATAGAACTCCTTCCAACCATGAGCACAGACTCATTCCTTATGGCCTTCCGAAGATTCACATCGCGGAAAGGCAAACCGTCTATATTATTGTCTGATCACGGGACAAACTTCAAAGGCGGAGAAAGAGAGCTGAGAGAGAGCTTCCAAGCTATGGGCCCAGAACTTAAGACCCACCTCGCTCCATCCCAGATTGACTTCCAGTTTAATCCCCCGAATGCACCTCACTTCGGTGGAACTTGGGAACGAGAAGTACGTTCAATAAAGACAGCCCTGTACGCCGTGCTTGGGGCCCAGACCGTGGCGGAAGAAGTCCTAATGACAGTCCTCACGGAGATCGAGGGAGTATTGAACTCAAAGCCCCTCGGTTACGTCTCAAGTGATGTAGCAGATGTCGACCCAGTCACCCCCAACACACTCTTGATGGGGCGGCTGGACCCCGCGCTACCACAGGCAATGTACAGGCCTGAAGAAGCGAACGGCCGAAGAATGTGGAGGTACAGTCAAGTATTGGCTGACAAGTTTTGGAACAGCTTCCTACTCCACTATCTACCGTCTCTACAGACCCGCCAGAAATGGGTGAAAGAGAGAGACAATTTGACAGAAGGAACAGTCGTCATGATTATCGACCAGTCACTACCCCGAGCTATGTGGCCGGCTGGCCGCGTAAGCAAAGTGATCACCGGTGCCGACGGAAAGGTCAGAGCAGCCGAAGTGCTCGTCCAAGGGCGGATCTACACCCGACCCGTGGCGAGGCTAATAGAGTTGCCAAGGCTCCCCGAGACTATTGATGACGACCATGACCCCATGACTTTGTGAACTGCCCCACCCCTCACAACAGACATTGAGTAGTGGACAGTGCGGTTAATCTGTCTCTGTTTAGCTAATTAGGTGGGACTAATTAGGAGGCGGCTGTTACAAAGGATCAGATTAAACCGAATATATATATTTATTGATTGATATATATTGCATAATATTTGTATATCGTTTGATATCCCTTGTATATTCCTTGTACATATACACGGAATATCCCTTTAGCCTAGTACAGACCATAATATTTCATTCTCCTATTGGACAGCGGTCCACAGGCGCCAAGGCCATGCCTCCAAAGTCAGGTTCAAAGTCACCGCCGGGGACATGCCTGGACATGAATGGTATTGCGCAAGGATATGAGACAGGAATAAAGCTGGTACTAGTTTATTCATCTAAGCGTATAAATACGGCGCAGGTGAATACAGAAGTATGTTACCCAATAAGTTGAAGCCTCACCCACGATACGACGTGCGGTGAAGTATGGCCTGTTTGGCCCCAAATAGAGCATTGAGACCGCGTGCAAATTAATAACTGAATTGTCAGAGTTTGGCGCTATACCGTTGAGTGCGACATATTCTATTAAGTCAGTAATAGTCTATTTGTGTATAGTGTATCGTGCGGCTAAAGTTCTACAGTGACCAGCATCACCAACGTTTTCCTCGTATCAGCTAGATTGCTTATCCAGGCTGGGCTGCTTTCATGGCGCTTTCACCCGAGGAGCCCTAGACGAGGACCGTGTGGACATGTACACTGGATTATCTACCCGACGACTGCATAGCCCTTTTCGGCTGGATTATATTTGCTTTTGGTCCTGTAATTAATGGAGCGGAGAATCGCCGACGCCCACCAGTGTGTGGGATTTACCCTGTGAGGAGCCACGTCGAGTCTGCCCCTCAGAAGCCTGCGGCAGGCTAGCTTTCTTCCCTGTGGAGCTACAGGCTACGGAGAACAGCTGTATTCGTCTGTGGATCAAGATCTTATTGCACCGTCTCCCGTACTCGGAGTCTCCTTATCATCGTTGACCCAGACTCTATTACCGACAGATCCTCTACCCTTGCTGGCTTACAACCGGGGGGACCCTTCCAGTATCTCCCGCTATATATTACTAGTGTACCATAGATATAATTCCCTAAGATTCAGGTTGTATAATTACCTCCTGCGTAACCAGAGAATGGACATTCGTTATTGATTTGCCTACGCACATTCCTTTGCCTTATAAGCGCATTCAAAGTGAAATAGAGAAGTATATTATGTACCTTTTGCTGCAATAAATACTTAATTACAACTTTGTGTGGAACCGATTTCATTGTGGGAAGTGTTCATCATTATATATATCATGTACTGTATGGCCAGTAATTAAAGTGCATAAGACGGTAGTGGTTTAATGATACCATACTTATCAATACAGTCAGGGAATTGTACCCCTCAGTTACAGTAGTCAATCTCTCCGGTAACAACATCAGTAACGAACAGTTGTCAGTTCTGTCCAAAGGTACATCTTTTGCTCCTACATATAACACCAGTCTGTTCAACACCAGAGTCGATTTATTTAGATTTTATCGTAACTTACATCTTAAAACCTGGTATCACCATCAATCTGGACACACACATGAGTATCCCCACACTGCTTCCCAGCCGGATCTCGAAACGTACGCTGTGCCGGCCCTTATCAGTGACTCTGAAACTATGCCTGACTCTCTTCCATTATTTAGACCCAAGTCTAATTTTGCCCCTATTGTGTCGAACCCTAGTCTCATAGCCTTTACTAGGAAAGTTGACCATGAGATTAATAAACTTTTCAGTAGTACTACTCTGCAATCTGTGCGCAAATGTAATTTGACTTATAAGGAACGAACTGCTCTTGATGAACTGGCTAAACGTGACGATATTATCATTCGACCTGCTGACAAAGGGGGTGCTACTGTGGTTCTTTCTAAAGACCAATATATCTCAGAGGCCATACGCCAATTAGACTCAAAGTACTATGTCAAACTTACTAGGAGCCCCTTATCTGATATGAAATTACAATTTCATACAATACTTAACCATGCTAAGGAGGCTAATTGGATTTCTGATAAGGATCTTAAGTTTTTATTGGTCGAACATCCTGCTTTAGCGTCTTTCTATTTACTTCCTAAAATACACAAGGAACCCTTTGACAACCCTCCTGGTCGTCCTATTATATCTGGTAATGGTACCCTTACAGAACCAGCTTCTAAATGTATTGATTTCTTCATTAAACCGTATGTTAAGCAACTCCCTTCTTTTATTGAAGATACTACGGATGTTCTCAATAGGTTAGCTAACCTTACCAAATTAGAATCTCATTATTTAGTAACTATGGATGTTGAAAGTCTGTATACGAACATAGATCATGAGGAAGGTCTTACAGCATTGACACACTTTTTATCTGATAGAGGAGATGCTTTGCCCCCTACCAAATTTCTTGTTGACTTGACCAGATGGATTATCCATAACAATGTGTTTATGTTCACAGATGGGTTTTACAAACAAGTTATGGGTGTCCCTATGGGCTCTTGTTTTTCTCCTAATTATGCTTGTCTCTTTTTAGGCCTTTGGGAAAAGTTGTATGTGCTCAACCCTATCAATCCTTGGTATCACAATATCACCTGGTATGGCCGATATATCGACGATCTATTATTTATTTTTGATGGCAATGAATCTGAACTGTTGGCTTTTCATAGTTATCTCAACTCTTTAAATAACAATATCCGTCTGTCCATAGAATATTCTTTAACAACTATTGACTTTCTAGATCTTACTATCTCAAAAGATATATTTGGTAAATTACACACCACCATTTTTAGAAAGAAAACTTCACGTAACACCCTCTTGAGAGCTGACTCTTTCCATCCCCCTCACATGATCGACAACATTCCTTTTGGTCAATTTCAACGTTTACGTCGTATTTGTGATAGTGATAGTGAGTTTCATCAACAGGCTGCTGAACCAGATTTGAAAATCGATCATATAATCCAGATGTAGTGGCAAGGGCACGTAATAAGGCACAGACACTTAATAGGTCTGATTTGCTCAAGAAAAGTAGACGACGGAACGAGTCTCAGTCCCGCCCCTTCTTTGTGACCCAATATAGCACAGCAGCGGGACACGTTAAGCGCATCATTAATGCGAACTGGCCCATTATTGATAGTGACCCCACTCTCAGACAAGTGTTCCCTCAACCTCCAGTTTTTTCTTTCAGACGTGCTCCAACATTAAGAGAGAAATTAGTTCATAGCTACCTTCCTCCCGCGACTAAGGAGTCTTGGCTTAGGAGACCTATTGGAACCTACAAATGTATGAATTGTCCACACTGTGTCAACGTCATACAAACCAAGACATTCACTGACTTTAAATCTCAGTGATCATACAAGATTAATGACTTTATTAACTGTAATACCACTCATGTCATTTATCGCTTGTCATGTACTTGTCCTGGCATCTTCTATGTAGGTCGTACCAAGCGGCGTCTGCGGGATCGTTTAGCTGAACACAAATACGCCATCAGAACCAAAAATCATGTTTATCCCATAGCCAGACATTTCACAGAAGTACACAATAATAACGATTCTATACTGAAAATTGTGGGCATTGAACATATCAAACCTCTTATTAGGGGCGGAGACCGCATCCGCAAACTCAATCAGAGGGAAACATTCTGGATTCATAGCCTTGACGCTCTTAATGCCCCTGGGCTAAATGAGGATATTGACTTCATGTGTTATCTTTGATTTCTATCCTATATGTTTATTGCCATTGTATTGTGTGTATTCTTTGTACCTTACATAGGCTACTTAGGCTATTATATTTTTCTGTATATTGCTTACTGATTATTTATCTATGCTTATACTTATAGCCTGTTTGATATATATTTTTTATTTATTTTTCTACACTGTCACTGATTGATGGCTCCGCCCTTGCGTGTGCCTTCCAATCATTACTCGTTTCAATCATTTGGTGTTTATTGCTTTATTGTTTCACCTGACTCTCACCTGTGGGTATTTAAGGGGGTGATGTGTTTGTACATTGTACTCCAATCCTGATGAAGACCGCTATGGTCGAAACATGTTGATTAGATTTTAAATGAATTAGCCACTTTTAATAAAGGCTTTTTAACCTTCTTCCCTCTGGATTTTACATCTTTTTGAGTGCCTGGATCGACTCTCTTCTCTGATTCCCTGGTGTGTTGGAGCAGAGTCAACTCCCGGGTTACCCGGTTGAGTGTGCCCCTGCACGTTCATGACGTCTGCCAATCGTGTCAGCCTTCTCTGCCTCGACCCCTCTGGGTGGGTTTTTTTTTATGGAGGCTTTGTCATGGTGCGCAACAACGCCAGCATACGCCCCTTCCGCCGGGGGGGCTGTTTTCAGTTGACCCCTTTGGCGCCTGTCTTGTCCGCAGTGCTCCAGGCTTGGGTCTACAGCCTGCTGCCTGGTTTCCCCGGTGCGCTGCCTGCTTCCGTTGGTTAACCTTTTGAATGCTTTACGGCCATGCTGACTGCCTGTGTTGCAGGGTCAGTGTGCCAGGCGGTGTACTATTGGGGGGACAGGGCCCGCTCTTGGAGGGGCCCTGTCCGAATACGCTGGCGATGTGGGGGGCGGTGTCACTAAGTGACCGCCTGGTGGGGTCTTGATGCCTGGCGTCATTGACCTCTCCGGGCCCCCCTTTTTCCAGGGGATCCAGTCCCTTCAGTGGGTCTGGGTCTTCCTTCGCGCTCCGCTGCTACGGCCTTGCTACGGGGTTGAGTTTGCTCTTAACCCCGTGATTTTGGGGGCAGTAACGAGGGTTGTTCCTTCCGTTCGTTCCCTGGTGGCATGCGGGTTGTGCGTGTGCGTAGTTGTGGGGTCAAGCCACGATCTGCTCACCTTTTGCGTTGAGTAGCTTGAGTTCCTCTTCGAACGGTCGGATCCGTTTCCCTCCCGTCCTCCAATAGGGAGGGTATCCCTCCATTAGGGAGGGTCGGGGGGCTCGGTCCTCCCTGGTCTGATGGTTGTGGGGGGCCTCAGCGGGGTACATTTGTCGAGCTTCTGGCTTCCGCTCAGCTCCTCTTGTGCAGACTGACGCTGAGCGGAGGCCAGAATGAAATAGAACGTAAGGTTATGTATATAACCAAGTTCTATGAATTCTGGTGACGCTCAGCGTCAGGACGGCGCTGCAGCCCTTGATCTCGCCTTGTGGTGAAAGTTTGGGAAGGAGGCGAGTAGGTGACCACAGCTTATGAAGGTAAGCGGATAGGGTTGTGGCCAGACGAATGTTGGTATGTAAAGGTATGTAAATTATGATGAATTGAAAATGGGGGACCCTGATGTAAACAAGACGAAAGTCTTTCTCTGGTCTGCATCCCCTTAACAATTGTATGTATTGAGCTGTACTGTACTGTACCCATTCTGCAATCTGTTAATAAACTTTTCAATCAATCAATCAATCAATCAAGGTACATTGTGGAATTTTTTATTCAGTGCACGTGCACGAAGTGAAGTCAGTGCAGACTGACGCTGAGCGTCACCAGAATTCATAGAACTTGGTTATATACATAACCTTACGTTAACTCTTTCACTACCACACTATCATGACTTTGTGTGTTTACAGTGCCACAAGACAGAGTCATTGACATAACAAAAGAGCCTGACGCAAGGTGTTAATGTCCCCAGAGAGAGAGGGGGCCATGGAATACAATGCATTATGGGTAGGGTTGTAGTTGTTTAACACACAAGTGTGAAACTCTCCAGAAAGTTTCAAGGCCATTAATCTCTGAATACGTTTTGTGATATCACCATTATTCATAGGAAGTAGCTTGAAAAGTATCCCACCAAAATGTTCAAGTGATGGCTTATTTTGAAGGTATGAATCTGTACTTTCATAATATGTAAAAAAATAAAATTTGACGTTGCCTCAACAAGTCCATCCTCCCCACGGCTGGTCACATATGTCTGCGGGAATGTCAAGTTGAATTATAATTAGGGAAGGGAGGGGATTGAAGGGTGTCTTTTTTATTTTTGTCATGTGTTATTGTCTGTATATATGTATGTTTGTATAAAAGAAAAAAATGCAATAAAAACATTGTTTAAAAAAAAATGGCTGATGCTTGAGGAGACGTTTTAGCACCTCACGAACGTGCATTTGGTGTTGCACCATATCGCGAGGAAAAATCAGGATGTCATCTAAGTACACAAAAACCGACACCCCAATTAAATCCCACAGCACGTCGTTAACCAGGGCTTGGGAAACTGCTGGAGCATTAGCTAAACCAAAGGGCATGACTAAATACTCATAATGCCCGTTGGGCGTGTTAAATGCAGTCTTCCACTTGTCTCCCTCTCTACTCCTGACCAAGTTGTATGCATTACATAAGTCAAGTTTAGAGAAGACCTGTGCCCCCTGTAAGCACTCAAAGGCGGTGTCCATGAGAGGTAAAGGGTAACGGTTCTTGATGGAAACGTCGTTCAACCCCCTATAATCAATGCACGGTCGCTGGGTACCGTCCTTCTTAGCTACGAAAAAGAACCCAGCGCCGGCAGGAGATGTGGACGGACGAATATGCCCTGCGAGTAATGCCTCCTGAATGTAACTGTTCATAGACACTGTCTCTGGGCGAGAGAGGGAGAACATACGCCCACGGGGCGGAGAGGTACCGGGTAGAAGATTAATGGGGCAGTCGTATGATCTATGAGGCGGTAGTGCCTTAGCAAGCGTCTTACTAAAAATGTTCGCCAGGTCCAAATAGATCTCAGGCACACCTATTAAATCGGGATTAGTAGGTATGACAGAATCTGCAACGCTCCCCACCATCCTGGAGAGAGAAGAGGGAGAAAAAAAAGAAGAGGGGGGGGGGGTAAACTCTCGCCGGAGACCGACTTAACGCCGTTCTCCATTGAAAGTTCACCCATGGCCCAATTAATGACAGGGTTGTGAGTAGCTAACCAAGGATGACCTAAAACAATGACAGAGTAGGGAGACAAACAATTTTATCCACTCCCACCCACCACCCGCCACCTGAATGTGCAGTAGAGCCGTGCATTGTGTAATGCTCCCACTACCCAGTGGCTGTCCATCCAGGGCTTGGACGGGAATGGGCACCTCTAAAGTCTCTACAGGAATCCCCCACTCCTTAACTAACCCCAAGTGTATAAGATTTCCTGCAGCCCCCGAGTCCACTAACGCCCTGGTCCTCTTGACGTCCCTCCCACACCCCACAGAGACATCAAAAAAAGTATGTGAATCATGTGCCGAAGAGGAATTGAGCCCACCTGCCAGCGCCTCCCCAAGACCTAGCGGGCTCCTCCTTTTACCGACGGCGCCCGACAGCTGCCGAACCGATGGCCGGTGCGTCCACATCGGAAGCAGCGTCGTTCTTCTATGAAGCGCCGCCGCTCATCGTCAGAGAGCGTCAGCGCCCCAAGATGCATGGGTTCGTCACCCAGTGGCTCACTCGCGTAGTGTGGGAAGCCTCCGTACGAGCCATCTGGGCTGTGGCTAACGCCGAACTCGCCGTTTCCTGGGAGGTAATGAACAGCTTCCCCAGGCGACCCAGCTCGGCGCTAACCTGTTGCTGGCGATCCGCCACCAGCCCCAAGGCATTTTTCTGCTCCTGGAGAGCCTCCAATATCGCCTCCATGGTACCTGGATGGTCGGTTCTTCTGTTACAGTGAGTGTTGGCAAAGTCCCAGTAGTGGAGGAAGAAAGAAGGCAGAGAGTAATTGCTCGTCTATAGTGGTTCCTTTAATCGTGGAACAAAACACCAGAGCAACAATAATAGGCAATGACGCCGAGCTGTTAAGCACAAGAATAAAGCAACTAAACAGGACGATCAGGTGCAGGAACGTCCGAGTCCAGGGTACCGCCATGTACCGCTGCTGGAGGTAGTGTGAAGAACCGACGATAAAACACAGGGAAGACAGGGGTTACATAGGTACACATTCCACACGCACCACAGTGACAACGAATCAGAAATAAAATCAAATCAAATCAAATTTATTTATAAGGCCCGACAACACACGTTAATGTCCCCATGGGAGAACACAGACAATTAGTGACAGGGGAGACAAGTGACAGGTGTCAGAATGGTGTATGGTTCTCAGGCAGCAGCCAGAGAACCCAGAGCGTTACAGTAATATATATATATATATATTACTGTAACGCTCTAACGCTGTAATTTAGTCACACCTCATCTAACTTAAGGTTTATTGTTATAATCCACCTGGACTCTCCTCTCATCCTACACCCGTCATGTTGTCCATTCCTGTGTACCTATTGCCCGCTGTTTTCCCTTGTCTGGTTTAGTGTTATGTCTCCAGTGTGTGTGTGTGTATTTGTTATCAGTCCTGTCTTCTTTTAGTGTGTCACTGTAGTCTGTCTGTGTTTCCCTCCCAGGTGTCTCTCGTTCCAATCAACCCTCATGTGTCAATTCGTCTGTGTATATATGTTGTGCCTCCCCTGCCCTCCATTGTGGGTTCATTACTCTGTTTTCTGCATTCTGTATCCTGTCGTTCATGGAGTTCTGTATTCTGTATCCTGTCGTTCATGGAGTTGGATGTCCTGTCGTGGTAGTGTTTCCTCGTCTGTTAGCTTTAGCACCTTGCGCGCTGTTGCCAGCCTTGCTGAGTTTCAGTTTATAGTGTTTTCAGTTTGTAGTTGTTTTCCCAGTAAAGTCCTTTGAATCACACCCCGCCATCTCTTGCCTGCTCTCTTCTCGTTCTATCCTGCATTTGGGTCCTACACACCCCCACACCCTAACAGAATGAACCCACCACATTTGGACCCAGCGGACAGGATGGGTGAGGCATTATTCACTATCAACAATTTTGTCAAAGGAGATGTTCGTTCCTCCTCCTTGGAGGGGAGGAAGGCCGTCCTCCGTCTGCTCTACTCTGTCATTGTTGGAAAGTTGAATTTGCCGACTTTTGATTGTCACCTCACTCAACCTATTGTGTGATTCCATTCTCGAGTTACAAGACAAAACATCCGGCGAGCGTCATTTGACAAGCTGTTCGGATGAGTGACCACATCTGGTTGTGAGCGGTCCCTGAACTGACCAGTCACCGCTTTTGGCGAAAATGATTGACCACCGTTGTAGCCAAGGAGTGTCTGCTCCGAAAGTGATCCCAGATGGGCGCTGAGTGCTGGGGAAGGTGAGACAAGTAGACAAGGAAGTCATTTATTTTTACTAGAGCCTCAAAATGAATGGCAATGGATGGCCATTTTGGATAATCATGCTGAATTTTTACCGGTAGTGTAAGGTTTGGTTCTTTCCCCACCACAGGCTTCTTAAAGTACTGTGATGATTGGTCCGCTGCTCTGTTCCTTTAAGCCTACTCGCTCTGTTCCTTTAGTTTTCTGTTAATCAATTGCATTCCCCTATTCACACGCTTCTTCCCGTAGACACCGTTTGATTGGTGCTTCCCCAACCACACGCTTGTCAATCTCATCCCGCAGCTGTCACAGCTTGTCAATTAAGCATTCCTTTGATTATATATACCCCGTTTCCCCATTCAAGTTTTGTTGGATCGTTTTGATATTTCATTAGCATTCGCCGTTCCTTCCTTGCCTGCTGTTTTTCCCTGTGCTTTGCCTCCAGGATATTCAAGAAGTATTCCGCTTGGACAACCAGTTCCCCGTGGCGACGCGCTCGCCCCTTTGATCCTACTCTCTTTACGCACAGCGCCTGGGTGAGTTTTTATGACTGTCTTTGCTCCTATTCGTTTTTCGTGTGTTTAAAGACACTGAAGATATCCTGCTTTTTATCAGACTGTCACTCACCCAGTGTCAGCTTTTTTTGCATTGTTCATTGGGATAATATTTGGCCTTAACATCGCTCTCTGTGTGTATTCACACCAAAGATATTATCACTTGGAATTGTATTGGGACTTCGCTCACTGTGTGTATTCACACCGAAGATATTGTCACTTGGAGAATTATTGGGACTTCGCTCACAGTGTTTATTTGCACCGAAGATTCAATCACGTGGATTTGTGTTTGGGACGTTACTCACAGTGTGTATATACACCGAAGATTCATTCACTTGGATTACTCTGTTTTTGGGACAAGTCACTTCTCCTGTCACCTGCTCTGTTCCCCACTGTACTCTGAGCTAACCCGCTCCCTCTCTCCCTCTCGGTCCCGTTTACCACCTGGGAGATCTGCCGAGAGAGATCTGCAGAGCGGCTCTGACGACACCGTCTGCTTCCCCAGACGAACCATCCCGGGAGAAGCTGCAGAGCAGCAACATTCATCTATGCTTGTATCCCAGTCTTTGTTTGTTCTCTCCCAAGTTTATGCTGTTTATTTAGTGTAAATAAACAAGCCCTTGTTTTTGGCAACTCTGAATCAACTCTCTTGTGTCGTTGCGTTTGGGGTCGGTGTCAAACCATAACAGGTAGCCTACACACATTACAAAAACCTTTGTAAAACATACATTTTCTGTAGGATTTTTATAAACTTTGGACCTATGACTGCAGGCTATGGAGCCATTATGTTTTACAGCTCCTACCTCTCAGCTCGAACTTAAAAACAGGCATCTGGCAACCAGTAAAAAGAAATGTGAGTACACAAAACTTTTACTTCAGTGTGTTCAAATCTCTGTTACTCTAATTCATTAGCACTCAAAATGACTCTTCTATTGTGTAGGAAACGTCAGAATGTTACATTTCAAAAGATACCAGACTTATGCATGTGCTATAAGTATAAAGTATAATAAATCACAAATTACTTTGGGTATGCAATCATCAAAGTATTTTTTTTAAAAGAGCCCCATTTTTGCCCGATCCTTACCTCTTAAGCCAGACGAGACCGGTACCGGTCCCAAAATGACATGACGTGATAAATCAATCTCTCCAGACTGTTTGACAAAAGTATCGTTTTATTTTTCTAAAGTATTCAAGTATGAACATCATAACCATGTCACAACAGCAGTTATAATGTATATTATCATCAATACGTTAGTTTACCAATAGGTTACAGTGTTATTAGATAGATTTTCATTTTCGTTCTGGTGTTGTTTAGTTCGCGAAAGTCGACCATTTTGGAAAATTTTAATGTCGGGAATTGTAGTTTTTTTGTGGCCATTTTGAAGGGGACACCGAGAGATTTCGATGAGCGTTGGAATTTTTCCGAACGACCCAAAGGCCTCTATGGGGTTTCAAGCAAATTACTTCTGTATGAATTTATTTAATATCTCTTATTACTCGGGATAATAAACCACAAAACGAAGGTTATCCTATAACCCTAGTTATATGAATACTGGCTGAGCATTTCGCTCTGCCATTATGAGATGTGCGTGTGAAAAAATTGCACATGCATGTCACTTGCACGTGACCACGCCTACTCCCGTGCGTGCCTACAAGACACAGGGAGTGGTCACGTCCACGCCCTTCCAAGTTTGAATTCCATACGTGAAAAACATCCAAGGGACTTAAGGGCGCTAAAGAGCGAGATGCTCAGCCAGTATTCATATAACTAGGGTTATAGGATAACCTTCGTTATATATTCATACTGGCCAATCGCGTCTCGCTCTGCCATTATGAGATCAAAAGGGGCAGAGCGGACGCATGGCCACGTCAAATGCACCTCCTGAGGGCCCATAAGCCCCTGCCAGGGAGGAGGGGAGTCCCGTCCACCCGCCCATCCTAACGAAGGGGGGGAAGGCAGTCAACTACAACCAATGTGCGAAAAAGGGAACCAGTCACCCCAGAACGCACAGTGCAAGCGGCACCACGTGTGGCACAGCACTCCACGGGCCACACCCACACACACCTGCTAGCCCACCTGATGGCGGGATGCAGGAGAGGTCCCGGACCCCAGGACTGCCTGGGAGACAGAACCCCCAGTCATGTCCAGGGGGAAAACCTAACAAAAGGACCCGGGGAGGACCAGGAGGCAGCAGCGCAGATGTCCTCCACCAAGGCCCCTCCAAACAGGGCAGCGGAGGTCGCCACTCCACGAGTGGAGTGTGCCCTGACGCCTGCGGGGGGAACCTGTCCAGCCAAAGTGTAGCAGAGGGCAATGCCCTTGCACAACCAATGTGACAGGCGTTGCTTGGACAGTGCCTTACCCGCGTGAGAGCCACCGTAACAAACAACAGTTGATCAGTAGCCCTGAAATCCTGCGTGCGACTAAGGTAAACCTTCAGCGCACGGACAGGACACAACAGGTAAAGACTCGCCTCCAACTCACTAGTGTGAGGAGGAGGGTGAAACGCCTGAAGCACAATATCCCTGGAGCAATAAGAGCTCTGGATATCCCTTGGCACGAAGGCCGGATTAGGCCACAGAGTCGCCTGCCATCGGCCCGAATAGACAGGCACTCTGACCGCACCGAGAGAGCACACAGCTCACCCACGCGTTTAGCAGAGGTGATGGCCAAAAGGAACGCAGTCTTAAAGACAGATGATCCAATGGCGCCTGCTCAAGCGGCTCAAACGAGGCCCCCAACAGCCTTCCCAGGAACAGTTGGAGGTCCTATCTTGGAGACAGAGCACGTTCCATAGGCTTGAGACGCAGTGCGCCAAGCAGGAAACGTCAAACGAGAGGGTGGCAGAACAGTATTCTGCCCTCAAAGCCCACATGACAAGAAGATATAGCCGCGGCGTATACCTTCACTGTCGAGGCCGACCGCCTATCCAGGATAGACTGGAGAAAGGACAAAACAGAGTCCAGGGGGCATGACACCGGGTCCAGGCCCCCAACCTCACACCACTCTCGAACCATATGTCACTTCCCTGCGTAAACCGTGGTAGCGTGTTCTGGATGGTGTTAACCACAGTAGAGTTAAGACGCATCCCCTCCAGATTCACCCTTTCAGCAGCCAAGCCATTAGAGGCTGTACCTGAACAGGAGGCAGAAACAGTGTTCCGCGTGAGAGGGGCCCGTGGTGACCATGGAACAGGCCACGGCGGGCCACCAAGAGCTGAATCCGGGCCGGGAACCACACAGCTGTGCCCCGGTCCGGCGCGACCAGGATCAAAGTCCTGCGCACCTGACGTACCCGCCCCAACAGCTGAGCTATCAGGTGTATGGGGGGGAACGCGTATAGAATCCCGGGCGGCCACGGACCAAATTGGCTGCCGCCCGGTGGAGACGGGGGGAGCGTACTCCTCCCTGTCTGTTGATATACGACGCCGACGTCGTGCTGTCCGTCCTGATCAGAACATGCTCGCCCGTCACATGATGGCCTAGCCGTCCGAGGACTAGAAGCACTGCATTCAATTCCAACACATTGATATGTAGTGCAGATCAGGCAGCATGGTCCTTGCCAGCTGCCCCCTACTGCGTCGGTCCGACACGTCCCCCCCATCCCATGAGGGAGGCGTCGATGAAGACCGTGAAGTGTGACAGCCTGCTGCCCATGGGGACCCCACTGGTGAGGGCCCCAGGCCCCCCCAAAAGGACGAGGTCCCCCAGTACTGACATGGGAACCTTCAGCTGCTTCCACTTGCCTCTCACAGGGTCTATTTTCATACTGAAAAACCACCTCTGTATCCTCCTCATGAAGAGGAGGCCAAGAGGGACCACAGCTTGAGCAGATGCCATAATACCGAGCAGGCGCATCACGGACAGCGCCGTAACCGTCCCGCCAGGACGGAACCTCCCGAGCGCGCCGAGAATATCCTCTCGCCGCCGCTCTGAGAGGGACAGCGCTTAACAGGTGGTTGACGGTCAACATTCTGAAACTTCCATGGGACTTTGACAATAGAGTCTGTACCAAACCCAAAAACGGAGGGTGGGGGTGTGCAAACTGTAACACAAGCCCCGCCCTCAGCATTCTCTCCATCCACACCAACATATGGCACTACTGTAGCCATACGTGGTAAAAATCCCAAAGCGCCCTGCCGCCAACTGGCGCCGGTTCGCTAAGAATCGTAGACAGGTGGCCCGGTCCCTCACGCTGTGCATTGCAACCCTGGTTTCGCCAACTGCGCGAGCAAGGTGTCTCGCAGAGTCGGGATATCGCACCCTGACTCTACCAACGAGGCAATCGCACCCAAGGGGGACCCCGACAAAAAGGGGCGGTCTGATACGGGGGGAGCGCTCATCACCCCCGGTGAATGAGGTAGTTCCCCTGCTGAGCATCTTCCCGGCTTAGCTTGCTGGGGACAGCCTGCTCTGCGGCTGGACATGCATGGTGTGTGGTCCCCACGCTGCCCGATAGGGTGAGTCCATACACACTGTCCCTGTAGTGATATTACTACCACCCAGATTACACATGCCTGACTGACCACCGCGGGATCGGAAGTCCGGACGGGGGAGGCACTAACGTAATACCTGGCCTGGCGAGGGCGGGGCTGGGGGAACCTGCGCTGCGACCTCCTGGGCCTAGAGTTCCCCCTCTGACAAATTATTTTAGATACAGGGAACCCTGCTCCATCGTCAGATACAACACCAGGCTCACCAACACAGACGCAGGACGTTTGGTGCGGGAGCCTCCTGACAGTACAACATTCTCATAGACAGACCCAGGCCTAGCTAGCAGCTGGGTGTCAGCCCCTGTCTCCATGAGAAGTGATATGTGGGGCCACTTGCGCTTCACTGGAAGAACGCGGCCAGCAGCCAGAGGGGACAAATCGAGCCTTGAATCGCATAGTGTAGCGGGGGGGGGAGTGACCGGAGAGCGTGCTAGACACAGCTAGATGGCAACGGTTTTACAGGGCGTGCCCATCTAATACAGCCGATCCCTCGGCCGCCGAGGCTGTCGGCACCGTGATAACCTGTTATCTTTGTGTCCAGGTTGCGTAAAGATTTTCCCTAACGCACTTCGGTTTCCGCGATCTGATTGGCCACTGACGTTTCTCTCAGCGCCAATCGTGTTACGCCTAGTTCTATCACTGGTTAAGCTTGGCGGCTCTTTCGAAGTTGGTTAAGGTTAGAGTTTGGAATCAGGGCTGGTGGTCTATCGCCCTGCTCTAAGACAAACTCTAACCTTAACCAACTTCGAAAAAGTCGCCAAGCTTAACCAGTGATAGAACTAGGCGTAACGCGATTGGCGCTGAGAGAAACGTCAGTGGCCAATCAGATCGCGGAAGCCGAACGCGGAACTGAAAGTGCGTTAGGGAAAATCTTTATGCGTCCAGGTTATCCCAGGCGGGAGACACATGGCCGCCGGTCGGGGGTCTCGCCGCAGCCGCTGGCGAGACCGTGCTCTCACCTCTGGCTGCGCTGTGTGGTGCGGCATGGGGCCCCGGTCAAATAGCGCCCGCACCTCCGTGGACAGACCAAAAGTCCATCCACAGAGAGGGGATCCCTGAGGAGGAGAATTACTCCAACCAAAGATGTCTGTCAACAAGAATCAACAGCATCCTAGCCCTCCCTGTGGTTATTGCCTGCGGCTGGGTCAAAAGCTGAATAACCTCAAAACCTTGCGCGATGGTTGACGTCGGCTAGTTCTAAGACCCCATCACCCGACACCATTTTCGACAGAGAAACAGCCAATTGAGTTGCTGCTAAATTCTGTACTGCGGCGGTCTAAGCTTCAACAGCCCACTCAGCCACCTGCCGAGCCGACTGGCCCCTTGGCGTCGGCTACCGGGCGGGATACCGCTCTACCACGTCAGGACAAAGGACCGATGCCACCCGCTTCTCTAAGCACGGCACACCAGTGGCGGCTGCTGACCAATTCTATTTACTAGTAAAGCACAGCCTCACTAGTAGTCATGCAATAACCTCCACTGCGGCACACCTGTCCTGAGCCCCGTTGTCAGACCGTCCACCCGTGTAAGGGATAAATGAATGAATAAATTAAAACTTTATTAACAGATTGCAGAATGGGCACACTTACCACGGCCCAATACACACAACTGCTAAGGGGATGCAGACGGGAGACAAACGTTTGTCTTGTCTACATCAGGGTCCCCCATTTTCAATTCATAGATTCATAAATGCATAGGGTAGACAAGCCTCATATACCGTTTGACCTACAGCAATGTAATGGTTAAACGGTGGGAACTGAACACAGCCCCGGCGGGACAACACACATGGGAGTAGCGTCCCGAAAAGCAACAGAATTAGTAGTAGCTGCGCGCTACTGGAATGGAAATGGAAAGACATTTAACAACGTGTTATATTCATCCAAATACACAGCCCCCCGCACCATTACACCGCCCGGTCGTCACACAGGACAACCAGCAGTAGTGAAAATGCTAATACTAAAACTTGCTCCCCCCTACCTGAGCGCGGCGTAGCTCGACCGCCGAACGCCGCGCAAAGTCCCTCGGTTCACTGCCAGAATCGGGGACAGACCAGAAAAGGGCCGACATTCCGTCTGGACGCGCCGAAGAGGGTCCGGGGGTTGGCAAACCACCGGCGAAGTCCAACATCACTTAATTTCTCCTTTTGCTTCATAATAACGTTCCACCTGGTTGAAGTGCATATGAACAGATCCACGGATGGAAAAAAACAAGGGAGGGCGTGGATGTGACCACTCCCTGTGTCTTGTAGGCACGAGCGGGAGTAGGCGTGGTCACGTGCAAGTGATGTGCATGTGCAATTTTTTCACGCGCACAGTAGGTTTGAGGAGATGACATCTCATAATGGCCAGTATGAATATACTGGCCAGCGATTGGCCAGTATGAATATATAACTTAACGTATTGGTATATATTGAAGCACAGTTAGTTTCTCTTCCCTATTTTTAGCTTGTAGCAACAATTAGATTTGAAATTTGTTTCAAAATGGTGCCACCCTGGCAAAAAATGTAAAGCCACTGTACATACTGTTCTTATGCACGCCTGGTGATACTAAATCCAAATTGAACTCAGGCATTTGAAATATAAGATTTGGCACAATCCGGAAAAAATTTGTCGGAAGGTTTGGATTCTTACATATCTCGATGTGATTTATCTAGAAATATCTACAGCAAGAATTTTAGGTGTCAGTGAATCCAAAATTGCAATGTGGTTAGAAGTGGTGGAGAGAATAAAAGCTAGCATATAAATTGTAGTGCCTGGTTAGGAGAGAATGATAATGGATGGATTATCCAAATGGGGGTCCGGGGGGGGGGAGCGAGCGAGAGCATATGTGTGTAGGGTATTAGATAGCAAGTATTAGGTGTATATCTTGTATAATACATTTATATAAATGGTGATTTCATTGGATGTGTACTGTTAATTAATGCTTGTATATCTAATTTTATGTTGTTATGTTTATGTTTATGTGTATGTTTAAAAAATTATTAAAAAAAAAATATATAAAAAAAAAAAAAGATTTGGCACAATCCATAAATGTGCGAATTGGCTATTGGTCATTTATAATATTTCAAATTGCATTGGTCCGGTTGGGAGAATTCAGTACTGTATCTACAAAACCTTCTGTTTAATCATCTTCCCTTTATTCATTTCCTTAGATTTTTTGTACACATGATCTCAAGAGGGTACTGAACGAGATCAGTGGCAGTTTCCCATGTCTGGTCATTTTTAGCATGGTGTTATTCACTGTCAAATATGCAAAGAAAAATCATAATTCATATTCTCCTTTGTTTCATCACAATTTAAGCAAGCCTAGTAATAGACACAATATTTTTGACACTGGGAATACATTCACTGATGTCCATAGATGTCCCTAGATACAGAATATGCAAATGGCCCTAGTAAAAGTGGCACAATATTCCATTTACTTAGGTATGTATTTTAGGCGGATTTTCAGAAAATAGGGCTCCGGGCTTAAGAGGTTAAGAGGTTAAGGATTTCTTCCCTCACTACCACTAAGCCTATGGTCATGTTATTTCAGATAGCTTGTCTTTGGAGCATCATGTGAATTTCCACTGTTCATAGCCTTGAGTAAGAAGAATATGTTTTGCTGAGCACAAAACATCCTGCTAGAGAGAGAGAGAAAGAATAAAAGATACTAATATGACTGATATCACCGTTTAAAAATAGGCAGTTCTCTGTAGTTTATGTAGACACGTGAATATGTCCAACCGTAATTCAATGTGTCTAACTGTGTTCATTGTGCTCTAACTGTTTTATGATAACGCTGTGTAATTTGATGACCCGTTTTAATTCTTCATACTCTAATATTGACATTCAGTAGTGGGACATGGCGCTGGACTGCCGCGGGGGGGAGCTGGTGCGACGTTGGGCTGGCAAAGACAGGTGAAGAAGAGGCTGGTATGTATGAAGGAGGAGTCTGACCAGGAGATGCTCTTTTCGTCAATTTCCACAGAAGCAAGCGGACGTGTGGACGAAGAGCTCATCATCACAAGGACACGCGGAATACGACACCGGCCACGTTGTGGGAAAGTAACGTCGTATGCGAAAGTTTAGCTTACCAGTATAGTGATTAGGGTACGTTGAACCAAGAAGAAGACATACGACAGCCGGACTGCACTGTTGATCCTCCATGTGCTGTGTTTAGAACGTATAGTCGGGAGAATAGTTTGGTCACACTGACTAAAGCTTAGCTTCAAGTATAGGCCTGTTAGCCCAGTTAGCTCACGCGTCGCTCCACCGTCTTCCAGCCCCCGCAGCAGACACCACAGCAGACGTCACCGGACCGCACCCGCCTCCAGCATTCTCCTAGCCGACCGCCAGTCCAGCGATTCGCCTGCCTAACGTCAGCCCAGCCAGCCCCCTTGCTATCACAGGTGACAACCAAGGGACCGTTCGACGGCCATCTCGCGTCACAGACATTCGTTGCGGGAGCAGGCCAGCACTCGGTTGGTACACTCACACCAGGTACGGTTAGCGCTCCAAGTGCTCTGGAACATTATCGGCGAACCTTCTCCTTTTCGAGAGCATGCCATCTAAGGGCGAAGAGGATAAGGTACTTTGAGCTGGCACGTGCACCAGTGACTAGGGGCACCCCAACTTTATTATTTTGGTAATGCCGGCACTTATAAGGTATTTTGTTTTAGTGTGGGCCCACTCTATTGCATTTATTGTGTTGTGTTATCGTGCGGTGCATATGGCACCATTGTAGAAATAAGTGTTTCCCATTGTGTGGCTCCCGGAGCGTGCTGCCCCCTCCTCGTTATTTGTACATGAAAAGCCTATTAACCCTTACGGGGACTTGTTCATGCAGATACATGTAACCTTCAGTAAAAGGAGAGGCGTATAAATCGGACCACTGTGTGCGTGTGAATTAATGTGCATTCTTGCTTAACCCCCCTTTTTTATTTTTTTTTATTAATGTACATTATTGTTTAACCCCTTCTTATCCACGGCCTATGTGTAATTGGGGCAGGTGCTCTGTACAGGTCTCCACCAGTCAACAAGGAAAGGTACTGCTTTGGGGAGAAATTATATCATTTACCATTACTGCCACCGGGGGTGAGAGGGTGTGGGACGTATTAGGGGAAGTGTGGGTGTTTGGGGAATTACTACAGTCGCCCTGGAGGGCAAGAAGGACCAGCGTATAACCCCTAGGTTAGTAAATCCTAGGCCCCATCCGCTCCCTCTGCTAAATCCCAATTCTAGTACCCCTACACTACAGTCGGGGACTCAGCCGGACCCAGATCTGCTGTGCTCCCACTACCTGGTGACAGTTCATATCCACTCTCATAAAGTAGGGATAATCCACCCTTCTACATTTACAATAATGCAAGGACTGCTTTTCCTCAAAGACCTCTTAGTACTATGATGGCTGAGATAATATATTATGTTGTGAAGCTTTATTTTTATTTTGATTGCTTGAAAGCCATATTTAACATTAAAGGCTAAATACTGCCCCAGAATTACGCTATATCATGCTTCATATAAATGTACTTCATCATTAACTTAAGTTAAGGACTTATAATCATTATTATAAAGTTAATATAACACTTTATATTATATTAAGAGTATAACCAGAGATATGTGTGAACATTACAAATCTGAATAAATGTTTGGGTGAAGTATAATGTATCCCTCCATTAGCTGTGAATAACCTGTCAAAAGTTAAAATGTGCATCACAACAGGGGATTTGTCTTGTCACTGGATCACAATGTATACAATATCATTTTACACAGCGAAACAGAAACATAACTACAGCTGAACAAAGAAATGTAACAAAACAATGTAATTTGTTATACGTTATTGTTCTGACACACAGGTGTGAACAAGGCCGTCCACTTCAATCTGGAACTGCTGCTCTTTCCTCCCTTCCACCTACACACACACCCCAACTAACTTTACCAATCACACCACATCGGCAGCCCTTGATGGCCATCTTCTTGTCGACAGAGGAGGATTTTCGGCAGCCCAGGCATGCAGTCACCTTCCTCCTGGGTCTACCCACTAATGTCTATTTCCTGTGGCTGATAATGAGCGGAGCAAGAGGGCTTGTGGCCCCTGGCTGTGTCTGAGATCCCTTTTCTCCATAGCTGATAGTGGATGTGATTCAGACTTATACTCCTACTACAGCTAACAGCACAGTGTTCTCATTCTGACCAGGACAGACTGTTAGCCACAGGCTGTCCTCTCTTCCAGTGCTGTAGAGCGCCACCTAGCTGTGGTCCAACCAATGGGTCTTTCTGAACTTTAAGCAGAGATGCAGTGTTATTGAGTCTGGTCTGGTCTGGTTGATGATTTGGGCTCTGTGTTGTTTTTGTATGAAACATTTTATTCCTACTGGCTGGGTTTAAAAAAAACAAAATTATAAATCTGTTTTGCTCTCTGGCTGTTTTAGATTAGATTAAAGCTTTCAGGATAATTTCAGTGATCCTTGTTGCAATGATCAATTCCCATCATTGTGGTCATCCCTAGACGGAGCTCACTTTGGCATTCATCCAAACAGACTTATTATTTAAATGTTCTTGGCTATCATTGTGATCACTGGGTTTGTCCAGCCAATTATCTACCTCCACAGGGCTGTGAAACTGCGTTGTATCAGCAGACCCTAAACAGAACCTACTATTGGCAACCCCCAAGAATTGTGAGGGCTGTGTGTGTTTGGGTCACTAGCAAATAATAGGGACTCTTTTTAACCACTAAGCTGCTAAGCAGACATTAAGGAGAAGGGGGAAATTAAACAACAAAAAAACAACCGCTAGAGGTGGAAGTCTCAAAATGAGTAAGAAATTTTAAGAAAATAAATCAAGTCTAAAAAAACAGGACAACACTCAATAAAGAGATATTATAGAAAAAATTAAATAAGCCACAAAGGCACCTCCTAATAACGGAGTTCAGATACAAATAACTTAAATAACAATAAACCTCCTCTAAGGGAGTGTATGTGTAGTAGTGGACTAATGACAGTTCAAAAGGAAACAAAAGAAAACTGTCATGAAAAGAAACACACTACAATAAAAGGCTCAGCTACTAGAAAATAAAGTGCTAAATAAGCCAGTAGCCTAAAACCAGAATGGCTACAGAGAAAGGCTAAAACATGCTGAACAGGGCAGAGATCAGCACTACACTTTAATATAACAATGCCTGGCCGGAAGGGTAGCCAACACAACAGGATATGAGAAAGCAGCTAACCCTGCTATATTCAAACTTAAATAGACTCAGCTACCATAGGCACAGCTGCACTGAATCAGGTGCAATCAAGCCCACACACCTGCCGTACCAATTAACCGAGAGCCTGATGGTGCAGGCGGCCATCTTGTTATGGTTCAAAATAATAGACTTAATTTCGAATTACTTATTATCTTGGACCATCCCTGTATTTGTTTGATGTCGTCTCCCTGTCTGGTTGTTGTGTTTGTTATTGCTTTTGGTGTCTTGTATGGTGTTTATTGATTCTATGTTTTGGCTTAGCCCTGCCAGGTGTTGATCGTTGTAATTAGTGTTGGTATTTAAGTGTGGGTTTGTCATCACTTCCTCGTGGCGTCAGTCTCCTGTACCCTCCTTGTTACCCTCACCTTCCTCAGTGTTCGTGCCTCTCCCGTGCCTTGCTTCATGTCCTTTAGTGTTGTAAGTAGTTTATGTATTCCGTTTTCGTTCCTCTTTGTTTTCCCGTGTCCATCAGTGTTATTTTGTATTTTGAGCCAGCTCGGCTGAGCCTTTGTTTGTTCCGTTTTGTATTATTTCGTCGTCCAAGTAAAACCTATTTATATTACACGTTACCCTGCTGTTTCTGCCTCCTCTCTTCCCAATCTGCAATTGTGTTCTCACCTTAGTTAGCACCCCCAATCCTAACAGAATGACGCCACCAGTCAAGAACGCAGCAGAAAGGGTGGCCGATACCATGACGATCATCCGGAGCATGGTGGACGGTGACATGCAGCATTACTCACCTGCCAAGTGGGTGTTCCTGCTCCGGATAATCGACAAGGTCGCCACGGAGAGTCCGACAGACGAGCCAGCGATGCAGGACATAGCCGACCATGTCACTGCCCTCATGGAGGGGTGTAGGTCGATGGCTAATGCAGCTAGCCTGCCAGCTAGTATCAGGTTCACGGTCAGCCTAGAGCCCCTCACCGCCGTTGAGGCTGCTCAGATGTCCACAGCTGATCAGATGTCCATAGCTGGCACAGCCCCGTCCGTTAGCTTCGTTCCTATAGCTAACCCGACGTCCCCAGCTAGCACAGCTCCGTCCGTTAGCTTCGCTCCTATAGCTAACCAGACGTCCCCAGCTAGCACAGCTCCGCCCGTTAGCTTCGCTCCTATAGCTAACCGGACGTCCCCAGCTAGCACAGCTCCGCCCATTAGCTTCGCTGCTATAGCTAACCAGACGTTCCCAGCAAGCATAGCTCCGCCCGTTAGCGTCGCTCCTATAGCTAACCAGACGTCCCCAGCTAACACAGCTCCGCCCGTTAGCTTAGCCTCCGCAGCTAGCCAGGCTTCCCCAGCTAGCACAGTCCCCACTGCTAGCCTAGGCTCCAGGTTCACGGTCAGCCTAGTTCCTGAGGCAAACCTGACGTCCACAGCTAGCACAATCCTGTCTGCTAGCTTAGCCTCCGCAGCTAGCCAGGCTTCCCCAGCTAGCACAGTCCCCACTGCTAGCCTAGGCTCCAGGTTCACGGTCAGCCTAGTTCGTGAGGCTGACCAGATGTCCCCAGCTAGCACAGCTCCGCCCGTTAGCTTCGCTCCTATAGCTAACCGGACATCCCCAGCTAGCACAGCTCCGCCCGTTAGCTTCGCTCCTATAGCTAACCAGACGTCCCCAGCTAGCACAGCTCCGTCTGTTAGCTTCGCTCCTATAGCTAACCAGACGTCCACAGCTAGCACAGCCCGCCCGTTAGCTTCGTTCCTACAGCTAACCATGGCATCCACAGCTAGCACAGCCCCGCCCGTTAGCTTCGCTCCTATAGCTAACCAGACGTCCCCAGCTAGCACAGCTCCGCCCGTTAGCTTCGCTCCTATAGCTAACCAGACGTCCACAGCTAGCACAACCCTGTCTGCTAGCTTAGCCTCCGCAGCTAGCCAGGCTTCCCCAGCTAGCACGGTCCCCACTGCTAGCCTAGGCTCCAGGTTCACAGTCAGCCTAGTTCGTGAGGCTGACCAGAGGTCCACAGCTAGTACAGCCCCACCCGGTAGCCTAGTCCCTACAGCTGGCTCAGGCCCCATGGTTAGCCTAGTCCCTGCAGTTCGCAAACCTCCGAGGCCTAGCAAAGCTCAGAGGGCGAGCGGGGCTAGTACCGCTAACAAGGCCTCCACAGCTAATCCAGCCATCGCTGCCAGCCTGGTTCCGGTCAGCGCAGCTCGTTCCAGGCTCCTCATCGCCGGATCCTACGCCACGATTCGCCGCCGAGACCGGTCCGGTCTCCGCGTCCTGCCCAGCCTCTACACCTGGCCCGGCTGCTACACCGGATCTCGGCTCCTCGACTGGTCCTGGCTTCTCGTCGGATCCTGGCTCCTCGACTGGTCCTGGCCCCCCGTCTGGTCCAGCCCTACGCCGTGATCGGCGCCCTGGTCCTCACCGTGGTCTTTGCCGTGGTCTTCGCCATGGTCTGCGCTGGATCCTGCTCCGGATCCTGCTTCGGGGGTCGTCGCCACCGCACCTCCGTTCCGGCTCTCCTGATCCGGTCCCTAGTCCGGCGGCTGGAGGGTTTCTCGTCCGGGATCCTGCCCCGGGGTCCAGCTCCCCTCTCCGGGCTTCTGCACCTGTCCCCACCCCCCCCTCGTCGGGCCTCTGTTCCCAGGTCCAGCCCACCTCTCCGGGTCTCGGCACCCATCCCCATCTGCTCCCAGCTCCAGCTCCCCTCTCCGGCTCCCTGTTTATCTCCCTGCCTCCCCTCTCCAGGCCTCGGTTCCCATCCCCACCCCCCCTCTCCGGGCCTGTGCACCCGTTTTCAGCCCTCCTGGCTGTGATGCCCCTCCTGGGTTTTTTGCTCGGGCTCCCGGCCCCAGGTCTCCGGGTCCTCTCCCTGGGTTCGTTCCGGGGTCCCGGCTTCCTCCTTCACCGTGTCCAGACGCTGTTCTCGGGGGTCTAGAAGCCCCCCATTGAGGGGGAGGTACTGTAACGTCCCCAGGGCCAGTCCCTGCTGGCCCGGTTATGAGAACGAAAATGGACATTTCCTTCCTCCTGACAATGGTCCCCTACCTCCCTCTAGTGGCCAGAGTAGCCTGATGGTGCTGGCGGCCATCTTGTTATGGTTCAAAATAATAGACTTAATTTCTAATTACTTATTATCTTGGGCCATCCCTGTCTTTGTTTGATGTCGTCTCCCTGTCTGGTTGTTGTGTTTGTTATTGCTTTTGGTGTCTTGTATGGTGTTTATTGATTCTATGTTTTGGCCTGGCCCTGCCAGGTGTTGATCGTTGTAATTAGTGTTGGTATTTAAGTGTGGGTTTGTCATCACTTCCTCGTGGCGTCATTGTCTCCTGTACCCTCCTTGTTACCCTCACCTTCCTCAGTGTTCGTGCCTCTCCCGTGCCTCGCTTCATGTCCTTTAGTGTTGTAAGTAGTTTATGTATTCCGTTTTTGTTCCTCTTTGTTTTCCTGTGTCCATCAGTGTTGTTTTGTATTTTAAGCCAGCTCGGCTGAGCCTTTGTTTGTTCCGTTTTGTATTATTTCATCATCCAAGTAAAACCTATTTATATTACACGTTACCCTGCTGTCTCTGCCTCATCTCTTCCCGATCTGCAGGCAACTCCTTGGATCTCATATTTTCCTGTAACTCCAGCATCATTAACATCACGGTAACTCCCCTACATGTATCTGACCATTCCTTCATATCCTTCTCACTAACTCTCATGCTTAACCGAAAGGTCTTCACCCCAACTCAAACCGTCTCACTCAGACGCAACCTGCCCTCCCTATCCCCCTCCACCCTCTCCTCTGACATAATATCCGCTCTACCTTTTGAGTGACACCTTCTCTGCTCTCCCCACAGAGATGGCAACCTCCACCCTCCTCTCAGCCCTTGCAACCTCCTTCGACAAGCTCTGTCCCCTCGTTGAGAAAACTGCCCGCCATTCCCCACCCAGTCCATGGCTGACGGATGCAGTGAGAGAACAAAGACAGGTCCTGAGAGCGGCTGAGAGGAAGTATAGAAAGTCACGCCTCACTGTTGACATCGACACATATCACAACCTCTTGTTAACATTCTCCAAAACCATTACTAATGCCAAAGCTTCATTCTTTCACCATAGGATCGAGGCCTCTGCCAAGAATCTTCGCAAACTGCATGCTACCATGTCCTCCCTCCTCACTCCCCCCCCCCCTCCACCCCCTTCTCCCTCATCTTTTTCTGCCGAAGACTTTGCGATCTTCTTTGAGGAAAAAGTGGAGAACATCCGCAGCTCCTTTTCCCAACCCCCACCCATTCCAAACACTGAATCGAGAACCTCATCCTTGACTCTGTCATCTTTCTCTCCCATTACAGAAGCCGAGACCCTGACGCCTGTACGTTAATGCCAAGCAAGCAGTGCAAAAATGCTTCCGCATTCGTCACCGCACGCTAGTGCGGTAAAGCGCCCTTCTTTTCAGACAAATGCTACCGTGCGTGCACCGGCGGCGGCGTGCTCGCTCAGGTGCGTGCGTGCGCCGGCGTGCTCGCGCGAGGTGCCCGCGCATGCGCATGAGATCCGACACGAGCGGAGCTCAATATATATAAGTCACCGCCCCTTATTCAGTATCTAGCAATAGCTCAATTGGCAAGGACACATGGCTGTGGATCCTATGGCTTGTTTGCTGGCGAGTTCGAATCCCATCGAAAATATTTTTTAACGTGATTTTTTTTTAACGTGTATTCTTTCGCCGGTTAAGGTTAGGCATGGTTAAGGTTAAGGTTAAGGTTAGGCATTGTTTCGGAGTTGGTTAAGGTTAGAACGGTTAAGTTTAGGCGCTGTTAAGGAGCTGGTTAAGGTTAGAGTTTGTCAAAGAGAATGGCAATATAATTTCTATGGTTAAGGTTAGGCATGGTTAAGGTTAAGGTTAAGGTTAGGCATTGTTTCGGAGTTGGTTAAGGTTAGAACGGTTAAGTTTAGGCGTTGTTAAGGAGCTGGTTAAGGTTAGAGTTTGTCAAAGAGAATGGCAATAGACAGCCTATTTCCGCGCGACCTGGGCGCTGGGCGGCGGAAAATGAAAGGCGCATTACTGCATGCCACTACGGTAAATTTTTGCACTGCTTGCTTGGCATAAAGCTACACGCGACCCTGACACTGGTAATGTTGAACCGTCCGACTACATGCCAGCTGGACCAGCTACCCTCCCCACTCCTCCAGACCATAGCACCAGACATCCTCCCATTCCTAACTGCAACCATCAACTCCTCACTCAACTCGGGGGTGGTCCCCACCTCCCTAAAACAAGCCAGAGTCACGCCCCTCATAAAAAAAAAACCTGAACCCCACCGTCATAGGCAACTATCGTCCTGTCTCTCTTCTCTCCTTCCTTTCTAAAACACTTGAACGTGCTGTATCCAACCAACTTACTGCTTATCTCTTACAGAATGACCTCCTAGACCCCAATCAGTCTGGCTTCCGGACTGGCCACTCCACAGAAACGGCCCTCATTGCGGTCACAGAGGCACTTCACTTAAGGACACACCTTCCTCTGTCCTGATTCTCCTAGATCTATCTGCAGCCTTCGACACAGTCAACCATCAGATCCTCCTCGCGGCCCTCGCAGGAATGGGAGTGACTGGATCTGCGCTGACATGGCTGACATCATACCTCAACGACCGCTCCTACCAAGTGTCATGGAGAGGGACTCTGTCAGCCACCCGCCCCCTGCGGACGGGTGTCCCGCAGGGCTCGGTCCTAGGACCCCTTCTCTTCTCCCTCTACACTAAATCACTGGGTAACATTATCACGTCTCA
Source organism: Notolepis coatsorum (assembly GCF_963971535.1). Taxonomy (NCBI): domain Eukaryota; kingdom Metazoa; phylum Chordata; class Actinopteri; order Aulopiformes; family Paralepididae; genus Notolepis; species Notolepis coatsorum. Next base: position 42,054,171 of record NC_140171.1, read on the forward strand.
TGGCTTCTCATATCATTGTTATGCCGATGATACTCAACTCTTCCTCTCCTTCCCTCCCTCAGATATCCACGTCTCTGAGCGGATCTCGGCCTGTCTGTCCGACATCTCCGCCTGGATGACGACCAACCACCTCAAACTGAACCTAAGCAAAACAGAATTGCTCCACCTGCCGGCCAAATCCTCCCCCCGGACCGACCGCTCCATCACAGTCGAGAATGCAGCTGTGACCGCGTCCCCGACCGCCAAGAACCTTGGTGTTGTCCTCGACGACCAGTTGAACTTCTCTGCTCACATCGCAGCGACAACCAGAACCTGCAGATTCCTGAGCAACGTCAGAAGGATCCGCCCCTTCCTGACAAAAGAAGCCACCCAACTCCTCGTCCAATCAACAGTCATATCCCGCCTCGACTACTGCAACGCACTGCTAGCTGGCCTCCCGGCCACTGCCACCAAGCCTCTTCAACTCATTCAAAACGCAGTGGCCCGCCTGATCTCAAACCTACCGAAGTCGGCCCATGTCACCCCACTTCTTAGGGACCTGCACTGGCTCCCCATTGCTGCACGTATCCGCTTCAAGGCCCTCGACCTAGCATACCGTGCGGCAAAGGGAACCGCTCCCGCCTACCTCCGGTCAATGGTCTCTAACTACACACCCTCAAGACCCCTACGCTCTGTATCTTCTGGCCGCCTCAGACCTACTCCTATCCAAGCTCCCGGAGGGTCATCAAGCCGCCCAAGCCGCCTATTCTCAGTCCTTGCCCCACAATGGTGGAATAAACTACCCACCCCAGTTAGGACAGCCGAATCCCGTCCAATATTTCGCCGTCGACTAGAGACGCACTTCTTCAACCATTATCTGAAATAATAATAATAAAAAAATAAAATTTTATTTAAATAATAAAATCTAACCCTAACTAACCTTACTGTCATGCACTTCTCCTAATAAACTAACCTACACTGTAACACGCAACACTTTGATGAATATTGTTACTCAGCTGATAGAGTTGTACCCTTCCTGATGACCTGTCGTACAGAACTTGTAAGTCGCTTTGGATAAAAGCGTCAGCTAAATGACTAAATGTAAATGTAAATTGTGTTCTCACCTTAGTTAGACCACCCCCCTAGATAGAGAAAAAAATAATAAAGGATGAAATCATTTGCAAACATCTTAATTGTTTAGAATAGTCAAAAAAATTATTAAAAAATGTTTGGCCGCATAATTGTATTACCCAAAAAGGGGCATTGTAACGTTCTGGGTTCTCTGGCATGTTGCCTGAGAATCCTACCACCATTCTGACGTCTGTCACTTGCTCCCTGATTGTCTCTGATTGTCTCTGTTCCCTGATTTGCTGTCACTCTATGGTGCGTGTGGAATGTGACCTCAAGTAACCCCTGTTTCCTTATGTTTCCCGTCGGTTCTTCACACTCTCTCCAGTACCGGTACGCTGAGGTACCCTGGACTGTCGGACGTTCCCTTGCACCTGATCGTCTTGTCTTTAATTGAGTTTTCTTATTTTTGTGCACATTCTCTGTTGACGCCCGGCGTCCTACTTGCTCTCCTACTGCTCTAGTGCTATTCCTAGCATTAAAAGGATCCACTTGTTAAAGAGCAACAAACTCTCTGCCTCGTTCTTGTCCTCCACAACTGGTACTATTGAAGCACTTACCTTTCGCCGTAACAGGGCATGGTCTTTTTGCATGTTACCCCGAGCAAAATTGTGCAAAAATGGATGAAATAATTGACCTTCACTATGTTTAAAGAACACCTCGGCGAGGCGCCTCGGTGTTCTAAACTCTGTGTCGGTCAATTATTTTGCGACAATGACCTCGTAGCTATACATTATCCCTTACGTAGTGTGGTAGTGAAAGGTTAACCGTATGTAGTGTGGTAGTGAAAGGTTAACCGTATGTAGTGTGGTAGTGAAAGGTTAACCGTAGTGTGGTATAGTGAAAGGTTAACCTTCTGTAGTGTGGTAGTGAAAGGTTAACCTTCTGTAGTGTGGTAGTGAAAGGTTAACCTTCTGTAGTTCAAATGATTATAATGTGACTTTAAAATAAATATAAGTATAAGCTAAATTAGTATTGCAATATTAAGTAATTGTTTGAACTTATTATGTAATCTTAAAAAAATAAATCTAAAATGTTTACTTTTGACATATTGATAGAGTGTAAAACATATTATAGACAATAATAATAATGTATAAAAATATCATTAAGTGAGCACTTCTTTCTTTTTATATTTCCAACAACGTCTTTATTAGACTGCTGAGGTGATATTGAGTGTTGTTCAGTGGGTGCTGCTTGTTAATGATATGTTCCTACATGCATGCTGCTGCGTGTGTTATAATGTGTGTGTAGTCAGTGTGTCATATCCCTAATATCACACATCATCTTTTGATATTTGTGTGTCAATAATTAAGAAGACTGGATTCACCATTATCAAATCTGTGCAATAAAACAGGATTTCTGTTGACCATGGTGACAGAGAGAACACCTACCTATACAGCTGATAGTATACTCAAACCTTTGCAAAGTAGGTTCTGGATGATTACCAGTATTTGGTTCCTGCTGCCTATACAGTACCTTACATACAGGTGAAGCTGAGGTTCAGGCCCACCTGCAGCAGATACTGTAGGACTCTTCAGTTTAACAGGTAACAAAAAATTTAATTTAATGATACAACTTTATTTTATGTCTGCATGTTTATTAAGAGCTCAGTTAACAGAATATGTTATTTTAAACATTCTTTAACAAAAATAATGTATTGTGCATGTGCAAGCCTTAGTTGATGAATTGTGTTTTTTTTCTTTTTATGTTTCTCTTTAATTAAGTATCATGGATCTGAATAGGGCTTTATGGTATAGTTTCTTGTGACTCAACTATAGGCCATATTTCCAAGTCGAATTCCATCTAATAAGCGCACCTATTCCTTTCTGTTTACAGGCATTCATTTGGTTGAAAGCATGAATATCAGTATAGCAAACTGCTGTTCATCACCATCCATTTACAATAAACCCAATGACTCTGTTGATCCCTACGTTCATCTAATTGTTTCAATGCAAACTGCAGCATTTACATTGAACCTCCTCCTGAATCTACCCACGAATGTCTACATCTCATGGCTGATCATGACTGGAGCAGGGAGTTTGGTGGCCTCAGACTTTTTCGCTCTCAACCTGGCTGTGTCTGAGATACTCTTCTGCCTGTCAAACGTGCTGCATCTCATCCAACTTCGCCTCCCGTCAAACGACATACTTTATACTGCTGCACAATTTGCTCAAGGGATCTTACACGCAGGCCGTCCACTCTTCCAGTGCTGCATCTGTCTTGAGCGCTACATGGCCGTGGTGCATCCCGTGGTCTTCTTGAGATACAGACCTCTGAGATACAGGTTGGTCTGCTCTGGCCTCGTCTGGGTGGTAGTCTTTGGGTGTTGTTTGGCTGAAATGTTCCTAAGAAATGGATCCAAAACAAAAAGCTACTATCTATTCATCTCATTGCTGACCTGCTTGTCTGTGAAGCTGTTTTGCTTCCTGGCTGTTCTGAGAGCTCTGAGGCGACCGGGGCCTGGAGAGGGGGGCGATAGAGAGGGGAAAAACACAATTAAAAGGAAGGCCTTCAGAATTATCATGGTGACTACAGTTGCCATGTTGATTAACTATCTTCCATACATTTTTACAGTGCCTCTTGAGCATACCATGGAACGAAGAGACTTTGGGCTGGCCATATTTATTTCCTTCTCCCTCTGTGTAATCAGTGGGGTTGTTCAGTCCCTCCTGTACCTCCACAGGGTTGGGAAACTACAGTGTATGAGGGAGCCCTGAATGTACATGAGACAGTACTATGATATCACAATAATGCTTATGCCTATGGTACTGTAATAATAATTTAAATCATGATATTGCATAGTGGCATAATAACCCTTAGTTGGACATACATACATTTATTGTTGTATTGTTGCCCTCCACTTCATGAATAAAAAGATTAAGTAAGTACACTGTTTTTCTGCTCTCGCAATGTATTTATTAGCACCTAGGTTAAATGCTGTGATGTTTCGAGCACATAGATCAAGCATCAAGTGAAGCTTGTCTGATGAAGAGCCTGTGCGCTTAAAACATCATAGTATTTATTTACACAGCGATTATTCTTTATTCATATTTTGTATTTATCTATGTATTTATTATTATTATTATTATTATTATTATTATTATTATTATTACTATTATGTTGTTATCTTTTTCTTCTTGTATTTTGTATCATTTTAATATTGTCGTATACTGTAGCAACCTCGTTGTAAATGAGGGCAAGCTCAGTTATCCTTTAAATTAAGAGCAGCAGAAAGACTAGTGACATTTGAAGTGTTGTTTATTATTTACTATAGTACTTTCTGGCCTATAAGGATTGGTACCTGGGCCTTGTTCCTCATACCTGGCTAACTGAGTTAGCCGGATAATTTTCAGCATAGCTTTACTTAAGCCAGACCTTTTCCGTTCCCCGACGTGCGATTGTCTAAATCGCTATGGCAACATATCAAAAAGTTTGAACCTGCTCCAGAGCAGGGTTTAGTTCAGTTAGCTGGATAACCTGCATGGCCACACCCTCGCAAAGAAATCCCAGCTCGCTTCCTGAAATAATTCTCACAGTCTAGATCCCATTATACCATTCTGAATTATGTTTTTGTGCTTCGTTCTTCAAGAGGGGGCTTTTGAAATGTAAAATAATATACCTAAAATGCTGATAATAAATCATATTCAGCCTATAGATTTACTTTGTCCTAAATAATGCACGTCATATTTATATGGATACGGCGCTCGGAGTCGCGATACACACTGTGGTTATTTTAATAACGGCGCATTGCAAATGTGAATCCCGCGGGGATATTTTTAATGAATGAAACCTATTGGGCGTTTGGCTCTGATTAGTTTCATATTCTTCGCTGTTATTTCGGGGGTCGCGCCTTGAAAACTGTGTTTAGTACATGATACCTAAGCCGAGCGCATACAGTACAGATATCCTCATAAGTATCTATTAATTCGTATCAATTAGATACTCTTTGGGCTTGTTTGTATCTACTTATTCTGAAAGAGTTGAACTAATTATTTTTGCTAGCAAGATCTCATTCGATTATTCATTCCATTAGCCTACTGCCAGCAGGCACATTTAAAGAAATATAATCTGATTGATTGGGGTAATGAGGGATTTAAAATTAGCCTATAGATTATGCATTTAACTTGTCGGCGAGGCTATTGAGCCGTACTGTATTGTACCCATTCTGCAATCTGTTAATAAAGTTTTCAATCAATCAATGCCGTTAGAAAAATCAGGATTTCTGTGATCGACACCTGCTGTCTTTTCAGGTGAGGCGGCCACGCGCAATTATCCTGAGTATCAAGTCTGGTTCGAATTAACGCAACTGAATCAGCACTCGAGGAACAGGGAAAGCCTGGATTCAAACATCGGGTTAATTTAATCTGGATAATGGGACTTTTGATCGACTTAGTTGAACCAGGTACGGGGAATAGGGCCCTGTATGTGTGTGGTGTGTTTATCTTTCCCTATTGCCATCCACTTCATGTAACAAATCATATCCAGCTGGCTCCTGTTGTCACTGTCACTATCCAGAGCTGGTATTAAAGCTGGTATGAATGAATAATACAATTAGTATGACCATGTGTTCCTTACCAAGGCAATTGCTAGGATGCTGGATGATCAGGACTTGTACCTGTACCTCTGAATTGACTGTTAAAGGGGAACTATCTTATAAATGGCCTTTTTCAGTGTTTAGCATTGTTTCCTAGCTATGTGGACTTATATTAATATGATCTATGTCTCTAATTCTCATATTGGCGCATTCTTCCAATTCTCCTCTCACAATATTCACCCTCACTGAACTGAGTCATTTGAAAATGTGCTGATTTGTGATGTCAGAGAGACACAGCTGCATGATAATGTGGCAGATGCCGCCACACACTCCACACAGTTACCACAGTGGTTGGAGCCCAGCCTCAAAACGGCTTAAGATCTTGAGGTAGAAAAATGCTGTTTTTGAGGACTTGATTAGAAATACAAAACAATGAATTAAAAAAAATTAAAAATTACAGAGGTGTTCCATAAACTCACAGGAATTGTGTAAAAGTGCCCAAATAGTGAAAGAAATAGTAAAATAGTTCCCCTTTAACATTCAGGCCATGGCTGCAGCGCAAGGTGAAATTATTAAGGTCCTGGGTTCGATTCCCGCTTGTTGCCAGGTACCCAGGTTGATTGATTGATTGATTGAAAACTTTATTAACAGATTGCAGAATGGGTACAATACAGTACAGCTCAATACACACAATTGTTAAGGGGATGCAGACCAGAGAAAGACTTTCGTCTTGTTTACATCAGGGTCCCCCATTTTCAATTCATCAGGACATATATGACATACATGACATACAGATAGTCAGTACTGCTACATTTATACATTTATGACATACCAGATTTGCAAATACAGTTTGTGATACAAAAGGAGTCAAGTTAAAGTTTTCAAGTTTCAAGTTTCTTTAATAGTTGTCATACAGAAGTACAGAATACTTTTGTACAAAATGCTTCTTACTGTTGCGCTCCAGAGACTGTGCATGACAAGATAAGTATGAAATAAAAACATAGTAAAAATTAGAAGTAAAAAAAGAGGTCACAGTGTTCAGTTTAGACATATGTACAATGTTCGTAGACGTAGTTACCATACAATATACAATACTGTGCAGTGTACTAATATACAATACTATATAGTGCAAGGCATAAATGGACGAGGTGCAGTTTAGGTACAATTCACAGTAGGTGTACGAGTTGTAGTGCAAATCCTTTATCAATAAATATAAAGTGTAAGTGTGTTTGTGTGATCTAAAGTGTGGAGAGTGGGTGCTGCAGTGTGTTGTTTGTTTGAGTGAGTGTGTGCGTGTGGGTGTGTGTGCTGTGTGCATTTGATGGTTGTTGCATAGTGATTATTGTTCGTTTAGCGATTATTGTTCGTTTAGCAGCCTGATGGCCTGGGGATAGAAGCTCCTTCTGAGTCTTTCTGTGCTCGCCATAAGACTCCGGTATCGCTTGCCTGACGGCAGCAGTTCAAAGAGGCAGTTGTTCGGGTGGCTCGAGTCCTTAATAATTCTCTTAGCCTTCCCCTTGCACCGCTTGTTGTAAATGTTCTGGAGGGTGGGAAGCCCCCCTCTAATTGTGCGTTCGGCTGAACGTGTCACTCTTTGTAGTCTGCTACGGTCTTGTGCAGTGCTATTCCCAAACCAGGAGGTGATGTTGCCGGTCAGGATGCTCTCTATTGTACATGAGTAGAAGTTCCTAAGGATCTTCTGACTGACTTGGAACTTCCTTAGGCGCCTGAGGAAGTAGAGGCGTTGTCGTGCCTTCTTCACAACACTGTCAATGTGTGTGGTCCATGTCAAGTCCTCGGATATGTGGGCTCCGAGGTACTTGAAACTGTTCACTCTCTCAACTGGTGCCCCGTCGATGCTGAGGGGGCTGTAGTCCTTGACCCCCGACCTCCTGAAGTCCACAATCATCTCTTTTGTTTTGCTGACGTTCAGGGAGAGGCAGTTCTCCTGACACCACTGTGACAGGTTCTCTACCTCTTCCAGGTAGGCCCTTTCGTCGTTGGCAGAGATCAGGCCCACCACTACTGTGTCATCAGCAAATTTGATGATGGTGTTGTTGTTCCGCTGTGCTACGCAGTCATGTGTGTACAGGGAGTAGAGGAGGGGGCTCAGAACACAGCCCTGGGGGGCCCCTATGTTGAGCGTGATGGATGAGGAGGTGCAGTTGCCGGCTCTTACCACCTGGGGTCTGCCCGTCAGGAAGTCCAGGACCCACTGGCACAGGTCATAGTTCAAGCCCAGGTCCCTGAGCTTGGCTATGAGTTTGGAGGGGACTATGGTATTGAATGCTGAGCTGTAGTCGATGAACAGCATTCTCACATAGTTCCCCTGCCTCTTGTCCAGATGTGATGCTGCTGTGTGCAGCACATGGGCTATGGCGTCCTCCGTGGACCTGTTGGGGCGATATGCAAATTGCAGAGGGTCCAGGTTGATGGGGAGGGAGGAACAGATGTAGCCCTTCACTAGCTTCTCAAAGCACTTCATGGCTATGGAGGTGAGGGCTACAGGGCGGTAGTCGTTGAGGCAAGCGGGCGTAGATTTTTTGGGTACAGGGATGATGGTGGACTTCTTCAGACAGTCAAGAAAAGGGAGTATATACATTTGACGTAGAAACTGTACATTGGAGGAGGTTGGGTGGGGTTGTGTGGGGGGGGGGGTTGGGTACATTGGGATATTGACAACCATACTGGGTAATTTACATTGGAGGTGGGGGGGGGGGGGGGACACTGTATAAACAAGCAAAACTGTACATTGGGGGGGGGGGGGGGGACACTGTACAAACAAGCTAAATTGTACATTGGACTATTGACAAAACCATACTAGGTAAATGACTGTACATTGGAGGGGGTTGGGTTAGGACATTTACAGGGGCCAGTTTTGAATTGCAGTCTCCCGTAGGTGTCCCTTGAGATTGGTTTTGAAAGTGGGTAGTGATCCACATTCCTTTACAGCTTTGGGTAGGGCGTTCCACATTGATGTGGCATAATTGCGAAACATGTTTAGTCCCTTATTTGAGCCGAATCTGGGTTTAACATGATTTGTGGAGCTCCCTCTGGTGTTGTGATCGTGGTATTCACTGACCTTTGGGAAGTATTTTGACATGTACATGGGTACCTTGGTCGTGTAGTGTATCTTGTAGGTGGGTTATCTCCCATGCCTTTCTGTGTGGAGTTGGCATGTTCTGCCCGTGGGTTTCCCCCTTAAACAAGAATGGAAAAACTGACGAAGATGGACAGGAGCACTTGGATTGGTCCCTGGGTGCCTTAGGGGGGAAGGACGACGGGATGGGTCAAGCATAGAGAGGCGACCCAAAAAAATGCATGTGTGTGTGTCCTATGTGTCGTCCAAGGACATGCACAAGGACATAAGTCGCCCAATGTGCTACAAATAAAGACTTCTTCAAAGTCCAGTTTCATTCATTCATTCATTTTCATTCAAAAACACTCAATCAATGCAACAGTACATAATGCAAAATTATGTAGTACAGAAATATGGAAAATCAATGCAACAGTTTTACATCTGACATTTAAGTTTGTTTTCTAACATCACAACACGAGGCCAAAGCAATCAATCAATAACTATGCTACTATACTGTTTTGAATTCTGTCTTGTATTTTAAGCGTCAAGAATAGATGATTATGGTTGGCACTGTGCTGTGTGTATGTGCATGTTATGTTGCATTTCTTGTTGCATGTTGCATGTATGTATTTTGCACTCTTTATACTGTGTGTCCTGTGCATTTGTGTGGCATTTTACATGTATATATATTTTGAACTCTTGCACTGTTTGTATTTCATGTGTTTTGGATAGACTACAGATGGAAATGAGCTTCTGCTAAATCTGGTGCAAACATATTTGCATGTAACAATGATTAATGTAATGCACATTGTCTATAAATAAAATAAAACATTTTCTTTTAAATGTGACGTAGCGTGTGGCAATTTGTTCCCTTGCGATTATCTGGCATTGTTTACTTATTATCATAGATGACACAAAGCCCTTTGTTTTGTAACAGCATCTGCTGGCGATATGATAAAACAGGGAATAGTTATCTTCTTGCTTCCTCCTCTGCAACCCCTCCAGCTAACTTCACAGCTTGCAGAGATGATACCCTTTCTCATGGCATTGGCGACCCACCCACCCGCCCACTCAGCCTCGCCTGGGGTCTCCCCACTGATGTTGAGTCATGTAGCTGATGAGTGACAACATGAGGTCTGCTATACAGTAACTTCAGAGTTCTCTGTTCTTGACTCTTAGTCTCGTGATTGTCTAACATCCTCAGACTGCATTTCCTGATGGTTTCATCACTGCTAGTTGTGCTTGTGCAGCACCTGTGTTGTGTGCTTTAGCGGACAGTGGTTTGCTTTGTGATTTTCCTGAGATGCAAATCTGTGATTGTGTCACTTGTTGACAGAATATTTTCCTGTGTTTTTGTTGTTTTGTGACTAAGACTGTGTGAATGGTCATTTTTGCCCAAGTTGTGTGAGGGCCCTAATTTAGATTAGATTAGATTAGATTAGATTAGATTCGATTAGATTAGATTAGATTAGATTAGATTAGATTAGATTCTATTAGATTCGATTCAAGTGTATTTTCATTATAAAGAGCACAAGTACAGTACAACAAAAAGAGGTTTGGCATCCAACCAGAATGCAAATGTAAGAGTAAATATTGCAATAGCAATATATTATGTACAGGTGATTAAACTGGAGTATATATAAATGAGTACTACTGAGTGCTAATCAGATGTGTAAGTATTATAGTATTATTATGTGCAGTGATACAGGTATAAATACATATAGTATACACACAGGCAGGGCTTGACATTAACACCTGACCACCGGCCAAATGCTGGTAGAATTCGGCTGTGGCCGGTAACTCTGTCATTCTACTGGCCACAGTGGCCGGTCACTTTTTTTCTATGAAAAAAAAACATTGTAGTCCACAAAAGGCATCGGCAATAATTAAGTCAATCCAAGTGATACTACATAATACTACAACTCCCACAACAATTCGGAAAAGTGCATTACCGGCCAGATCCTGGTAGTGGTGCTGTCTCGAGAATGGAGTACTCCTTGTTTTCAGACCAGATGTAAAAAAATTTCATTCAGGCCTACTTTTTCTGTTAGCGTGAAGCTATGCCTTCATCAGATCGCATGGAATACCTTTTGCGATGCCGAATTCAGTATGCAGTAAAGCAGGGGTTTTCAACCTTTCTGCTGCCAAGGCACCCCTGTGTCCAATAAAATATTCCAGGGCACCCCTACATACGATAAAGACTTTTCCGGTCCTGTCTTTTTTGCTACAATGATGACAAAAGAGCTTGCTTTCAAAATAACGTTTATTTAACCCATTGAAACCGGGAAACACATTTTTGTGTATATGCAGGCTATATAATGCATTATTAGCAGGCGTTTCAGGTCTAAATGTATAAATAAATATAGCAATAGTGTGACCATTTCTCAAACAGAAAATCATGTATTTTTTTTAAATACAGAAAAGGATCACACAACATGATAACAGTCTGGTTTAGCATGAGAACACAACATGATAACAGTCTGGTTTAGCATGAGAACACAACATGATAACAGTCTGGTTTAGCATGAGAACACAACATGATAACAGTCTGGTTTAGCATGAGAACACAACATTGCAGCTGCACTGTTTGACTGGGCAATCTCAGCGGTCGAATTGGTACTGGAAGGTACTGAATTGGTATTGGTAACTGTAACCTGTTTCGATGGACGAGTTAAAAACGTGTCCATTTTGTGTGAAAATTCAGCTTTGCGGTTCACGTTGGAAATATTATTCTAGTGAGGTGACGATTGATTATGACATCACATCCCTGCAGAGTGCCTTTTACTGTTTATCTGTTAAATACAGTTTTCATTCATTCATCATTTACATTTTGTATCATAATAATCATAACACAGCGGCTGATACACTCACTTGTTCTGCAGAGTAGACCATCGCCGTCGGAAGCGTGTAATTAGCACTTTTCAGAAGCTGTGTGGTCCGGTCTTGAACTTTCCATAACGTGTCTCGATAAATCCATTTGATTAGATCCAGCACTGAACATTTAGTGATTATTATCACGACGACGATTGCGATAGCCGCTTTGCATTTCCTTGATAACGGACATAGGACCCATGATGTCACACGAATGCGACTGCTCTGAAAATGCGTTGGAAAATCTGTTGGTAAAAGTAATGACACCTGCCGCGGACGTTAAGTTGGTGAAGTTTCTATAATAACTTTACGAAACGTGTGATCGATTTCTTTTTTAGTTCATGTTATTAGATTAGGCAATTATTGTATACACATGAAGCACTAGATATACTATTTGTTTAGTTAAATAGTTGCAGGGCTGTACGTTAACTTTTTTTGCACATAGCACTGGTGCTACAGAGGTTGATCGTTTTGTAGCACAGGCCAAAATCTTGTAGCACAAGTATAAAACGTGTTATAATGTGCCTATTGTATTTGTGTTATTTAGTTGCAGTGCCATGTTTGGCTGTCATTTTCATGCTGACAAGTTGACGCCACACAGCCAGACACGTTACGTGTAAGGAATTACATTACAAACATTACAAAAAATGTTTAGCTCTTCCAGACATTTAAATGAAAAACGATGTATTGTTTTTAATACAAATAGACCTCCTGTTCACTATAAAGTGCCATGTTTTGATATATTGAGCTTTAAACTTTAAGTACATTTTTTGGAACACACAACCTAAAACCCATTCTTCTCCCAAACCGTTCCTGCAATTGTTTTATGTTGCATGATGATCATGCATACATTTATTATGTATTGTATTTTTTATGTTTAAATATCAACATCATCTGTCCACCCTCAGTACATTTACTATCAATATAATATACTCGTCTGATGACTTCATCATATCTTTTCAAACGCACACACACAGAGGGAGAATGCCCCCCCCCCCCTCCTTCCCAGTCCTCCTTCCCAGTCCCCACTCTGCTGTGTCGCTCTGAACAGGGTTTTAGATTGTTGTTAGCTTATGCAAACGGGACGTTAATTCCGGTCTTAAACACGACGTGGTCATAAAGGAATGGCAAGGATTGCAAAGCATGTTATATGCATTTGACCCGTTGCGGAATAAAACAGCAGGGATTTGTTTTGGGTCGCGAAAACACTATCCTTGCTCTGTTGCAATGTGCGTGTTCCAGACGCTACTGCTACTGACTGAGACGCTACTGCTGTGTGGAGATGCATCCCATTGGCTGTGTGCTGTAGAGCGGATATGAGTCACGACACCACGGATTTTCAAAATAAGAGTATCATAATGAACTGAACGTTGCTAGCTGTCGGAGCCTAGTTATTATAGCTGGAGCTGCGCTTGGGCAGAAATGAGACCCGCTACAGGATTTTCAAAATAAGACTGTTGTCATTCTATATTTTTAAAGAAACATTCCCAGGCATCTCGTGGCACCCCTGGCAGAACCCCTGTTGAGAACCGCTGCAGTAAAGGAATATAGCATCAGCCAATGGACATATCGATCTACCAGATGGCGATCAGTAACTGGGAAATCCTTTTTGGGATCCAACCGGCCACAGGTATGAACGAGTTCATGCTGATCAGGCCTTGTTAGCATAGCCAACCAGCCGATGAATTAATGAAAACTTTATTTAACAGATTGCAGAATGGGTACAATACAGTACGGCTCAATACACACAATTGTTAAGGGGATGCAGACCAGAGAAAGACGTTTGTCTTGTTTACATCAGGGTCCCCCATTTTCAATTTATAGTGACATTTATGACATTATTGGTAATCAATAATCAGAAACAACGTCCCCCGCCCCCCCTTCATGCATTCATGGTGGAACATTATACCGATCATATGCATTTTGATTTGAAACCTATTCATCATCACGCTATAAAATGGGAACGTATTGATGAAAAAATTATTTAGTGTGGTGATTTTTGGCTGGTGAAAATGCTGAGTGGCTAGTGACTTTGGAAAACCACTAGCCACAGTGGCTAGTGAGCCAAAAAGTTAATGTCAAGCCCTGCACACAGGTATGTAAAAAAGGATTATACAGACAGATAAATATATAAATGGCTCGGGAGGTAGAGCAGTCGTCTGGTAATCCGGAGGTTCCCGGTTCGATTCCCGCTCCTCCTGGGCAGCATGTTGACTTGTCCTTGAGCAAGACACTTAACCCGTAACTGCTCCCTGGTGAGCAGGTTGGCACCTTGCATGGTCGCCTCCGCCGTCGGTGTGTGAATGTGTGAGTGAATGGGTGAATGTGAGGAACAAATTGTAAAGCACTTTGGATAAAAGCGATTATAAATGCACCATTTATCAAATACAGAATTATTGCACATGCTATCATACAGTGGAATGAACGAAGCCTCATGGAACGATAACAAAACACAGACAAAAAACGCATACTGTAGATGACACGGTGGAGGCGATTAACTCGCTATTTACAGTGTGGTAAGAAGGCCAGCACTCTGTTCAATGGGGATAATGCCGGTGTTTGCAACTGCTAAAACTATATTAAATATTATAGCTATGGATATAATAAACACGTCGATTGTCAGTGAGTTTTTTCCCGTCAACATGCAAAAAACAGATCAATTTTTCATACATACATTTCCGTTTTATACCGTGGTGAATATGAGTATAGTTTTAGAGTGATCCTGTCGAATCCCAATAATCTCCAGCAAACGGCGCTTCAATGCATTTCCTTAGAAATCGTGCCATTTGTCGCTTGATTTATGAATCATTCTGAAATAAACCCTAGATTATCGGTATTATGTTTCATCATGCACGCACGAAAGCGGGGGAGGAAAAGTCGCCCCTCCGTGCTTTGGTCGGCGCCAACGGCACGCACACGCACGCACACACACACACACACACACACACACACACACACACACACACACACACACACACACACACACACACACACACACACACACACACACACACACACACACACACACACACACACACACACACACACAGACACGTTGTGATCGTTACGAAAAAACATTGGATTAACCCAAGATTGGTAACATAGAGTCCTACCTTACCTATCTGATGTAGTGCAAAAAGAATAATCCAATTCCTGATCGCCATTCCAGATATTGATCGCGGTCGTCTGTCCAATGTTTATCAACCAAAACACATGAATCCACGGTGCTCCCAGTGTCCCCAATCCGTGTGTTATAACGTTAGTCATGCCCGAGAAGGAAAACCTGGACTGGACTTCTTAGATTAGTGTACAGCCCAAGCCAGAGGGATTCCAATGATGTGCAATACCGGCCGCAAGGCGTTAGGCAGCGGTATTGGCCTTTTGCGAGCTCAGACCCATTCCCAATGATAACATCAGGCTGGATGGATGAAAAATGAATGGATATAGCGAATAAAAGAAATAACGAATAAAACCCAACTTTTCTCGTGATTGGTGCTCAACCACCGGCGCGATAAACCGACTTTTTTCGTCATTGGCGCAGAATGAGTTAAGGCTGATAACAGGCAGAATCTTACACCTTGCCCACATGAACACTGACATTTTTATAACCATATCTTTGTCATGCTGTTTGACTTTTAGTCTACATACAAAACTGTTTTTTGTTTGCTCTCTGACCAATGCTAGCCTAGCTAGGTTTGTCCCTCGCCCGGTGGCTAGGTTAACTATTGGCTATTTATATTAGTTATTAGTCTTTTATACTTTTTGTACAGGGTGAGAGTGAGAGTCTATTATATGAGATGTCTACACTCGTCACCACAGTGGTACCAATATGGCTGGTTCTTTTGTTCTTTTTTTTCATTATATATTTTTCTGTGACGTTTGGGGTTTTTGCCCTCACCTGGGAGCAAAAGCCCTGGTGTTGCCCTGTGGTATTTCACCTATTCATCTGTCCTGATTGCTCTGATTGCTCTGATTAACGCCTGCTGTGTTTTGTTTGCCCTCCTTCATAATGTTCCCCTGGTATGCTGTTACGTTGTCAGTTGTTCACTGATGACCTACGTGAGTACTCTACCAGAAGCATTTGTTATCGCTCCCGTTTGGAGGATAATTGTGATACAGCGGTCGGTGTCGTGCTTTGCCTAAATTGGATTTGTGTTGTTATAGAGTGTATTTACCTTGTTGATGTGTGCCCTGCAAACATCATCCAGTACCGGTTTAGATTACTTATCGCATTTTTTGAGACTGACTGTCTCCCATTTCCTTTCCCCTGTTTAAAGTGTTTATTTCCGTATTAATTTAGACTTTTTCCGGAGTTTGTTTTGTCTCGCCTATTCTTCGTTTCATTATACCGGGTTGTGGAGACTGCACGTCTCACCTGTATCATTTTGCTACGTGCTTTCCTATGCTCCGTTGTTTCACAATAAAGAAACATTGTTAATTGTGAAAGAGCAACCATCATTTCCGACTCTTCCATTCAACTCTGCACATGGGTCCAGCACACCTACCCCAACAATAACATTTTTCATATGTTATTCTCCTCTCCTCTAGTGTTTGCCTTATGTCTCTGATCTTGTTTTGTGTTATTTTTCTTGACCATGTTTACATGTATTACGTTCATATTTGATTATGGACAATGGACCTCATTCACCAACATTGTCATAAGATTTATCTTACGACAACCTCCTTGGAAGGTCATAAGAGAAAGTCGATGACAATTACCCCCGGATTCACCAACGTGTGGAGAGGCTGTCTTAACTCGCCAAAATGATCACAGCTGCGATGCCCAGAATGAGATACGGCACTCATTGACAAACTTGAACGCGCGTTCCAGTTTACTTGAATGAATGAATGAATGAATGAATTTATTTAACAGATTGCAGAATGGGTACAATACAGTACGGCTCAATACATACAATTGTTAAGGGGATGCAGACCTGAGAAAGACGTTTGTCTTGTTTCCATCAGGGTCCCCCATTTTCAATTCATATAGACATTTATGACATACACAACATACATGACATTTATGGCATAGGGACATATAGGTATTTAGTACTGATACATTTGTGACATAAGCGGTATTCAAATATACAGTACTGTTACCCCTAGATCCTGACAGAGTATATACATATGATGGGGAGGGGGGACTGTACATTAGGAGGGGGTGGGTGGGTGGGTGGGAGGGAAATATACATACGGCGGCGAGGGAACATATACATGCGGTGGGGAGGAGACTGTCTATTAGGAGGTGGTGGGGGTTTTGGGCATTTACGGTGGCCAGTTTCGAATTGCAGCCTCCCGTAGGTGCTCTTTAAGAGCGGTTTTGAATGTGGGCAGGGATTCACATTCCTTTACAGCTTTGGGTAGGGCGTTCCACATTGTTGTGGCATAATTGCGAAACGTGTTTAGTCCCTTGTTTGAGCCGAATCTGGGTTTAACATGATTTGTTGAGCTTCCTCTGGTGTAGTGGTTGTGGTATTCACTGACCTTTGGGAAGTATTTTGACATGTATATGGGCACCCCGGTCGTATAGTGTATCTTGTAGACCAGGCCCATTGCAAGTTGCTGTACTCTGTCGTCTACTCTAAGCCATCCTAGGTTGTCAAAGTGGGCAGGGGTGAGGTGGGTTCTGGGGTTCAGGTCAAGTAGTAGTCATTTGCATATGTCGTAAATCTTACTAAATTTATCTCACAAACATGTTGAAAATTGTCGTTGGAAAGTTGTAAATACATGAGTAGTTTTGCCAGGTGTCTACCATTTCAGTCACAGGGGTCAGGGATCTACCTTCTCCAGTACTGCACAAGGAGTGCGCCTGTCCTGAAGAACGTTCTCCCGTACTGCACAAGGAGTGCACCTGTCCTAAAGAACATTATCCCGTACTGCACAAGGAGTGCACCTGTACTAACCCCAAGAACATTCCCTTCCCGTGTGTTGTACATTTCTGAATGTAATTCTATCTGCTTGGGGAGAACTATTAAAACACCCTAAACCGCTCCATTCTCTCTCCTCCTGTGTTTGCTATTGGGTTCCGCAAACCCCCCTCCTCACAGAACACTGCGACCAAATGTCGGACCCAGCACCACAGGACGTCGGGGAATGGAGCAACAATATCCAGGCCGCCGTCAATGGACACGCCATTCTGGTAAACCAACACTCACAATTACTGGATAAAACCATTGCCCAACTCAGCGCTCTCACACTCAGCTCTGTGGAGCGAGACAGACCGTTCAAGCGTTTTGATGCTTACAACACTGCCCAACTAGACGCACCACCTGTGGTATCCCCACCTGTTGTATCCCCGCACCGGGAGCCCCATGTCCCAGCACCAGAATGTTATGGCGGAGACGTCTCTAAGTGTCGTGCCTTTACTTTCCAATGCTCATTAGTATTCGGGCAACAGCCAAAG
The DNA here is from genome assembly GCF_963971535.1 of Notolepis coatsorum. Taxonomy (NCBI): domain Eukaryota; kingdom Metazoa; phylum Chordata; class Actinopteri; order Aulopiformes; family Paralepididae; genus Notolepis; species Notolepis coatsorum. The sequence continues at coordinate 42,072,165 of NC_140171.1, forward strand.
ACCTTCCAGAGTGAAAAATCCAAAGTATCCTACCTGTCTGGTTTGCTCACGGGTCCCGCCTTAGCCTGGGCAACCGCTCTCCACTTCAGTCATTCTCCCCTCTGCGATACGTACTCTGCTTATGTCGGCGACATGCGAAAAGTTTTTTACCATCCACCCGGGGGCTCTAATAGCACTACCGCCATGTTTACAATCCGCCAAGGTCATCGCAGCGTGAGCGAGTACGCAATCGAATTCCGTATCCTGGCAGCAGGTTCCGAGTGGAACGACCGTTATGAGGGGCTTTCCGCCAGGGCCTCAGCGAAACCCTAAAAGATGAATTGGCGTCTAAGGAGAAGCCCACTTCCCTTGACGAATTGATTAACCTAGCCAGAGAATTGGACACACGTCTCCGCGAACGCCGCCGCGAGAAAGCTAGTGCCACCAGTAGTGTGCCGCTGCAGACCCGCAGACCAGGAGCGCGCTGTCGATAATACACCGCTGCAGAACCGCAGGGCCAAAGACTCGGAGCCTATGGAACTCGATCGCTCTCGCCTCCCTCTCCGCGAACGCCATCACAGACTCAGGACAGGGGCATGTTTGTACTGCGGGCAACTCGGTCACTCCATCGCTTCATGCTCGGTTCGCCCAAACGACGGGGCTCGACTGTGACGCTGGGCGCATGTACGAGCCTTGATTATGCTCCCAGCTCCGGTCTGAACATGCAATTCAGTGCCACACTTTATCACAATGATCAATCGCTCCCTCTGTCCGCGCTGGTCGACTCAGGAGCAGACGAAAACCTCATTGACGCTGGGGTAGTGTCCCGCTACCACATTACTACCGACGCCTTGCCAATTCCCCGCAACGCTCAAGGTCTAAACGGGAGGTTGCTCTCGCGAATAACCCACCACACCTGCCTCTCCGTCTCCAACTCTCAGGGAATCATAGCGAGGAAATCCGTTTCCACGTCACTAATTCCCCCCATAATCCCATCGTTCTAGGCATGCCTTGGCTAGAACTACACAACCCTGTAATAAACTGGCCAACAGGCTCAGTCACGAGCTGGAGTGCTCACTGTCACGCCTCTTGTCTACGGTCAGCTCGGTTGCCATGGGGAGTCGCTGGTTCTTCCGTTCCCAACAAACCTATTGACCTTTCGACTGTTCCTCCAATTTATCACGACCTAGAGGTCGTTTTTAGTAAACAACAGGCTCTCTCCCTGCCGCCTCATCGCCAGTACGACTGTGCTATTGATTTGCTCCCAGGAGCTACGCTCCCCGCCAGTCGCCTGTTAAACTCTCACGCCCAGAGAGAGAGTCCATGGAAAAATACGTCCACGAGTCCCTGGCCTCAGGCATTATTACCCCCTCCTCCTCTCCTGTCGGCACAGGGTTCTTCTTTGTTTCCAAGAAGGGTGGTTCCCTTCGCCCCTGTATTGATTACCAGGGTCTCAACAACATCACGGTCAAGAACAAGTACCCCCTGCCGTTGATTAACTCTGCTTTCGAACCCCTGCAAGGAGCCACCATTTTCTCGAAGCTGGACCTCAGGAATGCCTACCACCTTGTCCACATCCGGGAGGGGGACGAGTGGAAGACGGCTTTCAAGACCCCGCTCGGTCACTTTGAGTACAAGGTAATGCGTTTTGGGTTGACCAACGCCCCTGCTGTCTTCCAGGCCCTTGTCAACGATGTTCTCCGTGATGTCCTTAACCGCTCTGTCTTTGTCTACCTGGACAACATCCTGATTTTTTCCCGCACCATGGAGGAGCACGTCCAGCATGTCCGCCGGGTCCTCCAACTCCTACTGGAGAACAAGCTGTTCGTGAAGGCGGAGAAGTGTGAGTTCCATGTCTCCTCCATCGGGTTCCTCGGCTATGTCATCGAGGGCGGCAAGATCCGGGCGGACCCCGAGAAGATCAAGGCGGTGACCGACTGGCCCCGTCCCACCAACGTCAAGCAGCTTCATGGGGTTTGCTAACTTATTTTTTTATACTTACATTTTATTTTCAGTTTCTTGATTTACAAACAAACATCCACATACAGTACAACAATACAATTGGCGGTCAAAATTATAAACGACAGTACAATACAATTTGACATAAGAACTAAAAGATATAGCTGATAGTAGAAAATAATATCAAAATCGAATGAAGAGTTGACCTAAAATAAATTCACTAAAGGGAAAAGGGAAAACAAAACAAAAAACAAAGAAAAGAGATAAAAAAAAATATATATATATAATAGAGTGACATGGGTTGTTTGGTACCTTCATAGTTTATTTTCATTTCGATTTCTCTTCTTGTCTCCTTTTCACTCTCCTGTGATGTCGTTTCTTTTCTTCCTATACTCTTCCCACTTCTCCCATTTTGACTCAAACTTCTCATCTTGTAGCCTCAGCCTATGTGTGATTCTCTCCATTTCCTGTATCCCACCCACTATCTCTGTCCATTTTTCCCTCGTCGGTGCTTCTACTCTATACCACATTTTTGTCAATGCTTTCTTGGCAGCTACTAGTAATATCTTAATCAAGTATAATATGTCTTTCCCCTGAATTCCTTCCTGTGTTAAGTTCCCTAAATACAATACTTGGCCTGTCTGTGGTATTTCATATCCTACTATATCATTTATTATCCCTCCTATCTCTTCCCAATAGTTCTTTATTATCTGACATCCCCAGAATATGTGTGTGTAGTTTGCTATTTCCTGTCCACATTTTCTCCAGCGTGGTTTCTGTGTTGGTGTATAGTTGCCCTGTATATTATGTTTTTCCACCCAAACTCCCTCCATATCCTTGACCCTGTGGTTGTGTGTTGTATGTGATGTCCTTGCTGTCCATTATTGCCTGATATAGTGCTGATATCCCCCCCTTCCTTCCTTCGTATGCTTTTACCATTATCCTAATTATCCCATTCTGATCTTTGTCTTTGTCTAGTTTTATTTCCTTGTTGTAGTAGTCCCTAATCTGTAAATATCTAAAGTGGTCTCTATTCTCTAGTCCAAATCTTTCTTTACATTTTTGTAGAGTCTGGATCTCCCCTCCTTCTATCATTGTACATATTGCTGTTATGCCCCCCCCTCTCCCATCTTTTGAACCCATGATCTTCTATCCCTGGTTTAAATTGGTTGTCGTGCATTATCCATCTCAGTATCTTGGTTTCTTTTTCTAGCTTGTATTTCTTTACTATCTTGTTCCATTATATTTATAGTGAATTTGGTAATTGGGTCTATTAGTTGTTCCTTTCTTCTGTATAGCTCCCTGTCTCCTATTAGTGCCTGCACTTTGAGTCCCTCATTTTTTGTTTCTATGTCTTTCCATTTGGCTTCATAATTCTTGTTGCACCAACATGCTACTATTATCAGCTGTGCTGCATAGTAGTAATCTTCTAAACTAGGTATTGCCATTCCTCCTTTCTCCTTTGGTAATTGTAGAGTCACATATCTTATCCTTGGCCTTCCCCCCCCCCCCCCCATATGAATCTTGATATCTGTTTATTCCATTCCCTGAACTGGCTTTGTGGTATTAATATAGGTAGAGCCTGAAATAGGTATAGTAACCTTGGTAATATATTCATCTTTATAATTTCGATCCTTGAGCTAAAGTCTAGAGGCATTACTGTCCATCTTTCTAGGTCTCTTTTGATTTTCTGATTAATCTGTGTATAGTTTGCATCATATAGTCCCTCCACCCCTCTTGTAATATTCACTCCTAAGTATCTGATCCTGTCCATATCTGATTTAATCTTGTATTTGTCTTTGATCTCTGTCGTTGGGGTGTAGTTCAATGTTAAGGTCTGAGTCTTCGTTACGTTAAGTCTATACCCTGAGTAATATCCACATTCTGTCAGTAAATCTATCAGTGTCGGGAAGCTTGTGTCTGGTTGTCTCATCTATACTATCACATCATCTGCGAACAGTCCTAATTTATGTTCTGTTCCCCTTATCTCCACCCCTTTGATGTCCTCGGTCTGTCTAATTAGTTGAGCCAGTGGTTCGATGAATATATCGAAGAGCGTTGGCGAAAGATAACAGCCCTGTCTTGTAGCCCTCTCTAGTTTGATCCGGTCCGTCAGGTTGCCATTTACTTTAATCCTTGCCATTGGTTCTTGATATAATGCCCTAATTGTTTTCATCGCATTTTTGTCTAGTCCAAATTTCTCTAATACTTTATATAGGAATATCCAGCTTACACTGTCGAATGCTTTTTCTGCATCCAGGCTAACTAGTACTGCACTTCCTCCTTCTTTTTGTATCTCCTCTACTATCTGCACTGTCTTTCTTATGTTGTCCTGTGTTTTTCTTCCTTTAATGAATCCGGTCTGGTCTTCGTCTATAATATCTGGCATAAATGTCTAAAATCTTTTGGATATTATCGATGTATACATCTTGTAATCTACATTAAGTATGGACACTGGTGTTACGATTCTGGTTCTTGACTACGGTCGGGAACCTCCCACCTTCTCTGTCATCTGTCACTTGATTACTGTCACTTGTTTTCCCTGTCATTTAGTGCTGTCAATTAGGGGTTGGCTTCTGATTGGCTGTCACGGGGGTGTGTGTGGAATGTTGGTATTTGGTGGCTATATAACATTCCTTGCCTCTGCTTGTCATTTGTCAGGTCTTCACTATAGGCGTTCGGAGATAACGCGGGCGGTTCCAGTTCTGGACCACCACTAAGCTCCATTACCTAATTCTCTCGTTCCCTTGCCTTGGCATAGTATCCTAGTATTACTCTTTGTGTTCTTTACTATTAAAGTCGAACCTGTTCAAGAGTATACCTTCTCCGTCTCTGTGATTGCCTACAACAATTGGAACTCACCTACCTCCATCCTGACAGAAGACCTGACCATCAGAGTTCCATGGAGGCAATCATGGAGATGCTCCGGGCACAGAAGAGTGCACAGGAGCGCATGGAGGAACACCAACATCTGGTCAGCGCCGAGTTGGTTCGGCTGGGCGGGATCGTCAGCGCGTCGCAGGAGACGGCGCAGTCGGCGCTCATCACAGCCCAGCAGGCACAAGTCGAGGTGGCGGGGGTAAGGACGACGGTGGGTGAGACGGCGGATCGGAACCAGGAGCCACGGCTACCCGCACCAGGCCGCTACGCGGGAGCACCGGAGGGATGCAGGGAGTTCATCACCCAGTGCTCACTCGTGTTCCAGCTGCAGCCACGCTCATCCCCCTCTTCCAGAGCACAAGTCGCATATTATCACCCTCCTCACCGGTCAAGCACTCTCCTGGGCTACGGCCGAATTAGAGAGCGGTTCGCCTCTCTGCGACTGTGTGGACGACTTCACCAGGGAGTTGAGAAGGGTATTCGACACTTCCAGAGTACTCTCGGTCTTCGAGGCCGGTGGGCGGCTTCTCGCTTGCCGGCAGGGCTCCCGCACGGTCTCAGAATACGCCATCGAATTTCGGATCGTGGCTCGGGAGGCGGCTTGGCCGGAAATTCCTTGTGTGGTCCTATTTCTCAAGGGACTCTCCGCACGGATGCGAGACGAGTTCTCCGTGCGTGAGATCCCTGAGGATGGACAACCGACATCGGGAGAGAGAGAGGGAGCGTGAAGATACTACCCAGGTACGTGTCCTTTCTCCTCCCGTTGTTGACATCTTCCCGCATTACACGAGTGGGCCACTGGGTGATGAATCCATGCAGCTTGGGGCGCTGTCGCTCTCAGACGACGAGCGGCGGCGCTTCATCGAGGAGCGACGCTGCTTCCGGTGCGGCCGCCCCGGTCATCGTTTCGGCAGCTGTCGGGAACAGGCTGGCTCAACTCGGCGCCAGTCGGGAAGGGGAGGTGCTCCGCCGGGCCTCGAGAGGGCGCCAGCAGGTGGGCTCACCCCAGCACTACCATCTGACTCGCGTACATTTCTGGAGGTGGCGTTAACTGTGGGGGTAACGTTAGGGGAACGAAGGCTCTCATTGACTCAGGGGCGGCGGGCAATTTCATTCACTTGGGGTTGGTGAGAGAATGGGGAATCCCGGTAGAAGAGTTGGGGGTTCCCATTCCTGTCTACGCCCTGGACGGTCAGCCCCTGGGCAGTGGGAGCGTCACACAACGTACTGTCCCTATGCACATCCGGGTGGCGGGTGGGGGGTGGGAGTGGGTTCAATTATTTGTTATTGTCTCCCCCTATTCTGTTATGGTGTTGGGTCATCCCTGGTTGTCTTCATGTGTACGGAATATTAATTGGAGCACGGGCAAGCTCTCAACGGAGGTCGACGTGAAGTCGGTCGTCGGCGAGAGTTTGTCCACTCTCTTGTCTCCCTTCCCCTCTTCTCTTTTTTCTCCTTCTTCTCTCTCCAGGGTGGTGGGGAGCGTCGCAGATTCTGTTCCACCCTCTAATCCCGATTTGATAGGGGTTCCTGAGATCTATTGGGACCTGGCGGACGTTTTTAGCAAGACGCGTGCTAAAGCACTACCGCCTCATAGATCATACGACTGTCCCATTAATCTTCTACCCGGTACCTCCCCGCCTCGCGGGCGAATGTTCTCTTTCTCACGCCCCGAGACCTTGGCCATGAACACCTACATTGAGGAGGCATTGCTTGCGGGGCACATACGTCCTTCCACATCCCCGGCCGGCACTGGTTTCTTCTTTGTTGACAAAAAAGATGGGGATCAGCGCCCGTGCATTGATTATAGGGGATTGAATGACGTTTCCATCAAGAACCGATATCCTTTACCTCTCATGGACACGGCCTTTGAGTGCTTACAGGGGGCACAGGTCTTTTCTAAACTTGACTTACGTAATGCATACAATCTGGTCAGGATTAGAGAAGGAGACGAGTGGAAGACTGCATTTAATACACCCAATGGTCACTATGAGTATTTGGTCATGCCCTTTGGTTTGGCTAATGCTCCGGCAGTCTTCCAAGCCCTGGTTAACGACGTGCTGCGAGACTTGATTGGGGTGTCGGTGTTTGTTTACCTAGATGATATCCAAATTTTTTCTCGCGATATGGTGCAACACCAACTGCATGTTCGGGAGGTGCTAGACCGTCTCCTCAAGCATCAACTATTCGTTAAGGCTGAGAAGTGTGTGTTTCACACTGATACCGTTTCCTTCCTGGGCTTTGTGTTGACGAAGGGTGATCTACGCATGGATTCGGCCAAGGTGAGTGCAGTCTTGGACTGGCCACGGCCTTCGTCGCTCAAGGGGTTACAACGGTTTTTGGGCTTTGCAAATTTTTACAGGCGCTTTATTCGCAACTTTAGCGCCTTAGCCAATCCGTTAACAGCTCTCACTAAGGCCTCTCTCCCTGGCTTTGAATGGTCGCCTAGGGCAGAGTCGGCCTTCTGCGATCTCAAGCGTCGGTTTACGTCCGCTCCTGTATTGATCCGCCATGATGCAGAGGTTCCGTTCATTGTGGAGGTGGATGCCTCTGACATCGCTGTGGGGGGGGTGCTCTCTCAGAGGTGCTTAAAGGATGGGAAAGTGCACCCGTGTGCTTTTTTTTCTCGCCGTCTGTCATCAGCCGAGCGCAACTACGACGTGGGTAATCGGCACTGGTAATTGGCACTGGAGGAATGGAGACATTGGTTGGAGGGGGCGGCACATCCTTTCATTGTTTGGACCGATCATAAGAACTTGGCTTACATCCAAGGGGCTAAACGCCTTAACGCTCGCCAGGCCAGGTGGGCGTTATTCTTCACACGATTTCGATTTACCATCTCCTATAGACCCGGGTCCAAGAATATCAAACCCGACGCGTTATCGCGCCAGTTTGATCTTCCTGGCCGGGAGGAGCAGCCCCATCCCATTAACGGCCTTGATTTTGGCACCCGTGTCTTGGGGCATAGATAAGGTGGTAAGGTCGGCCCTGACGCGGGAGCCCGATCCTGGCGGGGGCCCTCCGGGGCGGTCGTATGTGCCCAAGGCGGCACGCTCACGTTTGCTGCAGTGGACACATGCCTCATCCCTCCCCAGCCACCCTGGGGCCACCAGGACCCTGGAATTTATCCGTAGGAGGTTCTGGTGGCCGACAGTGGAGGGGGATACGCGTTCCTTTGTGGCGGCCTGCCCGATGTGCGCGCGCAGTAAGACCTCTCGCCGTGCACCGGCAGGTCTCCTCCGGACACTTCCTATTCCTAAACGGCCCTGGTCGCACATATCCCTGGACTTTATTTCTGGCCTCCCCCTTTCGGACGGGTTCACCGCCATTTTGGTGGTGGTGGACCGGTTCTCGAAGGCGGCTCATTTTGTTCCTCTCCCCAAGCTTCCATCGGCCCGGGAGACTGCTGATCTGGTGATACAGCATGTCTTTCGGGTCCACGGGCTTCCGGTGGATATCGTGTCGGACCGGGGTCCTCAGTTCGCTTCCAGGTTCTGGAAGGCGTTTGCCGCCGGTCTCGGCGCCTCCATCAGCCTTTCGTCTGGGTTTCATCCGCAGTCGAACGGGCAGACGGAGCGCGTCAACCAGGACCTGGAGGGGGTCTTGAGATGTTACGTTGCCGGTTGCCCGGCAACGTGGAGTAGGAGGTTGGCATGGGCTGAGTACGCGCATAATACCCTCCTCTCCTCCTCTACCGGTATGTCTCCCTTTCAGTGTCAGTATGGTTTTCAACCTCCTTTGTTTCCCGAGCAGGAGCAGGAGGCGGAGGTGCCCTCGGCCCAGGCACATGTGGCTCGCTGCCGCAGGACGTGGAAGCGGGTCCGGGCGGCGCTGCAGAAGGTTTCGGTTAGTACCCAGCGGCAGGCTAACCGCAAGCGTCGTCCGGCTCCGGTCTACCGTCCTAGGCAGCGGGTTTGGCTTTCCACCCGGGATCTCCCTCTCCGGGTGGAATCCAGGAAGCTGGCTCCTCGCTTTATAGAACCCTTTAAGGTGGTACGTCGGGTGAATCCTGTGGCTTACAGGCTACGGCTTCCGAGTTCTATGAGGGTTCATCCGACGTTTCATGTGTCCCTGTTGAAGCCGTTCCTCTCATCGCCCTTGGCCCCGCCACTGCCTACGGTTCCTCCGCCTCGGTTTATGGGTGGTCAGCCCATTTACACGGTGCGGAGGATACTGGGTTGTAGGCGGAGGGGTAGGGGGTTTCAGTTCTTGGTGGATTGGCAGGGGTACGGGATAGAAGAGCGTTCTTGGGTGCCTCAAAGGGATATTTTAGATCCCAGCCTGATCGATGATTTCCGGCGGCTGAATCCCGAGGCCCCCAGGTGAACGTCTGGTGCCGTTCGTCGGGGGAGGGTACTGTTACGATTCTGGTTCTTGACTACGGTCGGGAACCTCCCACCTTCTCTGTCATCTGTCACTTGTTACTATCACTTGTTTTCCCTGTCATTTAGTGCTGTCAATTAGGGGTTGGCTCTGATTGGCTGTCATAGGGGTGTGTGTGGAATGTTGGTATTTGGTGGCTATATAACATTCCTTTCCTCTGCTTGTCATTTGTCAGGTCTTCACTATAGGCGTTCGGAGATAACGCGGGCGGTTCCTGTTCTGGACCACCACTAAGCTCCATTATCTAATTCTCTCGTTTCCTTGCCTTGGCATAGTATCCTAGTATTACTATTTGTGTTCTTTACTATTAAAGTCGAACCTGTTCAAGAGTATACCTTCTCCGTCTCTGTGATTGCCTACAACAATTGGAACTCACCTACCTCCATCCTGACACTGCATCAAGTTCAAGTTTCTTTATTATTTGTCATACAGAAATACAGAATACTTTGCATGAAATGTTTCTTTCTGTTTTGCTCCTGAGAGTGTGCTAGATAATAACAAGATAGTATAAATAAGTATAATAAGTATAAAATAGAAAGTCAAGAAGTCAAGTAAAAACAAGTATAAACAACAATTGTTCAGTATACCTCTATATACAGTATGTACATCTGGTACAAAAATGGTGAGGTATAGCTTAGCTTGTGGTGCCACCTTGTGGTGGTGAGGTGCAATAAGGAATAAGGAATGAGAGATGTGCAATTCCCTTACCAATAATATAAATATAAAGTGTAAAGTGTAAAAGTGTAAAGTGTGGTAAAGTGGGTGCTACAGTGTGTTGTTTATTTAAAGTGAGTGTGTGTGTGCTGTGGGTGTGTTGATAGCCTGTTACTGTATTGTTCATTGTTCAATCATTGTTCATTGAGCATCCTGATGGCCTGGGGATAGAAGCTCCTTCTGAGTCTCTCTGTGCTTGCCATGAGATTCCGGTATCGCTTGCCTGACCGCAGCAGTTCAAAGAGGCAGTTGTTTGGGTGGCTGGAGTCTTTGATTATTCTCTTAGCTTAGCCCATGCACCACTTGTTGTAAATTCCTTGGAGAGTGGGAAGCCCCCCTCCAATTGTGCGTTCGGCTGAACGGGCCACTCTCTGTAGTCTGCTGCGGTCTTGTGCAGTGCTATTCCCAAACCAGGAGGGGAGATTGCCAGTCAGGATGCTCTCTATTGTGCATGAGTAGAAGTTCTTGAGGATCTTCTGACTCACGTTGAACTTCCTTAAAGGAAAACTCCAACATTCTGGGAAATTAGCTTATTTAACATCTTCCCTGGAGTTAGACAAGAAGATACATACCTTTTTTGTCTCTCTGCATGTATTAGGCTTAGGGAACGCCCGCACCGTTAGCGTAGCTTAGCTTCATCACTGGAAGTGGGTCAGACCTTTACCCTGAAGTTCCCTACAGTCCCCTACAGTCACGAAATACACTCCAAATACAACTCCAAAACGTTCCTGTAAACATGTTGTGACCTGTGTATTTACCACGTGGAGAAATAAAAAATAATTGAATTCGACATTTACGTTTTCTAAGCAAATATACTCGGAACAATTTTTTGCCGAACTACTCCTCTCTGGGCTCAGTGATTTCACGTCACCAGTGCTACTTTCTAACGTGAGGCCAGTGTTTGTTTACATTTTCATTTCATTCAAAGGATCCGAACCGATTGAAGTTTATGGATACCATGACTGTGGTAAGTTTTAAGGGGCTAGCGTTACACTAAGCTAAGCTACGCTAACGGTGCGGGCGTTCCCTAAGCCTAATGCATGCAGAGAGACAAAAAAGGTATGTATCTTCTTGTCTAACTCCAGGGAAGATGTTAAATAAGCTAATTTCCCAAAATGTTGGAGTTTTCCTTTAAGCGCCTCAGGAAGTAGAGGCGTTGTCGTGCCTTCTTGCTAACACTGTCAATGTGTGTGGTCCATGTCAAGTCCTCGGATATGTGGACTCCGGGGTACTTAAAACTGTTCACTCTCTCAACCAGTGCCCCGTCGATGCTGAGGGAGCTGTAGTCCCTGACCCCCAACCTCCTAAAGTCCACAATCATCTCCTTTGTTTTGCTGATGTTCAGGGAGAGGCTGTTCTCTTGACACCATCCCGCTAGAACCTTAACCTCCTCCAGGTAGGCCCTCTCGTCGTTTGCAGAGATCAGGCCCACCACTACTGTGTCATCAGCAAATTTTATTATTGTGTTGTTGTTCCGCTGTGCCACACAGTCATGTGTGTACAGGGAGTAGAGGAGGGGACTCAGGACACAGCCCTGGGGGGCCCCTATGTTGAGAGTGATGGATGAGGAGGTGCAGTTGCCTGCTCTCACCACCTGGGGTCTGCCCATCAGGAAGCATGCACTTATCTGTGTTTCATTACACTTATGAGTGCATGCTTACCAACTGTTTTGCCTGTTTTATTGCAACACTACTATCACCGACATCTAAGAAGGGAGATCCCCCCTTGAATGGCCCTTCTAAGGTTTCAACTCACATAGACATTGTGGTAAAAAAGGCGAAACAGCGCCTCTACCACCTGAGACAATTACGGAAGTTCAGAGTATCATGGAAGATACTTCACTCCTTCTATTCCGGGGCTGTAGAAATCATTCTGACTGGGTACATCAATGCCTGGTTTGGAAACAGCACGGCCCAGGACAGGAAGGCCCTACAGAGAGTGGTGCGCTCAGCAGAGCGTACTACGGGTATTGCCAGTGATGGGCAAGCTACTTGGAAAATGTAGTAAGCTACACTACAAGTTACTCTCGATTAAATATAGCTCAACTACAATGGAAGCTATCCCCAGATAAATGTAGCAAGCTACACTACAAGAACATGGCAAAAATAGCTAACTACATCGGCACTACTTTTTTTATTTTTATTTTTTTACTTTATGATCAAGTTTCCACCAAACAAATAGGCAGGCAAAAAAAAGGTTCAGTTTGATTGTTTATTAGAAAACTGAAACAAGCCCTCGGTCTGGCTTTTTGTGTCATCATTTTAACATGAACTTGTATTGTACAAAATGTTAAAGTATGAGGAAATAACTGTGGAAACGTAATAAATAAAAGGCCAAATCAATCAAATAAACACCAAAATATATACTCTCTCTATTGGAATGGAGACTTTTCAGCACAGGATAAACTGCCCACTTTATCAACCAAAAACACACTTCTTCAATATCAGAATTTTAACTAATAATAACTGTCTTACTGCATTTGAATATTATGCTACCATGTCTATACTACCACCAACTATGCTAATATGTCGATACTACTACAGTATGTACTCAGAGTATAACACTCAAGCTCAACACTGCTAGACAAACAATACTACTTATCCTTGGCTGCAAATATGCTGTTTGGGAACAGTTGACAATGTTTATGTAAAGCTTTTCATCAGCTTACCTGAATATGTGTTCTCAAGTTAGTGCTGGACGTGAGGGAAGTTGAGAGAAGCTTCGTTTTTGGCTGACACAATAAACACCTAAACACATATGTTTTAGGCGTTTTTTCAGTCAAACTCATACATTTTTCCAGATAGAGCCATGGAGAGACATTGTTGTTATTGACATCATCTTCATCAATGCCTCAGCCCTGGAAACATCGAATCCTTCTGCCATTTCGCACGGACTGGTTCGGATTCTGGTTCGCACGAATTCATTCATTCATGGTCTGTGTTTTGATTTTTTTACTTCCTGGTTTGCGGAGCTGGAGTGGCATGTCCCGCCCTATCCTGCCTCTGATTGGCCTACCCGTAATGTTTTGGCCTAACCGTACCCAATCGTGAGTCGTCATACTCATATCTAAACCAACCAACCAATCATAGTGGGTTTTCTCCAGGGATTTTTATTTTTTTGTCTGTTTCTCCGGATAGTAGCGTGTAGCGTTTTGCTGACGCTACGTCACTACTTGATTCTAAAAATAGCTGCACTACAGAGAACGCTACTTGGTTCAAAAGTAGCGACGCTACCATCACGCTACTGAGAAATTAAGCTATGTAGCGTCGCTACTTGTAGCGTCGCTACTGCCCATCACTGGGTATTGCACTACCACCCCTGCAGGACTTATACAATAGGAGGTGCAAATGCAGAGCCTGCAGAATAATGAAGGACCCTCACCACCCCAACAACAGCCTGTTCGAGCTGCTGTGGTCTGGCAAGCGCCTCCGCATATACACAGCAAGAACAGAGAGACTAAGGCTCAGCTTCTTCCCTCAGGCCATCAGAACACTGATCTCTCCACACTCAAGCACACATGAACACACACATACACACACAACACAACATTCTGCACTCGCTCACTCACAAACGCACCATACAGTAGGTCACTTTAAACACACAAGAAAAGGACACTTTAAATTAAGGGAAAAAAGTACACTTAGTGCATAGTATAGTTAGTAACAGCAAGTATAGCATAGGGACATAGAAGTAAAACTGTTTATTGTATAGGTACATAGGACCCAGTGCCTTTAAGTGATTTATTAACATGTCTATTTGATCATGTCTATTCTACTATTTGTATTACTATTTACTATTATTACTATTGTATTCTTGCACAATCGTAGCGGGCATGGCTAACCCCATTTCACTGTATGCCCTGGTGTGTATGTGATAAATACACTCTTGAATCTTGTTGATATTCTCAGGGCCCTCTCTGGTCCAGGAGAAGGGGAAAGAGAGAGAGAGGGGGGGGGGGTGAAGGTTAAGGCTTTTAGGATCACTCTTATCATCATGGTCTGTATGGCTGCCATCTATCTTCACATGTTCATTGTTGCTGCCTCTGAGTCACACTGTAACAGAAGGACAGTGTTGTTTGTCTATAGCCATCTATTCCTTTCTTGCTGTGGTTGCAGGGTTTGTCCAACCACCACTCTCATGTATTATGGGCCCTTAAATCGTCTACCCTTACCCCACATTCATCTTTTGTTTCTAGGCAACAAGGGCGCGGGTACTTTGCTGCTTTTGTGCACAGGTGACACGTTACCTAGAAAGGGCTATTTTTGCCTCTGAGGTCCGTCGATTTTGAAAGAAAAATGGCAAGCCACTTTCTTTTTCTTCACAATTATGTTTGTCACAAGGATAATGGGCTAGCTAATCAGTTTTGTCCATGTAGATGCATTATGATTTGGTTTGGTAACATTCACCCTAGCTATTGCTTGGTTTAGGTTGTTATTTCTATACTATATTCTCTCAAAATGTTCCAATGGAACTTGTGATTGTACCTCTTTGCATTGCCATATGACTGGGATGTATTGTAACAATGTAATTTACTAAATGATGTTCACTCCCAAGTTGTAGTCCACTACATGCTATAAGTCAACCAATAAATACCACAGAAGTAATGATTTGCCTTAGCGTGTATATTTGGGGGAAATGCTTCCGTTTTAAGTAGTGTGACTTGACAAAATTCTAAAAGTAGTTATGACAGCACTGTAAAAATCTGCTAGTTACAGTATACCACACTGGTTTCAGAATATTCAGAGACATCTAAATTAAAATTGCATGTAAAACATTGGTAGCCTATCTGTGAGGATTGGTTCTTTCCCCACCACAGGCTTCTTAAAGTACTGTGATGATTGGTCCGTTCCCCGCCACACGCTCCGTTCCTTTAAGGTACTGTGAGGATTCTGTGATGATTGGTCCGTTGCCGAACGCACACTTCTAAGTCAAGTATCAATTACCATCACGCACCTGATGTGTGTTCTAATCAGCGCCCCAGAGGCTTCATATACTCTGACTGTAACTGAGGGGTTACAAAACCCTGACTGTATTAAAGATTGTGATAGATTAAACCACTGCTAGTTATCATTATTATTACTTGCCAGAAAGTACAGTTAATTATGGCAGACACTCAGAATAATACGGCACGGTGACAAAGAAATATCATTTAGAATATTTATTGTTATGCAGCAAATTGTACAGAGATGGGAATTAAGGTCGCGCTTGTATGGCGAAGAATATGAATAAGTCAGTCAGTAGCAAAAGTCAGTTGGAATGAATAATTCCTACGATGGGGTACTAGACTAAACGCCGCCTGGCGTAGGATGGCAATATAGGGGGAAACGCTGGTACCGCTGGAGACAAGGGGTTTCCTCCCAGAGATGTAAGCTCTGGAGGAAGGAAGAATGTTCGGATACTCAGTCTGTTCAATTGAAGAAGAAGGGGGTTCTCGTATAGAATCCAGTCCTTGTAATCCAAAGGCTCAGCAACAAAGCAATAACTGTAATCCAATTGCCCGATAGCAATGACGATAGCCAGCTAGCTTCGGTCCACGAAGCCAGCCCGAAGTAGATCTTCAAGGTGGTTAAATCCAAACGACAGTGGGTATTAACGATGCTCTTCTCCAGGTAGTACGTTCCACAATCACTATAATCCAACCAATACTGGTTCTGCAATCGCCGCCGTCGGTTCCAATATGCACATGTCCAGTAGGTTCTACGACTAGGCCCTCCTCGTGTACTGGCACCAATGTATTTAGTCCACACACACTGGCTAAGGTTCCACTAGCTACTAAACGAACGAACTGCGGGGTAATACTGCACACGAACGAACTGCTGTTGGCACGATGCACAATAAATAACGACTCTTTACTTCACATTAAGCTAAGTCAAACTTGACGTTACTGCATTAACTCTGACACTTTTACTATTCACTTCGCACGTGGTTCTCAACACTCTGTTTAGACGAACTGCTTGCACTTCACTGTTTTACCGAACGAACGCACTGCTGCTGTTCGCACCTGCCACGATATATATACTTAAGTGGCTTTCTAGTGCCAAACCTCAGCTCTCGTCTCGAATCAATGCGCCGTCTCCAGGCATGCTCCAACATGCCTGGGCTCGCCTTTGAACCTGACTTTAGGGGCGCGCCGTCTGGCGCCGAGAACGTTATCCAATGAGGAAAGTGAATATTACTAGGATTCAAACGCAGGCTTAAAGGGATATAACGTGTATATATAAATAATATACAAGGTATATAAAACAATAAACGTAGATTCTCAGCTTTAATCTGGCCCTTCACAACAGCCGCCTCCTAATTAGTCCGCACCTAATTAGTTAAGGGAGACAGATTAATAGTCCAGTCAACTGCTCAATACTTGTTGTGAGGAGTAGGGGAATCTACAAAGTCAGTGGGTCATGGTCGTCATCAGGGGAGTCAGGGATCTCCGGCAACTCTATCAGCTTCGCCACGGGTCGGGTGTAAGTCCGCCCTTGGACTATGACTTCTGCCGCTCTGACCTTCCCATCGGCAACAGTAATCACTCTGCTCACGCGGCCGGCCGGCCACGTAGCTCGGGGTAGTGACTGGTCTATGATCATAACGACTGTGTCCACCTTCAGGTGGTCCCTGTCCTTTACCCACTTCTGACGGGCTGGAAGGGATGGTAGGTAGCTTAGGAGGAAGCGGGCCCAAGACTGGTCGATCTGTGCTTGGTTGTGTCTCCACATCCTCCGTCCGTTCCTCTTGTTCTTTCTGTACACCGTCTGAAGAGGGGCCGGGTCCGGCCGCCCCATCAAGAGGTAGTTTGGGGTGCTGGGTTCGAGGTCAGCTACGTCGCTTGGGGCGTAGCTGAGGGGGGTGGAGTTCGGAACTCCCTCTTCTTGAGCCCACGGTTCTCTCACAGGCATCTCGTCTAATGTCAATAGCCTCTCAACGGGCTGTACGAGAGAGTGGCCTGTGTCGCTCACCTTTGTGTAAAGGCAGCGTGTGGACGTTGGTTGGCTGGAAGGCCCGGAGAGAGGGCCTTGGAGCGTCCAGCCCAGGCAGGTCTTGACCGCGACTGGGCATCCTTTGGGTCCGATGTGGGCCGCTTCGATTGGGACAATGAGGTCCGCGTGGTCGGAGCCTATGAGCAGGGTCGGTGTGGCGCCGTCGATGAGCGGTATAGGCAGTCTGCGTAGGTGCGCGTACTTCGCCATCAGCTGTGGGATGGGGTAGTCGTAGCTCGACAGACCTATGTCATGGCTTGTAAATGCCTTAGTGATGCTGTACCGCTTCTCGGGCTGCTCGACCGCTGCTATTGTGAATGAGACGTTTTCGCCCTTTATGGTCTTTAGGTGTCGCTGAATAGTACGGATTGTCATTGTTTCTTTGGTACCCCGCAGGCCCAACTGGGCTGCGGCGGAAGCGAGGAGGAGAGTCTTTTCTGACCCATCGTCGAGGACGGCGTAAGTGTCCAGGACCTTGTCCTCGTAGCTCAGGAGCACTCTGACCACTTTGATGAGCACTCGGGGGCTCCCACTATACTTGGGGTCGATGTGGAGCACTCCTGTTGGTGGGTTGCCTTGTAGGGCTAGTTTTCTCCTGTGGACCCTGCGCAGTGCCTCGCAGTAAGCGGGGTCATGCATGTTAGCTTTAAGCCGCTGATCCATTTCAGCGGGGGTCAGGGTCTTGTGGTCGTCGCACTTTGACAGCCAGTGTCCGCCGTGGCAGTAAAAACAGGCGATCTCAAATTCCTCTTCGGCGGGGGGGTTGAGGCTGGCCGGTGGTGACACCGCCTCGGCCTGGTACATCACCGTGATGGGCCGACTTTGGTTTCCTGGTGGGCGCTTGTTGCTCTCATGCAGGACTTCTAGGTGGGCGCCGTCACACTTGCCGCATCTTTTCTTCAGGCGGCACTCGGCTGCCATGTGGCCGCGCGCGCAGCGGAAGCAGCAGCATTTGTCCTTAAGCCATTGACCTATTTCGGCTGTGGTTAGGTCTTTGAAGGCGTCGCACTGTGACAGCTGGTGTTCACTGTCACATTACTGACAGACAGCCTTCCACTTCTCCTTGGCGTGGGGGTTGTGGCTCGTCTGCCGTGACACAGCCTCGGCTTGGTGCATCACGGTCACGGACCGGCGGTTGTCGTTGAACCTTCTCGGTCCATCTTTAGGGTCAGAGCCACCCCACACGAACGTGTCTAATCGTAGACTGCTGACCTCCCTGGCGAGGAAATCAGCCAGGTCTAGGAGGGATGGTTCTGGGCCGTGGGGGTCACGGTGGTCTCTCTGCCGCCGAAAACGCTCTTGACGGGCTGGAGGGAGCTTCTCCAGTATCCGCTCCACGTTGGAATTTGCATATAGTTCATATCTCCCCTTCTCCTTTTGTGACCCCAGCATCCCCACAAGGGATTGCACCTTGATAGAGAGGTCATCTAGTGCTCTATTGTCCTTGGCTGGGGGGAGGCGGTCGATATCTCGTATTTCTTGGATCACGTAATCCCATATGCGTCCATAGCGCGCGTCGAGGGCCACCAGAGCATCAGAGTAGGGGGTTCTTGAGTTCGAATATGCCAGCGCTATGTTATGCGCTCTGGGCACTTTAAGGTGCTTGAGGAGGATGGCATATTTATAAGACTCGTCGTGTACATCGGACATTATAGTCTCTAAACACATGCGTAGTTCCGTATACTGTGCTCTGTCCTCACGCGTAAAGTCTGGGAACGTGGGTGTTCCAAGGTAAGATGCCATGGATGGCTGGGACACAGATGCGCGTAGGGGGAGAGGCCTCCTGGGCGAGTCTCCCCGTACGGGTGGTCGTGGGTTAGTGCTGGGTGGGTACCAGAGGCCGGGCCCCCAGGTACTGACTGTGTATTAAACTCACCCATGGGTTGGGTCGGGGGTTCGTAACGCAGTGGCTCGGGGCTGAGGTCGGGGCTGTACTGGGCCTCCTGGTCCAAAATAGGTTTGTGCGCGTGGGCTTGAGGTCCTCCCTCGTCCTCCGCTAGGTCTTGAAGTCTCTTAGTTAGTTTCTCGGCGACGTAGGCGGGATCTTCCCGTTGGCTGGGTCCCGTATAGACCGGTCGGGGAGGGGGCTCGGCGACGTAAGCAGGTTCTTCCTGCTGGCTGGGTCCCGTGTAGATTTGTCGGGGAGGGGAAGGTGCCCTCGACCCGTGTCGTGATGATCTCCGGGAGCTCCGTGTGGAGGAGTGGGGGGTCGCCCTCTGGATCAGTTGCTCTATCATCTGCGCCTGCAGACGGTCTCGCTCCGCTTTGCGCTGTGCATTGGCGGCGTCGCGCTGTGCATCGCGTTGCGCGTTGGTGCGGTCTCGCTGAATGTTTTCTTCAGCCTGGAGGCGCCTCTCTTCCAGTCTGATGGTCTCGCGCTCGTTCTGTTGTTGTGCTTGGAGACGTTCTCTTTCTAGTGCAGAATGTTCGCGCTCACTCTGTTGTTGCGCTTGGAGACGCTCTCTTTCCACTGCAGACTGTTCGCGCGCACTCTGTTGTTGCGCTTGGAGACGGTCGCGCTCCACTGCAGACTGTTCGCGCGCACTCTGTTGTTGCGCTTGGAGACGGTCGCGCTCACCCTGGATACGGTCTCTTTCCGTTGATGCTGTTAGCGTGGCGATCAAGGCTTGTGCTAGTCTCTGGTCAGCCTCGCTGGGGGATGACCCTGATGGGGGTGATCTGGCGCTGACAGGACTTGGTGGTGACCTGTTCTCTTTACGCTCTCCGAGGTCCATCTCTTGAGCGCTGCTTCTTGGTCTCTCCCGCGCCCCGAGGTCCATCTCTAAGACGCGGTACTCTTCTCTTGGGTGCGCGCCGAGGTCTATCTCGGGTGCGCGCTCTTGGGTCTCTTGCGTTCCGAGGTCCATCTCGGTTGCGCTGTCTTTATCCTTTGGCGCTCCGGGGTCTATCCCGGTGGCGCTGTCTTTGGGTATAGTCACGTCATGTCCCGCTTGTTCCCCCCCGTGAGCTAAGTCAGTTTCGTTTGAACCCACTGGGGTCTCTACTGGTGGGGCCGACAAGTCGATAGGATTGGGCATGCTTAAACTATTAGTTTTATCCGTGCTTAGCGTTTTTTTAGATAAGCTAGGAGGTAAAACGAAAGCGTAGTCCTCCAGGTGTGGAGGGGGCTGACGTTTGCGCCTAGGGCGCTCTAGTTTGGGAGAGCCGTTTGGAGAGTGTCCGCCGCTGGCCATATCACTATTAATATGATATTAAGAGTACTGATACCATCCGGTTCGAAGGACCAATTGTAACTGAGGGGTTACAAAACCCTGACTGTATTAAAGATTGTGATAGATTAAACCACTGCTAGTTATCATTATTATTACTTGCCAGAAAGTACAGTTAATTATGGCAGACACTCAGAATAATACGGCACGGTGACAAAGAAATATCATTTAGAATATTTATTGTTATGCAGCAAATTGTACAGAGATGGGAATTAAGGTCACGCTTGTATGGCGAAGAATATGAATAAGTCAGTCAGTAGCAAAAGTCAGTTGGAATGAATAATTCCTACGATGGGGTACTAGACTAAACGCCGCCTGGCGTAGGATGGCAATATAGGGGGAAACGCTGGTACCGCTGGAGACAAGGGGTTTCCTCCCAGAGATGTAAGCTCTGGAGGAAGGAAGAATGTTCGGATACTCAGTCTGTTCAATTGAAGAAGAAGGGGGTTCTCGTATAGAATCCAGTCCTTGTAATCCAAAGGCTCAGCAACAAAGCAATAACTGTAATCCAATTGCCCGATAGAAAAGACGATAGCCAGCTAGCTTCGGTCCACGAAGCCAGCCCAAAGTAGATCTTCAAGGTGGTTAAATCCAAACGACAGTGGGTATTAACGATGCTCTTCTCCAGGTAGTACGTTCCACAATCACTATAATCCAACCAATACTGGTTCTGCAATCGCCGCCGTCGGTTCCAATATGCACATGTTCAGTAGGTTCTACGACTAGGCCCTCCTCGTGTACTGGCACCAATGTATTTAGTCCACACACACTGGCTAAGGTTCCACTAGCTACTAAACGAACGAACTGCGGGGTAATTCTGCACACGAACGAACTGCTGTTGGCACGATGCACAATAAATAACGACTCTTTACTTCACATTAAGCTAAGTCAAACTTGACGTTACTGCATTAACTCTGACACTTTTACTATTCACTTCGCACGTGGTTCTCAACACTCTGTTTAGACGAACTGCTTGCACTTCACTGTTTTACCGAACGAACGCACTGCTGCTGTTCGCACCTGCCACGATATATATACTTAAGTGGCTTTCTAGTGCCAAACCTCAGCTCTCGTCTCGAATCAATGCGCTGTCTCCAGGCATGCTCCAACATGCCTGGGCTCGCCTTTGAACCTGACTTTAGGGGCGCGCCGTCTGGAGCCGAGAACGTTATCCAATGAGGAAAGTGAATATTACTAGGATTCAAACGCAGGCTTAAAGGGATATAACGTGTATATATAAATAATATACAAGGTATATAAAACAATAAACGTAGATTCTCAGCTTTAATCTGGCCCTTCACAACACTGACCTTCTGTCATTCGATGCCGGGTCGTTTTGTGTACTACTGTTTTGAATTACACCTGCATATACCTGCCTTCCCCGTCGCTGTTGCTGTCTTTTGCTCTCCAGGATCTTTTGTGGAGAACTGCTGTGGAGAACCTGGTTCCCCGTTCGGAGCTACGCCTCGTAATCTGCCCGCTTCTCGCGTTGCGCTCTGGTGAGTTTTTGGAAACTATCTTTTGGATAATCAGTTTTTTGTGTGTTTGGTGAACACCGAAGAGATCCCGTTTTTGTTTGTACTGGACTCACCTAATTTTTGTGTTAGATTAACACTGAAGATACCGTATTGTTTTTTCTCTGGACTCTGCTAACTTGTGTGTGGTACACCGAAGATCAAGTCACTTGGATTTATACTGGATCAGTCACCTCTCTGCCTCTGTGTGTGCGCTGGGCTAACTCTGATTTCTCTCTCTCTCCGTTTCCACCGGGAGTGAAAGCTGGGAGGATCTGCAGAGCCGCTTCAAACGTCACTAGCCAATTCCTCACCACTACCGACTTGGAGTATCTGCAGAGCCGCAACAATCTTCACATGCCAGATTCCCCGTTTGTTCGATTGCTCTACTTCATTCCATCTTGTGACTCTGTAAATAAATACGCCCTTGCTTTGGCTAACTCTGAACTTCCTCTCTGTGCCGTTGCGTTTGAGGTCGGTTACAAACCCTAACACTATCTCTGCCCTGGACCCCAGTGATTTGTCATGTCATATACATTTTACATGTACATTTAAATTAGACTGACTCAAATCGTGGTTAATCGTGGTTTGATGAGTGCATGTTTGTTTTTATAGGTCTTCATCATTATTTGTTGACGTGTGGTAGCTAACCAAGTGTCCCTTAAAGGAACACGCCAATCAATTCACCACCAGTCACAAAGGTCAGCCAAGAATCGACTGAACAATACTGATCAAAGATCTGTACATTTTCATATCCCATTGTCTGATCAAGACAATAGCCTAAATCTCACACCTCTGGGAGGGCCACGGGCCCCACTTCCCCTTAGCCCCCACCCCTCATCAAAAGCCAACAAAAGGCTCAGATGACCTCCTCCTCTTCAGTGTATCCCATGGGGCCACAATGGAAGCACTCCTCTCAGCTAAACTCATTGATCTCTCTTATTTGTATTTTGATCCATGTGTCTTACTCATCAATATTGATCATGAAGATCTGTCCACGCACATCATTGGTTGATCCGGTTCCACCACAATCCTCTGACTCTGGAGAAGACAGTAAGCGCATTTCTCTTAGCGTTGATTTTGTCAAGACCAATGATGAAAAGAACATTATTGTTGCTCTGTAATCTATCCAAACTGTGCTCAAGGTGCGCATTGTAAGATAATCCAATGTCAAAAGTTGTGACTCTTCCACTCTAAAAGGATGAAATGCACTGTTGCATCTCCTTCACTTAGGCTACCATATTTAATGGAGGCAGGTCGAATCCTCGACCCTACTGGATAGAATTTAAGTTTAAGAGTAAATCACAAGCACTTTTGGAGTGCGAGAGGAGCCCAGACTTCTCCTACTTTCCACTTCGAAAATAACAACCTCAAATCCCTTGAAACACCTGCTATCCTACAACAGCACAACAATGAGTTGTTTAAAAAGATTGTCCTTCATCAGTTTAAGCCATCTGTGCTTTTGATCAAGCCTGAAGTAGCCTTGTTACCAAACTTCTAATGTTGCGGGGGGAAAAGTAGCTGGTTCAGTTAATGAGCTTTCACACCAGAGGTGCTGTGCTCTGCGCCACAGTGGGCCTAGTGTCTGGGTCCTCAGTTATAAACAATGATGTAGCTCAGCGCAGCTCTGTCTTTGTGGCAGCCTGAGCGTCTGGTTTGAAAGCCCCTTGAGGTATCTTGACATGATCCTTCACACAGAGGCTCACAGGCATGTTATATAATAATGTTAATATCAATATAACAGCATCTAAGATACTGATTTGCTTATGGACAATTGATTACTGATTGATGTGGCTATCCAACTCGGTTATTTAATGCTATTTTGATTTAACCTTTCAACGAATGAATGAATGAATGAATGAATGAATGAATGAATGAATGAATGAATGAATGAATGAATGAATGAATGAATGAATGAATGAATGAATGAATAAATAAACGGTTGAAGTGTATAAACGGTTTCACTGGCATTCTGTCGCTAGAGAACAATTTGGACCCAAGTGTATTTCCTGTCAGTTATTGCATTAGCAAACATTGCAACAGGAAATAAACATGGGTCCTTTTGGAATGTTATTATTTGTCACTTTGAAACCTTCATAGAGTGACACAAACTGCATGGCAGAGGGTGAGACATAATATTTGCTTGGAAGTGAGGGTGACAATGCTGACTGTGACTCTTCTGAGTACCAGTTTGGTGTGGGGATTTTTTTTTTCAATCAACCCTTGGAGACCATGAACACCGGGACCTAGAGTCACGATATTAGACACACCACAGTTTACCTGGATAACATTATGTAGAACGTGCCATACCAAGCCAAGTCAAGTCATACCTTACCAAGCCAAGTCGAGGCAGGACCCAGACTCACAGGCTCACTCATTACTCAATTAGCTGAAAAGCTAAGCAAATTCATTACAGCTTAGCTGCAATCGGACAGGAGCACACGCAGCAGGAGCATTCCTGAACAGCCCTCAGAGATGACACTGCCGAAAGTCAAGGTTGTCATGCAATCAGATGCAAGGGAGCCTCCTATACTCAGTGGTGATGGATCTTAAATCTCTTAAATCCCTAGACACAGTCTATCATTCTGCTCTCAGGTGTATTACTAATACTGGTGATAGATACTGTATGGTAGTATGCACCATTATTGTATCCTGTATGACAATAAAAGGGGTTGGTCTTCTCTGGCAGAGAGGCAAAATGAGCATGGTGTCTTTTTATCTTTAAAGGTTATATTGATAATATCTTTATGTAGATGCATTTTTATATATATATATATATATGTAACGGATGGTATTGTGAAGCGCAGTCAAGAAGGGCTGGGGTGAGTAGCGGTGCTATGGGTTAAACTCACTCTCACATCCTCAAAAAATGCATAGACACAGTACAAAGAAGTGAATTCACCTCTTGGTATAGCGGTCTGTGTTGTTTCACGCGGCGTGGCAGACCCGTGTTTGAATCTCACTCTGGGCATCGAAGTTTGAGGTGATGTTGTCACAACCGTTACATATATGTAATATCCACAGAGCTTTTAGAAAGGTGTGGAATATAAAATATTATTATGATTGTGAATGAATCATTCCAACATGAATGTTTTGTTTACCTCCGTGTGTCCAACCAGAAGTCTGCATGTTGCATATTTTTTACAATTTCTCAAACCACAATTCTGCATATCATGTTATGATTTCTCAAAATGCCACTGAGTGACTGAAACACTATAGCGTATCGGCCTGGTGGGATCACATGTATGTATTTTGAAAGGTGATAACTCCTACGGCGTAAGTCTGATTTACATGAAACTTAGTACAGACATCCAACTGTCCGATACCATATATTTTCTGTGGATCATTACTGGAAAGTGTGTTTCTTTGTTGTTTGTGTGGAACCGTACTTCAACAGCCCTTCATGGGAGGTATGGGAGCAGAGTTGGATGTGTGAGCAGTGGGCACACAAGCTCTGCTTAGTTGGAGTATGCAGACCCTACATTTGTCATCACTGTCTCTCAGATAGTGAATAACATCAAAACTGTTGCGTGTTGAGTATTATTTGTATTGTTCTTTATGTTGTTATATAGGCTGGCCTAAAGATAAGAACAACAAAATACATGTTTCCTGTTCATGTCCCTTTATGTTCATTGTTCATTTTGTGTTAAGTTGTGTATTTCAATGCAATTAAACTTTTAAATGTAGTTCTGAAAATGCCCTTATTTAAAAAAAATTATAATAAAAAAGTCCCCATTAAAATAACATGGGACAATCAACCCCATACTGTGTGACAACCAACCCCACAATGGGGATCGTTGTCACAAGTGCACATGTTTGACGGTCCACATCTTCTGAACAGAATCATCTTAAGGAGAGTAAGGGCACCCCATTACTACGTTCCATTCAAATAGACAACTAAGGGGTGCTACAAACCAGACTATAAATCAACAATTGTTTGTCCAATCATTATACAAATGTCTGGGTTTCACCATTCCAGTTTTTCACAATAAAATAGCGTGCTTTGACTCATCATAGTTTGTCCACCACTCCTCAGCCTTACAAATGCATTGAACCAGTGCTCTCTGAATAGTTGCTTGAATTTTACATTTCAAGTGCAGTTTTCAAGTTATCATGGTTTCCTGAAATACAGGCTCAAATGTTCATATACCATTTTCTTTTGTTGAGTTTAAGCAAAATAAAAGGTTTTGCTGAACAAAATAACGTCAAGTTTCACAAATAAACTCTGTATAAGCGGTGTAACTCCCATAGCACTCCATGTATTAGCAAATTAATGGAAGTCTAACAAAGGATCTTCATACATTTCTGTCTCTTTCACAAGTGACAACAAATTGGATTGTTTTAAACATATATATCTGATGAGCACAAAACACTCACATGAAATGGTGCCTAAATGCAACCACACACACATAGGGGAGAGTGGGGTAAGTAGTGCCAAGGGGCATGCAGTGCCACCCCTGTTATCTAGAAAACCATAGAAGAAGTTGGTCATGTGACAACATATTTTTGAAGAAGAGGCATCCATTTCACTCAACCTGCAGAGAAGGGAGACACCTGGCTTGAGAGGTAAGCACATTTAAGTTCAAAAAACATTTTTTTTTTTTTTTTTCTTTTTATATTTTTTGCACAAATCTCTCCAATATTCAAAACATCTCTTTCCACATCATCATATGCAATTTCCAGGATTTGCCTTTTTTTTTTTTGTAAGAACATACAAAACATGTAAAGGACTCATACAAATACATTAACAACTGACATGGAAAATAAAAAAAGACTTACGAAAAAAGAAACATACTATACTATACATTATGCGTATACATCCCTGATATATATACTTTGCATGTAGACCGAACTACCTTCGAGCAGGTATGTGCTGCATCCTCTATCGGGATGCCACCCTTCTCCATATTGCATGTGAGAGAAAGCGCCCCAGACACATGCAGTTGTGCATGATTCAAAAAACATTTCTATGAAATAGGGAAGAGATGCTGTACATTTACCAATTTATTTACCTCTAGGTGGCGCTACAGGCACCCACCCTGGAAAAGCAAGTGAACTATACAAGG
Organism: Notolepis coatsorum; assembly: GCF_963971535.1. NCBI lineage: Eukaryota > Metazoa > Chordata > Actinopteri > Aulopiformes > Paralepididae > Notolepis > Notolepis coatsorum. The sequence goes on from NC_140171.1 coordinate 42,098,861, forward strand.
CTTAGTTGAGCATGTACAAATACACCAATTGCCAGGATACTACTGCACAGAGATACAGTACACATGAAGGTTACTATTTAGAGGGCGGGTGGGTGGCGCAGCGGACATTGCGCTCATCACCAACGCAAGAGACACCGGGTTCGAATCCGGCTGTCGGCGTTGCCTCCGGCTTGGGCCGGCCGTCATACTAACTCAATTGGCAGAGTTAGCGGGTGGAAGTCGATGGGTGGTAATCTGGACGTTGTAGACAGCGACTCCTACAGGTCGGTTGGGGGACGCTTGCACAGCAGAGACAGGAAATGGCGGGGGTAGTGTGAGCCTCCCACACGTTACACCTTGCCAATGAGAGTCCGCGCTGGCAGGTGAAAAGATGTGACAGGCTGCCTCCTCGTGTATCGGAGGGGACACGTGATGCAAGGCTTCTATCCTCCCTACAACCGGCCAGTGGGGGGCATATGCGAGCAACGTTCAAGACAGGGAAGGGGAGAATTGGCAATGTCCTCTGTGCAGTCATTCATCTGTCTGGCTCATATTGAAGTGCATGGATGTTACACAATGCTTAACACATTCGGGGCCATTGGGATGCGTCTAATATCACTCAAGAGGACCAGCAAATGTAAACAGACTTGGGGCTGTTTGTAGAGCTAAATCTATACTTTATAGTATTGCTATCTGTCCATTCTCATTGTCAATCGAGACCATAAACCGTCCCTTCAAAATGGCTTAAAGAAAAAAAAATCATCAATACTGTGGTGTAAGCCAATAGCCTAAAGGAGTGGGCGGGACTTGAGTAGAGTTCAGAGTGCTCACGACATGTTGTATGGATATACACGGAGGTACATTAAAAGCTATAACCTAAAGGTACCTACTGTCTGACTGACTCATTGAGGTATAGGAACACATTACACAACATGGTGTCTGAAGTGGACCTACTTTGAGCCAAGTTCGACGGGGGATTTCATAGTGTTTGTTCGAAGCTAACGGGAAGCTAACCAGCTGATGCCAAGGAGACGACGCAGGAGGAGAATAATGGACGGTCAAGCACAAGCAGCGGGAGCTCCATTACCTGCGCAAAATGCGGTAGTTCTTCCGTCCACAACTTTCACTATAAACCCTCCAGAACCTTTTGACTTTTCTAAACCACAAGAGTGGGAAAAATGGAGCAGGAGGTTTGAACGCTTCAGACTAGCTAGCAACCTGAACAACTCACCCGAAGCTAACCAGGTAAACACGCTGGTTTACTGCATGGGGGATGAGGCAGATGATGTGCTGCGTGGTCTCAGCTTGACCGTCCAACAGCGGGGAGAATACAGCGCAGTGAGAGAAGGATTCGATGGCTTCTTTATTCCCAAAAAGAACGTTATCTATGAGAGGGCCAGGTTCAACAAAAGGATGCAGCAAGCATCAGAAACTGTGGACTCATTCATTACAGCACTGTATGCTTTAGGTGAAAACTGTGAGTACGGGGGGCTGCACAATGAACTGTTACGGGACAGATTGGTAGTTGGTCTCAGAGACACAGGGCTATCAGAGAGGATGCAGTTAGACAAAGATTTAACCCTGACAAAAGCCATTAACATGGCGAGGCAGTCTGAGGAGATTAAGAGACAACAGACTGACCTAAGGAGTGAGATGACTAGTAGTAGCAAGATTGAGGTGGATGCAGTGCATGCTAGCAAGGGGAAACCCTGGGCTGTAAACAAAGGACAGCCACATGCCCAGGCTAAACCAAGGCAATGGCCTCCTAAAGGAGAGGATTATAAATCTTGTTTCAGATGTGGTAAACCTTCTCATCCAATATCACAGTGTGCTGCTAAAAATGTAGTGTGTCACAACTGTGGTAAGCTGGGCCATTATGCTAAAGTATGCAAATCAGCCAGTGGTGTGAACGCCGTCACAGAGGACAGTAATAGCATATTTTTAGGTAGTGTGGAGGCAGGAGATGACCCATGGACTGTAGACATCGGCATCAGAGACTCCAAGGTCAGATTTAAGATTGACACAGGGGCAGATGTTACAGTCATGCCAGAGCAGGTGTATGCAAAGCTAGTTCGGTCAGGCTCAGAGCAGGGGCGTTTTTAGGGTTAGAAAACATTGGGGGCTTCAGCCCGGGGGGTGGAGGGGGGGGGCTTTTTTTTTTTTTTTTTAACACAGAAATACGCAATTTTTGAGTAATTAGAGATGAATACTGAATAACTAGAATCATTAGAGGTTCTCAAAGTGAGGTCCAGGTCCATGAGAGGGATCTGGGCGGTCCCCATAGAAAATTCAAAGTTAACAGGACCAAATCATCAGTTTCTTATTAGCCAGATAAAACATTGATCTGGTCCAAGAAGCCCCAACAGGAGTACAAATATACATATATACACATATATATATACATATATATATATATATATATATATATATATATATATATATATATATATATATATATATATATATATATATATATATATATATATATATATATATATATACATATACTGTACATACATACACACATATACACCAATAACAAAATAAAAACACAGTTAAGAATCATACACATAAGCAAATAAACAAACAAACATATGCACAGCCTATGTACAAAAGAAATAAACAGTTCGTCTCTAGTCTTTACAGTTTTCTTCAATTGCATAAACACTCAAATCAAAAGTATTACACAATTATCAAAACCTTACACTCAAGGAGCAAAATATAGGCCCAGATTTGCACCCCTACAATGTCAATGTGTCTCACACTTTTTGCAAAACAATACACAGTGATTTGCAAAACACTAAACACACTTGCATTATATTAGACACAGAATGTCAAATTACCACACATATGAGCCAATTGGTTAAACACAGCCATCAGATGCACAAACACACCATTGCTTAATTGTAGATACACCAATCAGGTTTAAGCACTATAAAAATGCAGCAGGTGAGTTCACCTGTCTTCAACCAAAATGGAAGGAGAGTGAAGTACTGTACACAGAGAACGTGAAAATATACAATACATCCACCAAACACTACACAAGACAACCAATGATGCAGACTGATGAAAATATAAATGTTCTCCCATTTCCCCAAATCAGTCAACATTGAGAATCACAAAAAAAAATTGTTTTACTGTAATTTTAACCTGTACTGGATACAGTATTTTATGTTTGTCTGATATTTGCTGAGCTTACAGTGTTATGCACATAGTAGCATGAAAACTGGGACATGTATTGTTGTGATTCTCCATGTTGAAATGTTGACTGATTTGGTTATATGGAGAGAACATTTATATTTTCAGTCTGCATCATTGATTTGGGTATATGGAGAGAAAATGTAATTTTTTTCATCAGTCTGCATCATTGATTTGGGTATATGTAGATAAATAAATTATATTTTCATAACAGCATTGGTCTTGTGTAGTGTTTGGTGAATTTATTGTATATTTGCACATTCTCTGCGTACTTCACTTACAGTACTCTAATCACTGAGAAGTAGAATTGCTAAATGTGTTTTAGGTTAAGCACAGCAGTGTGTGTAACTGGTTCAAACAGAATTAAGTCATATGAAACGTGTGTTTCATATGGTAACAAAATGTAGTTTTTATAAATTAGTGTATGGTTTTGACAAGTGTTTAATTTAGCAAAGGATCTGATGTGTTCTGATAATTGTGTGTGGTTGTGCTAATTGTGTGTTTTGAAACACCGGGCCCCGTTTTCAAAATCATGCTTAGGCAATCGAAAAAAAACTGTATTGTGTGTTTCATTATATACATATGTCTTCTCATAAAAAGAAAATTTGATTTTTTTTGGTATTTTCCTGCCTTTGGTCCGCTTTGCATTCACATCTCAAATGAACCGCAGCAGATGTTCACTTGCAAGAGTGAATGAGCTTTCACACCACCCCAAACCAACCGGACTATCCGAGGAAATGAACCAGGGTTCGATTAAAGCTTATTATAGGACACTGGACATGGGTATGGATGGCTCCAGGTGCTGCTGCGTTAAAGTGCACATCTTCAATATCTGTACTATTTAAAAGCACAGTGCAGGACACACTCAAAGGTTATCGCACCTCAGAGATGGCAGTGGACATGTATGACAGGACAAAGGCCATATGTAATGGCCTTTGGATTGAGGAACATACTACCAGCCAAAGGAGGAAGCAGAAAAGGATGGACGAGTATGTAGTTGAGTCATCTTGTGGCACAAGCTCAGACCTCAGCTCAGAGACTGTTCTATAAGAGCTTGAGAGCAGGTTCTCATGAGTTGGATAACAACTTATGAGAGGCATACAGGCATGTTATCCAGCCTCAGACCAGTTTCTCTCAGTGGAATTGCTGCAACCCCTCGCCAACAAATTACAATATCCAACTATTGCCAGAGGAGATCACAGTTGCAAAGTGTTTCCTGGTCAGGACAGGCAGAGATGCAGTCCCTACTATCCAAAGTGTCTTTTCCCTCCTGGATGATGATAATAATAATAATAATAATAATAATAATAATAATAATAATAATAATAATAATAATAATAATAATAATAATAATAATAATAATAATAATAATAATAATAATAATAATAATAATAATAATGCATTTGATTTATAAGGCGCCATTCAGGACACTAAAAAAAAATCCACAAATCGGTGAATGAAAAAATGATAGGATCAAATGAAAACTACTTACTAAAAATGAATGTTTAAAAGTACTAAAAACCAACAAAAAATATCAAACACTAACAAACATTCAGCACAGACAATGGGAATGCTGACATAAAAAAAAAAAAAAAAAAAAAATGTAAACAATTTTTTTTTTTTTTTTTTTTATCCGGGGCTAGGAGAAAAACATCCGGGGCTGAAGCCCCGGAAGCCCGGGGCTAACGACGCCACTGGCTCAGAGCACAAGCTGATCAGTCCATGTAAGCCACTGTTTGGGCCCGGACGGGTGCCACTAGAGGTGAAGGGAGCTGTGAGGGAAGTGTTGTGCTATGGAGATAGGACTGTGACTGAGGATGTTTACATAGTTAAAAACCTCCATACATCCCTGCTGAGTAGACCAGCCTCTGTCAAGCTTAATCTAGTAGCTAGAGTAGATAGCATAAGCTTAGACACAGTGAAGAAGAGCTACCCAAAGCTCTGGGAGGGGTTGGGTCTGTTGCAAAAGGAATACACAATCAAGCTCAAGCCTGATGCCAAACCGTTCGCACTCAGTGTTCCACGACGAGTGGCGCTCCCATTGATGGGAAAGGTCAAGACGGAGCTTAAACGGATGGAGCAGCTGGGGATCATCACCAGGATCGAGGAACCTACAGACTGGTGCTGCGGCATGGTCATAGCCCCGAAGAAGGCGAAGGACGAGGTCCGCATCTGTGTGGACTTAACCCCTCTGAATGAGGCCGTGTGCAGAGAGAAGTTTATTCTCCCCTCAGTTGACCAAACCCTCGGCATGCTAGCAGGAGCACAACTCTTCACCAAACTGGATGCTAATATGGGGTTCTGGCAGATTCCTCTGGCGAAGGAGTCTGCACTCTACACTACATTTATCACCCCATTCGGCCGTTACTACTTCAATCGACTACCATTTGGAATTTCTTCTGCCCCAGAACATTTCCAGAATCGGATGGTGACAGAAGTCACAGAGGGTCTCGAAGGAGTCGCCTGCCATATGGACGACGTCCTCATATGGGGCTCATCTCAAGTGGAGCACGATGCAAGGGTGCATGTTGTCCTGGAGAGGGCGCAAAAGGCCGGAATCACTCTCAACATGGACAAATGTGAGTTTGGCGTGCGAGAGGTGAAGTTCCTTGGACACGTTGTCTCCGCGGAGGGGGTGAGGTCAGACCCGGACAAAACAAGAGCGGTTCAACACATGGACCAGCCAACTGACATGACTAAGCTCAGGAGCTTCCTGGGCATGGTCAACCAGCTCGGGAAGTTCATTCCTAATCTGGCGGAAAAGGACAAGCCGCTGAGAGACTTGCTGTCTAAGAAGAACCTGTGGGTCTGGGGACATGAACAGCAAAAGGCATTCGACAACCTCAAACAAGAGCTCTCATCTACACCTGTTCTCCAGCTGTATGATCCTAATCGTGACCTGAAGATTTCGGCAGATGCCTCGTCATACGGATTGGGAGCGGTCATGCTACAGAGAAACAATGACGTCTGGGCACCTGTAGCGTATGCCTCCAGGTCTCTCACACCCACAGAGCAGCGGTACGCCCAGGTAGAAAAGGAGGCTCTGGCCCTGACCTGGGCGTGTGAGAGGTCAATGACTTTATCCTGGGTCTGCATTTCGAGTTGGAAACAGACCATAAGCCACTGGTGAGCCTGCTAGGGGGACAGGCGCTCGACGCTCTCCCACCACGGATACAGCGGTTCCGTATGCGTCTCATGAGATACTCTTACTTCGTCACTCACGTTGCGGGGAAGAGTCTGACTACAGCCGACACCCTGTCGCGTGCGCCTCTGGAGGATGGCGGCACCGGACGGGACAAAGAGCTGATGGAGGACACCAATATCTACGTCGACTCCATCATGGATAACCTACCAGCAAGTAGCAGCTACTTACACGATCTCAGGGAACAGCTGGGCAACGACAGTGTGTGCACACAGGTCATACAATACTGCGTGCAGGGGTGGCCAGACCGCAGCAGACTGGAAGGGCCGGTGAGGCACTACTGGGCGGAGCGCACCGTCCTGAGGTGTGCATGATGGACTGCTGCTGAGAGGCACGAGATTGGTGATCCCCTCCACAATGAGGAACAGTGTATTGTAAAAGATACACGAGGGCCACCAGGGGGTGGTCAAGTGCGGAGACCGGGCAAGGCAGGCTGTGTGGTGGCCAGGGTTGAGCGGTCAGATAGAGGAGCTAGTTCTGAACTGTAGAGCGTGTCTCGAAGAGCGGGTGAACACGCGTGGAGCCACTCATGCCAACTACACTCCCCGACAGGCCCTGGCAGAAGCTGGGGGCAGGACCTGTTTCTCCTGAACGGTAGCAACTATCTGCTCGTGGTTGACTACTACTCCAGGTATGTGGAGATAGCCAAACTAGGCCCAACAAGATCATCAGATGTCATAGTTCACCTCAAATCGATGTTCGCTCGGCATGGAATTCCAGAGACTTTGATATCTGATAACGGGCCCCAATTTTCGGGACAGGACATGCGAGCCTTCGCTGCACATTATGACTTTGTGCACACAACCAGCAGTCCGAGATTTCCCCAATCGAACGGCGAGTCGGAACGAGCAGTCAAAACGGTTAAAAACCTGCTGAAGAAATCATCAGATCCATATCTTTGCCATGCTCGCATACAGGGCGACGCCTTTGAGTAATGGTTTCAGCCCGGCACAGCTGCTCATGGGACGCCGTCTGCGCACAACGGTGCCTACCTTCCCAGCGGTGTTGAGCCAGCACTTCCCGATCTAGGGAGACTTCAGCAGAGGGAAAGAGAGAAGAGATGGATGGATTCGAAGCACTTCAACCAGAGACACAGGGTGAAGAATCTCACAACGCTGTCACCAGGAGATCCGGTGTGGGTCACCGATATGAAGTCACCAGGGCACAGTGGACAAGCCGCACATCACACCACCACGGTCCTACCTTGTCAGCGGGCCACATGGCCACAATCAGACGAAACCGTCATCACCTAGTGCCTATGCCTGAACAGAGACATGAAAGCCCGACACAGTCATACACCACAGGAGGACATTCCTGTTGTGCCTGGTTCTCCTCAACCAGTAACTGTCTAGTAGGGACTCACCTCGAGTCTCCCTGACACGGTCAGAACAAGGTCAGGCAGAGAGGTAGTCAGACCTCATAGACTAGATCTGTGAGCGGAACATTGTTTGATTTTTTAATGTACGCGTAAAGAGTGCATTGTTTGATGTTCTAATGTACACGTAAAAAGTGGCATTGTTTAACCAGTTTCATAAACACATTTGTTCTTAAGTGAATGTTATGTGAAGATGTTCATGTGGAACTGGGAAATGTTAATGTTATTCTAACAGGTCAAAAAGGGAGATGTGGTGTAAGCCAATAGCCTAAAGGAGTGGGCGGGACTTGAGTAGAGTTCATGTAGCAGAGTGAAGTTGTTATGCTAGATCATGGACAGAAACTTTTATCTTTCATCTTAAGCAAGTAGGTCAAGACGGAAACACTCTTATTTGAAGGAACAAAGTGGACCGGAGCTCACTCTAGTGTTTTGGAGGGGTGCCTTGGTTATTAGTTTATATTAATTTCCTCATATTGAGTTACTGATTCTCCCAAACGAAATCCCTTTTGGTCTTTTATAATGGGTTTAGAGAGGATAGGTCATCTTTCCAGTTGAGTATTTGTTGTATTGTAAATACTTTCAAATAATGTACATAATGGTTTAGCCGGTTCGTCGGCAAGAGAAACGCCGGCGGAAGTGATCTCTCTCTTTGAGTTTAACGTGAAAGAGAACGAGGTATGCACTTTCCGGTTACCTAATATCTGGTTTAATTGCTATGTATAACTTGTAAAATTGATTTATGTTTTGGTTTTGGTACTGAAATTGTCCTGTGTGTGATGACATTAATTCGCCCTGTGTAAAACAGTCATAGTACCGTCGTGTGCTAACTCGTATTCTGTTTAACAATAACAGGTGGATTTCACTGGCTATGACGGTAGCTCACTACCCTGTTGTGTGTGCTGTTTTTGGTTCGATAACAGGTATGAACCGTTGTTTTTGTATTTCGGTTTAATTAATGCTTACACACTGTCTTTCATTTCATATTATTTCATATGTTTTTGCTGAAGTTGACTTGTATTGAGTTACATGTATTTGATAGTAGCTAACAATTGTTGTAACTGTGGATGGCGCACTGTTTTGAGTGTGCGCGAGCTCTCTTTGAGTTTAACGTGAAAGAGAACGAGGTGGATTTCACTGGCTATGACGGTAGCTCACTACCCTGTTGTGTGTGCTGTTTTTGGTTCGATAACAGGAGATCACCAATAAAACCAACCATCAATTGAGTACCGTTGTCGGAGTCTACTTCTACCTCACACCAGACACAACGCAGATTGGATCACGCTACATTCAGAGTGCTCACGACATGTTGTATGGATATACACGGAGGTACATTAAAAGCTATAACCTAAAGGTACCTACTGTTGACTGACTCATTGAGGTATAGGAACACATTACACGACAAATACGTTCTCATTTTATAGCGCCGTGAATATAAGCGTTATAAGGGATTCCGGCTAGGATATTTCCTGGAAGCGAGATAAAGGGCTAATAGCTACTAACGTTATATCGAATGGAATTTCCGTTATACAGATGCTACAGTTAAAACTCAAACTGCATATGATCGGCACGATCCTCAAGCATGTATGAATGAAAGGGGGGGGGGGTGGGGGGGGGGCGGGGGACGTAGTTTCTTATTATTGATTACCAATAACCGTGTTTGTCTAAGTAGCCACATAGGCCGATCGTATCGTATCATAACAAGGCTCGATCTGGGCTGTAATATACGTGAAAAAGATCTTACCATGAGCCGGTTGGATCCCCCCGAGCATTTCCCGTTATCGATTGCCATCTGGTAGATCGATATGTCCATTGGCTGATGATAAATCCCCTTATTGCATAGTGAAATCCGCGATCCAAAACGTAATCCAATCTACAGGCTGCACATCCAGAATCCAGCTAACTGAAAACTCCATTGAAAGTAAAAAAAAATAATGCTCCGTTCAGCCACAGGGCACACTGCATTACCGCGACAGCGCCCCTAAGAGGATCTGGCCGGTATTGCACTTTGGCGAATTCAAAGAGTAGGGTACATCTGCAGTGCATAAGTTGAATAGGTTATTAAAATGGAATAAAAGCCAAAACAACTTGCCACGGATATATCCGTGCTTCGGTCCACAACGGGTGGAATCGAAACACGTATAACCGTTGTTCGTCCCCATTGTGTTAAGGCAAAGGGTTAAGGGGAAGCAATCATTCAAAGTCATCACCTATCTGTTATCATCTAGTCCTATTATTACTATCTAAACCAGTCAAGTGATGTTGTTGTTGTTGTTGTTGTTGTTGTTGTTGTTGTTGTTGTTGTTGTTGTAGTTGTTGTTGCTATGGTGACTATGACTGAAAGAGACTGTGTTAGCTAGAGAGAGCCCCCCATCCCCCTGCAACACCATCACCACCATCTCCATCACCATCACCATAGCCACCTGCTAACCATGAACAGAGCCTTTGTGGCTGTACCACAAGTGCCTCATCTGCCTTCCCCTCACGAGTAGACCCCGCTCCGGCCTGAGCAGCCTGGCCTGTTGGATGAGTGGAGCTTATACCTTGATTTTAAAAGTGTTTCCCCCGCGACGGCTTCTCACATTTCAAATTGGAAATCACTGTGGCTAAATACACTCCCGCTGGCAAAATTACAACTGTAACCGTCTCTCAGCCCTCCTTCAAACGCCACGTCGTCGTTGTTTCATTTACTTTTTCCTTCTTCACCTTCTTTTATCACCCCGTTTCTATTTTCCACTTATTCTGGCTGTGATCTTCTTTTAACAGGTTTCTTGCTAGACTTCAGCCTTAGCTCGTTTCAAATTGGTCGTGCAGTTAAAAATGGGAGTGTCACTTCAAGGGTACAATGAGAAACGTTCACATTTAGAACCCCCCCCCCCCCCCCCCCCCCCCCCAAAAACACCCCCACTGTATCAACACGTCACCCCAGAACAAGAAATGAAAAAAGTTTTAATTAACCAACAACTGGGTTTCTGGCAGGGCGCGGAGAGAGATCTGTCTACGTATCAACACAAAGAGCTCTGATGCGTCGCACGCTGTCGCGCAGAGAGGGAATCGTAAGCTCATTTGAACTATATTTTTATGAGTGCTGATTCCCAGACTGACTAATTAGAACACTAGCAGTACTTATTTCTGTGTCTTTGTCTCTGACACCACATGCTGTACCTGTAAGCAATGCAGAGAGAAAAATAAATTAACACTTTTTTTTCTTCTTTTCTTTAAAGGAAATAGACGGGGAGCAGAGATTACACTCTGAGCAAACACGTTGAGGTGTTCTGATTTGGAACAGGCCAATACTGTGATTTTTGTTACCATAATATCTACTTTATTCATGTACATGGAACAAGCTTTTGGAATAAAAACATTCTTAACCCACCATGAAGCAATATAATGTAGGTATAGGTACTGTATGTAGCCTATAATGTGTATACAAACATTACCAAAACAAACATTTACAGCCCTTCAAACACAAAATACAGCAAATACAACATAAAACTGATATTTAGCTGTTGAATAGTGTTAGTCCTTGTATCAAGAGCTGTTTACATACACTAGGACTAACATTAAGATTCATGTGCAGATTGCATGATATTTGCTGAATTTGTTTGAGGCATTCAAGTAAGAGACATATGCAAACCAGCCACTTTGTTTGGAGGTTGTGTTGCTTTGTTTCTTTTGGAGGGAAAGCAGAGGCCACGAGTGCAGCTGCAGGCTCGCCTGTTGGCAGCTGTATGCTAATGTCTATATGTGCTGCCTTTTGAGTCAAAGCAGGTCTTATTCTGGTCAGCTCTGACTTCAAGGCTCTGGGTTCTTGAGATGACGTACGAAAACCAGCTACTAGCTGTATCATGATTAAGTTTAATTATCATTACCAATACAGACTGAGATTTTGCACAGAACTCTGTACCCTATTCTTTGCTGTGCGCTAATTGAATATCCAGTTTGCGCCTTAGAGTCAAAACAGGCCTTACTGGTCATTTAAAGGTTGCCTTAAAGGTTTTCGGATTGTTGGAAAAGCTGTAAAGCCACTCCGTCATGATCATTTTATCAGGGTAAAAAGATATTTGGGGGGTATTTTCTTTTTATTGCTTTCAAACACAGAAACACACGTCAGACTCTCACGGCTGGTGTTGCGGATGAAAATAATTGCACCACAGTACTCCCCTCTCTCTCTCAATTTCAATTCAATTCAATTCAAATGGGCTTTATTGACATGGGAAACGTACGTTTACATTGCCAAAGCCAAACAAAACAAAACAATCAAACAGAGAAAACAAAATAAATCAGTACATTACAGAAGGAATTTCTTGTACAGTCTTTATGGTGGTTGTATTCCATTGGATGTCCTTTTATTGTCACAGCAGCTCACAAATCTTGCTGCTGTGTTTGCACATTCTTGTATTTCTCCCAGTAGGTATGGGCGTTTTGAGTTATTGTCCATGTTTTCAAAGTCTCTTTGTGTGTTTGCAATTTGTGGGAAGTATATGTCTCTGATGTCTTGGTATAGTGGGCAGGTTGTTAAGAAGTGGAGCTCGGTTTCTACCTCATCTTGTGTGCAGTGGGTGCATAGTCTGTCTTCTCTTGGGAGCCAGGTCTGCCTATGGCTGCCTTTCTCAATGGCTAGGCTGTGCTCGCTGAGTCTGTACCTAGTCAAGGATCTTCTTAGTTTTGGGTCAGTCACAGTGCTCAGGTATTCTGCCACTGCACTCTCTGTTTAGGGCCAAATAGCATTTAAATTTGATCTGGTTTTGGGTTGATTCTTTCCAATGTGTCAGATAGTTTTCTTTTTGTTTGATTTAGTCCAGTGTGGTTTCTGTCTGGTGGCTCTGCTTGTGTTTGTGAGCAGAATCCCAGAACCATCTGGCTGAGTGGGCATCTCTCAAGGGTCTCTCTGTGGGTGAGGGCTATGTTGTGGAGTGTGTCTGAATCACTTTCTTTTAGGTGATTGTGGAATTTGAATGCTCTTTTTAGAATGTTGATGATTAGTGGGTATCTTCCTAGTTCTGCTCTGCATGCATTATTTGGTGTTTTCCGTTGGGTGCGGAGAATGGATTTGCAAAATTCTGCATGCAGAGTCTCAATTGGGTGTTTGTCCCATTTGGTGAAGTCTTGGTTTGCAAGTGGGCCCCAGACTTCACAACCATATAGGGAAATCGGTTCTATGACGGAGTCTAATATTTTGAGCCAGATTTTGATTGGAATGTCTAACTTGATGTTCCTTTTTATGGCATAAAAAGCCCTTCTTGCTTTGTCTCTCAGGTCGTTCACAGCTTGGTTGAAGTTCCCTGTAGCACTGATGTTTAGGCCGAGATAGGTGTAGTTTTTTGTGTGTTCTAGGGAAATTGTGTCTAGGAGGAATTTGTGTTTTTGTTGTTGTAGGCTCGGCTTTTTTTGGAATATCATAATTTTAGTTTTGTTTAGGTTTACTGTCAGTGCCCATGTCTGGGAGAATTTGTGCAGAAGGTCAAGGTGCTGTTGTAGCCCTTCTTTTGTTGGGGACAGCAGCACCAGGTCATCTGCAAACAGTAGGCATTTGACTTCTGTGTTTGCTAGGGGGATGCCAGGTGCTGCAGTTTGTTCCAATGTTTTTGCCAGTTCATTTATGTATATGTTGAAGAGGGTTGGACCCAAACTGCACCCATGTCTAACCCCATGGCGTTGAGGAAAGAAGTCTGTGTGTTTTTCCTCATGTTGGTGTACATTGACTTCATGAGGTCATATGTTTTCCCTCCAATGCCACTATCTAACAGTTTGTACAGCAGTCCCTCGTGCCAAATTGAGTCAAATGCTTTTTGGAAGTCAACGAAACAGGAGTATACTTTGCTTTTATTTTTATTTATTTGATTGTCGATTAGGGTGCTGAGGGTGAGAATGTGGTCTGTTGTACGGTGATTTGGTAGGAAGCCAATCTGTGATTTGCTCAAGGTATTGTTGTTTGTGAGGAAATGTATGAGTCTGTGGTTAATGATCATACAGAGGATTTTTCCAAGGTTGCTGTTGACACAGATCCCACTGTAATTGTTTGGGTCAGATTTGTCTCCCTTTTTGTGGAGCGGTGTTATGAGTCCTTGGTTCCAAATATTGGGGAAGATCCCGGAGCTAAGGACAATGTTAAGGAGTTTTAGTATAGCCAATTGGAATTTGGAGTCTGTGAATATGATCATTTCATTTAGGATACCATCCGCTCCGCAGGCCTTCTTGGTTTTAAGTGATTTTATTTTGTCCTGTAGTTCTTGTAGTGTAATTGGGGAGTCTAGCGGGTTCTGGTAGTCTTTTATGGTTGACTCCAGGCTTTGAAGTTTATCTTGTATGTGTTTTTGCTGTTCATTATTTTGTATTGGGCTAAAGAGATTGGAGAAGTGGTTTACCCATACATCTCCATTTTGGATGGGTGTGTTCTTTGTTTATGTAGCACCCTGAAAATATGGCTATTATTCAGAAGTGCTGACTTGCCTTTTATCTCCCCTTTGTGCACAAAGACATGTTGACTAGTTTCCATTGATATTCTCACGAACAATGACGCGGGCTCCTCCTTCTTCTACCGGCTGGAATATGGATTATTAACAGTACCTCTGGATCATATTCACCCATCCTTTTCCCTGTGTGACTAGTAGGCGGTACCAGCAGGGGGCGGTGGCAGGCAGAGAGTGTACGGGAGAGAGGCAGGCAACGAGGAAGAGGGAATCACCTGGAGGTGGGAAGAACCGGAAGTTCTCTTCAGCTTGGGATGTAGCCGTGAACGGTCGCAGCTACAACGGGAGGTGCTTTGGAATAGCCCTGTTAAAGAACCACCAGAGAGCCCCGCCGGAGCGAGCGACGGGTTACGAGACATACTTGCTAGTGACGGGTTATCCTAGGAGTATCCGTGATAGTGCGTGAGTAAGAGAGACTGAGCCCCAGGACTAACGTCCATAGGTAGCGGGTTATAGTAGCAGCGTGACGGTATAAGTAGCATGCTGCTAACGGCTATATTGACTCCAGAGAACCCCGAGCGCGAGGCGCTGAAGAAGACCGGTGGTATAGTCAACCACGTTGCGCCACAGTATAACCGTGTAGCAGGTGGGCTGTTTGGGACCCAGAGTGTAGCTTCAGTGTGAGTGAGGGCAAGTGTATGGATGCGCGTCCACTCTGCACCGGCTGTCTACAACCAGTCTGCACCGGCTGTCTTCAGAGCACGGGAGTTCTCCCGTCCAGCAGAGGTCGCCATCACCCAGCACACGCTCTTAGCCAGCTACTGCCCTCTGCTCCAGCCCCGCTTGCTGGCGCCCATGACGAGAGCGTTCGACGCCATCTTGCTACCCGGACGGTGGTGGTGCGGCGAGGCCGCCATCTTGGTTGAGTACATTAGGGCTTCGGTGCCCAGGATCTTATTGCACAGTACACAGTGTGTCGCGGCCTAAAGGGCGAAGAGAATTGTTGTTTGAACTGAACGCTAACAGCAGCGTGGAGGGGCAACCCCAAACATTAGAAGCCGGCTTTAGCTAGGACTTTTGTTTGGTAAAGTGGGCCCACATTTTTGGTTTCCTTTGAGTGTGATAACGTGTTTGTTCTTTAATAATATTTTCCCATCTAATTAACCCTTTCCCTGTGGGGAGGCTACAGACCTGGTGCATCATAAGTAAAGCCTAGAGAGGTATTATTCTTGCCGTATAATTAAAGCCTGTCAGAGGTATTATACGTGTCTATGAGGTATTGAGTTACAAACGGAGCTATAGTGGGACTTCAGTCCATTTGACCACTCCTGTTAAATCATTGTAACTGAACGGTACAATTAATATTAAACATTAGATGGAATTTTGTGTGCGTGTCCATTCCTGCGCCCAGTATTAACTCTTTTGGTGTGGGTAACGTATATATGATTAACCCCTTCCTACCCAACTCTCCCCTTTTCATTGTAAGGTTTCTAGTGGTCATCAAGGGAGGGTACTGCTTGCGGGAGGAACAAATCTATTTAGGCATATCAGTCACTAGGTGTGGGAGGGCCCACGGAGGTAATCAGGGAAGTGAGAGCGAGTTGGGGAGTACTGCTGACCGCCCCGGAGAGGCGAGGAGGACCAGAGTACCAAACCAGGTTGGTAAATCCCGGGCCCCATTCACTCCCACTGCCGGGTCCCAGTTTGACGCTCCAGGCCCAAAGACGAGGGTGCAGTCAGACGGAGCTCTACTGTGTCCAGCTACCTTGTGACTGCCAGCAACCGTTCCCACGAAGCAGGGATAATCCACCCTGCTACATTTGGCGTCACGAACAGGATCAACTAACCTCTAACCTAACTTACTCCCTTGACCGGGACCCGTAGAGAGACCCACGATGTCCGAAGAGGAGACCCACGCCGAGCAGGAGATGGCGGCGAAGTTTGCGGAGCTGCAGGAGGAGTGTCGGACTCAGGCGGCACTACTGACGCAGCAAGCCGAAGCGATGAAGGAGATGACCGAACAGGCACTCAAAGAGAAGCGCTACACTCAGGCGGCCCTAAAGGAGCAACGAGACGGCCAGGACGCCGCCGCCAAGGTAAAGAAGGAGGAGGCCGAAACCATGGAGGAATTGACCGCACAGGTGAAGGCCCTGGCGAACAGAACCCACACACACGCCGGCCTCCTGGACCGACAGGCGCTGGCCCTGGAAAAGACCCAAGCCGCTCTCGACCGGGACGGCCGCAAACCCCGCACCGGCCCCTCTACCGTGTACGTCCAACGGGACCGAAAGTGCAGCGAGTTCGGAGGGGGAAAAGAGGGAGGAGAGCCGCCGGTGGAGGACTGGATCCGGGACGTGAAAGCGCATTTCCGGATCAGCAGAGTGCCCGGCGACGAACAGGCGGGGTTCGTACAACAGCATCTAAAAGGCGAGGCTAAACGGACGGTGCGCTTCGTGATGGAAGGGACCGCCCCAGAACCGGACGACATGTTCCGATTGCTACAGGAGACGTACGGGGACAAGACCCCAGTCAGTGTTCGCCTGGGAGAGTTCCTCGACCGCCGACAAGCTGATGGGGAGAGCATACGGGAGTTTGCATATGACCTGCAAGAGCGGATGCGACGCCTTCGGGACAGAGACCCCGGGCAGGTCCCCGGTCCTGCCGGCCAGCTGCAGGAGCAGTTCGTGCTCGGCCTGAGGGACCAGATGTTGAGATGGGAGATGCGGAGGTATGTGAGGGAGGACGGGACGCGGACGTTCCTCCAAGTGATGCTGGCGGTGATCGACTGGTCAGAAGAGGAGGTGGTCCTGCCCCCCGCGAGGGGTGCCGCCCAGGGCAGGATACACGGCATCGCCGTGGAGAGACGCGAGCCACCTTTGGACATAGCCGCACTCCAGGAGTCCATCCGACAGCTCTTCGCCGGCCAGGAGCGGTTGGGCGCGCGCATGGAACAGCTCTTCCAGGCGTTTCAACAGGAGCGAGACACGGCCCCGAGAGGCTTCGCCGGAAGCCGACGGAGGGGAGACGGGCCCTCTACCCCGCGCAGACTACCCCGCCGGAGCGAGGATGGGAGACTGATCTGCTACACCGGTCAACAGCCCGGCCATATCGGCCGCAAGTGCCCCCGCGCGATGGGAGAATCACGCCCGACGGAAGCACCGGGCGGTGAGGTTCCTCTCCCACCAGTACAGGACGCCACCCACACAGCAGCAGGCGGGTCGTCCGACCTGGCGACCGCCAGACCATGGTCTGGAGGGGGAGGTGTGGTAGCGTGCCGTAGGATTCGATACCACTGCGGCCGGCCAGACGAAAGCGCTGGCACCCGGCCGCGCATCCCGATGCAGTCAGAACCGGAGGCTGTACCCAGGAGACAGAACTATTACGGAGGCTTCCGACCAAGGGGTTCCCCCCGTCCCAGGCTGGTGCGAGACAGAGAGGAGAACAAGGGGAACAGGTCGGAAGGAGGTCAAGGGGGCGAGGACGGCCCGAACCAGGGGCCTCGTCTGTGCCGCTACCGCCGCAACTTCAACTACCGCCGCAGACGCTCACCGGCCGGCGACAAGCCGGGCCCAGAGGGCGGCGATGGAAACGTCAAGGGAACGTCAGTGTTCACGGTTCGTCCCGAAAGAGGGGGCCCCGAAAGGACCGTGCATAGAGATCAGAGCAAGATCTGCTCCTTCCCGGCCTCCGACCCGGAAGAGGGGACGAGAGCTCCCCGAAGGATCCCGATGAGAGCGCGGAGCTCATCCGAATCAGACGTGGGGGGTGCCTTCGTTTACCCTCGGGAACCGCACCCTAGGGCGTGTAGCCCACCCAGGGCCCCGCGGGTCGTCGCTGAAGCAGCGCCGAACGATGGAGGAGAGGTAGAGTTGGTCCCCTCAGACGAGGACGGCGAAGACGGCGGAGACAGGGGCGAGAAGGGCGAGAAGGGCGCCGCGAGCGGCCCGTCAGAGGCCTCGGAGGGCGAAGCCGTGGCCGATGACCTGCCGGCAGGGACGGACGAATCTGACACGGAGACAGACTGGTGGGGGGTGGAGCGAACCCGGCCCCAGCTGAATGCCAGAGGTGAGCCACCCGCTCGGTATTTCCAGGACCATGTGCTAAGGTGTGTTAATGAGACAAGGTGTGTGAAACTGTTAGCATAATGTGTGGTTGTCGATCTATGCGTGAAACTGTTGGTCTCAGGACCGTTTTCATGCATGCGTTGGTTGGTGTTTCATTGAGTTAACTTGCAGAGGACTTAGCAAGTTCAAAGTGGGGGGAAATGTAGCACCCTGAAAATATGGCTATTATTCAGAAGTGCTGACTTGCCTTTTATCTCCCCTTTGTGCACAAAGACATGTTGACTAGTTTCCATTGATATTCTCACGAACAATGACGCAGGCTCCTCCTTCTTCTACCGGCTGGAATATGGATTATTAACAGTACCTCTGGATCATACTCACCCATCCTTTTCCCTGTGTGACTAGTAGGCAGTACCAGCAGGGGGCGGTGGCAGGCAGAGAGTGTACAGGAGAGAGGCAGGCAACGAGGAAGAGGGAATCACCTGGAGGTGGGAAGAACCGGAAGTTCTCTTCAGCTTGGGATGTAGCCGTGAACGGTCGCAGCTACAACGGGAGGTGCTTTGGAATAGCCCTGTTAAAGAACCACCAGAGAGCCCCGCCGGAGCGAGCGATGGGTTACGAGACATACTTGCTAGTGACGGGTTATCCTAGGAGTATCCGTGATAGTGCGTGAGTAAGAGTGACTGAGCCCCAGGACTGACGTCCATAGGTAGCGGGTTATAGTAGCAGCGTGACGGTATAAGTAGTAATGTATCTTCTCAATGATTCTATGTTATAGCTATATGATCTTTCTCTAATGTATAGTGGAATAGCTTACTCTGCTCGTTGTGTTTCCCGTTAAAGTAACAGTTCATTCAAATGTGGTCCTTTGGAAATCACGTGGAGGCGGAGACAGCGCTGCGGGTGAAAACGGTTCTGACCGTTGTTTTATTGGAATATCCAACAGCTTAAATTATCTGGTTCACAGCATCAATTATTTTCTATCTCTAATCAGCTTTTCCCGGAGGGCTTCTTAGTGGCGTCTCTTATTCTCGAACTGGTGGGGTGGATTCTCCGTCTCTGCTTTTCCGTTCTCCCTGCGTGTCTCTCTGCGTCTCGGTGTCTCCGTGTCTCTGTCTCTGTCTCTGTCTGACCTCCATCATTCAACCTGTAGGTTTTATAGAGAAGAGAGAACCCCCCCCAGCCCTTGCGCCATCCAGTGCCGTCACCCCAGAGAGCCTGCTTTCCTATTGGCTAGAAGGTCTCCCCTCTCAGTGATTTGGGTCTTGCGAAACAGCGTTACAAGGTGACCTTACAGAGGGGATATGAACTAGTTTCCTTTTAGAATGATTTACCCAAGTGTCCCTGAATGCGACCCTCATACAGATGGAAATATAGTACCCACTCAACTTAACAGTGGGTATCACAGAATGGCCTGTTTGGTCTGCTTAGCTAAAGTAAACAGAACTCGGATGTTGGCCTTCAGCCCGTCACTTCTTGACTTAAAAGTTAGTTATTTGGCGCACCATCCCTGTTCGTTGTGGAGGAAGATGTGTCATCTGTTTGCCATTTGATCTGTTCTTATTTTTATGGCACTCTGGGCTTTTTCCTATAGCTGCTAGGTGAAGGGTGAAGGGTTGCACTATTAGCTTTTGACTGAATTCTCCTGTGGCCTTTTCCAGAAACCGCTAGATGATTTTAATCCCTCCTGTAATGCTTATACGGGTCATTTTGATCAATTTAATTTACGACAATCCCTTCTCTGAGGGGTCTACCCTCATTATGTAACCAGTAAATTTCAAAATCAAAATGATATAATATTTCCATAAAATATAAACAATTTTTTTTTTTTTTCTCTTTAATCCAAAAATCCAAAAAATTCCAAAATTCCACTTACCTCTTCTTCTTGCACAGTTATACACATTATCAGTTATTATTATGACATCCAGTCTAGGTCCGTCTCTTTATACAAAAAGATGATCGTACCATTCTCAGCTTATTTCGTTTAAGACTATACATTATCCATGTAATTACCAAATATGTCTATTTTGTGTAATGGACTCTGCAAGAAAAGATTTACCTCACACCAATATAAGACTAACAGTTCTAATAAAAACCCGAAGGAGACTTAAACCATAAACATATAAACACTGAATTTCTCCTTCGCAAAAGACCTTCTGAGGTCTATTTCCTCTTAGCTGCAATTCTACCAGTTATCCTCACTGAAACCTCTGAGGTCTATTGATAACCCTTTTTGGCCGTGTCTCTTCCGTTGCATTTGCGCTAATCGCTCTCTCCTCCAGCTTCCTTGGTTCCGCTGTTGGTACTCCGCCAAAATCCACAGAGGAAAAATCATCATTTTCCAATTCCAATTCATGATCTCCTCTGTCTGGCTCCCCATAATCGTCTTCATTCTCCCCTTCGTCGTGCCTTTCCTCCTGTTCTTGATCAATGAACAGGGGTTCGGATTCCAATTCTTGCCCATCTTGCAGGGCTTTTACGCAATGCGAAAGGTGAAACCACATTGAAGATCCTTTTACCTGTAGCGCTCTTTCCGTAGCTCTTACGACCTCGTACGGTCCTTCCCGCCGCGCGCCATACCACTTGCGTCTGAACACTTTAACATAAACGTAGTCCCCTGGTACTATCTGGGGAACATTCCGCCTATCCTCCTCCTCCTCTGTCTCTCGTTTACTAGAGACATAATCATAGATTGCCCCGTGGAGCTTTGACATGTACTTCACGTACTCACGCATCTCGTGGTCTAGAACATCCAAACTCGGACCTTTTCCTGCTGCGCGCAATCCGGGCACAACCATACATCGGCCAAACAACATTTCGTGCGGAGTTAAACGCAGGCCCCGGATCTCGCTAGATCTACAAGCCATTAATGCTAACGGTAACGCGCTCAGCCAGTTTAGACCGGTGTGTTGACAGATCTTAACCAATTTGTTCTTAAGTACCCCGTTCATGCGTTCCACAGCCCCCTGGCTCTGAGGGTGGTAAACGGACCCGAAACGCTGTTTTATCCCCATCTGTTGGAGTACTAAACGTACAGTTTTGTCCACAAATTCTTTTCCATTATCACTGCAGATTTTATCTGGAATTCCGTAACGGCTTACTACCTCACGGCATAAGAACTTAGCCACTGAGGCAGCATCCTTATGTTTAGTCGCGCAAGCCTCCACCCACTTTGAAAATCGACACACCACGACAAGAATGTACCTTTTTTGGTTAATCGGTTTTATCATGTCTACATAGTCAATCACAAGTTCTCTCATTGGGCCATTTGGGGTGGGGATGTGTCCCGGAGACACAACGATCCTTCTGCGTGCATTGTTCTTCAAGCAAATTGCACATCTACTTATTACACAATCAATCTGCCGTAGCAGGTTTGGCGCCCAAAACCCATACTCCTCAATTTTCCTACTCACCTCTCTCCGGTGGGCATGACAGAACTCATGCGCAGTTTGGATCAGCAGTCCGACCAGGCCAGTTGGTGCAACCACAAGTCCCTCATGGTTCCGCCACAAACCTGTCCCATCTCTACTAGCCCCCCTTGCTGACCAGAGATTTCTCTCCACCTGACTCGCCTCTTCCTGAAAGGTCAAAACATCTTTGTAAGTAATCTTATCTTCCAACTCCACCTCATGTGTGATAACCAATACCTTACCTGCTCTGTCCGCACCTGTCACTTGCTTGGCAGCGACATCTGCCATGTTGTTACCTCTGGTCACCTTAGACTCATCAGACTGATGGGCAGCACATTTGATAATCGCAATTCGTTTGGGTTTCATTATTGCTTCCAACAAATCGGTTATCTGACTACAGTGTCTTATGGCGGTACCATCTGCTCTCTTAAAACCTCGCCCTTTCCACACCGCTCCGTAGAGAAAACTGATATTCTGTGCGTAGCTACTATCCGTGTAGATATTACAGCTCTTGCCTTCTGCCATTTTGCACGCTTCAGTCAGAGCGACTAGTTCCGCCAGCTGAGCTGAACAGGGTTGTGTCAAGGCTTCGGCCTTTGCTACGACAAACCCATCACCTTGTGATTTTACTACAGAGTAACCTGCTTTTAGGTCCTCTCCAACTCTGTAACATGAGCCGTCTGTCCATAGTTCCAAATCAGGACTGCTAAACGGGAAAGCCTGCAAGTCAGCTCTAAGCCTGGAGTACCTCTCAGCTGCCGCCACACAGTCGTGAGGTTCTCCATCCTCAGGCTTAGGAAGGGTCTGCGCTGGGTTCACTATGGAACACCTAGTCAAAGTAACATCTTCCTGTTCCAAAATCCTGTAATAATTTTTCAGACGGGGTATCGTTAGTGCAGATTTACCAGATTCCAACAAATTTTGGATCGCATGTCCTACCATAATATTGACTGGATACCCCATCATGATACTTGCAGCTTTCTCGTACATCAGGAAGACTCCGGCGCAATCTCTGTAGCACGGAGGCATTCCCATTTCCACCTCTGAATAGGCGATGGAGTAGTATCCTATTGGTTGTGGATGGATCCCCACTCCGGTGTTTTGTGCCAGTACTGCGCATGCATACCTCTGATCTGAAGAGGAAGAGACATACAGTATGAACTGCTTGGTATAATCAGGCAAAGTCAAGGCCGGGGCAGCTAACATACGGGTCTTTATGGTCTCAAATGCCCTTAGGCCCTCCTCAGTCCAGGTTACTTTAGCACTCAATTTATCATTTCCGCAAACTTTTATCATAGCTCTTAAAGGCCCTACTAGTTCTGTATAATTCTCCACCCAAGTGGAACTATACCCGACGATTCCCAAAAACATCATCATCTGTCTTACAGTCACTGGCTTTGGAGCTTTCTTAATAGCCACCAAATGTTCCTCTGTAATAGCTCGATGGCCTTTTGAAATCGTTTGACCTAGATATGCTACTTTAGGTTGACAGTACTGCAATTTTTTCAAAGACACCTTGTGTCCCTTCTCTGCTAGTAGTTGCAATAGTTCGATAGATTCCTTGTGACATGTTGTCTGATCGTCGGCACACAAGATAATATCGTCCATATACTGAATGACTCTGGATTTCAATCTCAGGTCTAACCCGTCCAGATCCTCTCTCAAGATCTTGTTAAAGATGTGTGGGGAATGCTTTAATCCCTGTGGGAGCCTAGTGTACTCATAATGCTCATTCTTATAGGTAAAACCAAAAAAATGCTGGCACTCTTTGCTCAAAGGTACGCTAAAATAGGCGCTACACAAATCTATAACCGTAAAATACTCAGCTTGCGGCGGGATGAATGTCAGTAGTGTGTGGGGATCTGGGACATCGGCGGGATAGTCAATTAAAACCTCATTGACGGCCCTCAAGTCGTGTACCAGACGGTACGAGGTGTCAGGTTTCTCCACTGGCAGCAACGGCGTGTTGCTCTTGGGGCTCTTTGTCTTTCGTAGTACCCCGGCTTCTAGAAGTCCTTTGATTTGTGGCTCGATTCCGGCCACCGCTTTTTCCTTCAGTGGGTACTGACTTTTCCAGGGCAGGGTTGCTCCTGGTCTAAGCTCCACCCTCACTGGTTGAGCAGATTTGATCAGTCCAATGTCGGTGCTATGTTTCGACCACAGCACTTCTGGTATGGCCCCCATCATCTCCTCCTGGAGGCTCAATTTCTGGGGGGTTTCTTCTACTGTCTCCTGTGACAGCTGCACCGTCTGGGGACGTCCCATCCCTGTGCCTTGAATCATTATCTTGACGAACCGTTTGTCCGGGCTTATCCATATGAGTCGGTTCTCCGTCGTCTGTTCGAACTTTATTCCTTCTGCCTCTTTCATCATCCTTCCGATGTGTTGTTGGTCGCACGAGTCGGTCACTTTTAGCGTCACGTGGGGAACGCTGTCTGTGATCTCGTGTTCCTTTTGTAGATAGTTGCTTCGTGCAAGCCGTATTGCTGCTCCTTGGGGACCCATCACTATGCTGGTGGCGTTGAGCTGCACCTCCTCTGGTTGATTTCTCATCCACTCCTCGGCTTGTCTTTCATCCGCATCTTTATAGTATTGTAGAGTGCAGTGGTATGGTGTCTCTGGGTTCCTCGCCGATGGCATATTGGCGGTGATGAAGGTCTCCCATTCCAACGCTGGTCCGAGCAACTCCTGGCTTAGGTTCCCCAACCAGTATACTTCCGGTGGTCGGGGGTCCGTCCTTTGCATCATTTGATAGTATTGGTCTTCTGGGACGTCGATTACACAACCATCAGGCGTGCATAGAATGTTCATCCCCAGCATACCAAGGCCGTCCCTGCCCAGTAAGCCGATGGGTGCGGTGTCGGAGACCAAGATGGAAACAGTCGCCTCTTTGCCTCTGTACTTCAGGGTGACAGGTTCTGTCACTGGAATCAGCTTTTTTATTCCCTCAAATCCAATGGTCCGTACATATCGACCGGACATGGGCAGGTGTGTCGCATCTTTAAGTTGGACCACAGTGTACGCCGCCCCGGTGTCTGCCATCATCCTGACAGATTTATTATTCACCGCTACGTGCACTATTGGTTCCTCCCTTAAGTGTGACAATGACAGCTGGCACCCCCCCATTGAACTATCTGGGCCTCGTCAGAACATCTGTTCCGGCCCCCTGGATGGATTTACTGGGCCCATGTTCTGTTGCTGGTTCTGGTCTTGGGTCTGGCCTTGGTCTTGGGTCTGGTATTGGTTTTGGGTCTGGTATTGGTTCGGTCCGTACCACTGATCCTGGAGTCGGCCGTTTCTTCCTCGGCCACCTCCTCTGTTATTTCCTCGACCCCTGGGGCTGGCTCGCCACCCTTTGTCACAGTATCGGGCAAGATGGCCGAGTTCTCCACAAGTCCAGCACTCAGCCGATGCCGGCCATCCAGACGATCCTCCTCTTGGACGTCCATTCCCTCCTCGGGGCTGCCAGTTCGATCCCCGCTGATTCTGTTGTTGTATGGGTGCCGGTGCTTCCTGTTTTGTGGGCTGTGCTGTTTCCTGGTTGTTCAGTTGTCCACTATTCCCCGTCTCGGCTCTGGGTGGTGTGGCTTGTACCAGGGCTTGGAGGTACTCTACCATCTTGACTGCCTCGACCGGCTGTTGGTACATGAGCTTTCGCTGACTTGCCGTTTCTTTGTCTTTGGCCTGTTGTTCCTTCTTCCTGTGCAGCTCCACTTGATGGCTCACGTTCTCCAGGTATGCATTTAACGGAAGGCTTCCCAGGCACACCACTTCGTTCAATTTCTGTCTCACCTCATTGGAGAGGCCCTTCTGTATTTTCTCTCTTAGCATCGCCTCTCCCATTGGATTTTGTGCAGGGTCTTGGCCGGTCATGTCTCTCCAGGTGGCGTAGGCTTGTGCCACATACTCTCTAGGGGGGGTATCAGGTCCCAACGCACCAATGTGGATCTTATCTGGATGCATCAGGGTGTGATAGGTCTCTCGCAGGACCCGCCACAGTGCTCCTCGGTGAGCGGCGAAGAGGTCCTGGTCGTGGGCTCCAGACACTACATACCGCACCATGGCAGCCTTGGTTAGTAGTTCTTCCATGCCAGCGACTCCTACTTTGTGAGAGAGTAGTCGCTTGACATCGCCGATAGCCAGCTGTTGGCCTACCATTATTTCCTCCAGCTTGGCAATCCATGGAAAAGCCCCATTCTGGAGGGAGGGCAACTTCTCCGATATTTGGGACATGTCTGAAGCATTCCATGGCTGGTACTCCAATCCCTGATGTCTTATCATCAAGGGTTGTATGTTGACCGTAGGCTCTCGGGTACTGGATCTGGTCACTCTTTTTTCTTCCGCCTTTTTCAACACTTTGATTTCATCTCTTGCTTCTCTCATTTGGTCTTCCAATTCTGTTCGTGCGTCGGTGCCCCTTCTCCAGCGTTCGCCGATTGCTTGGTATCCCTCGGAATCAGTGTCTTTTGCCTCTTGGTAGGCCTGTATCTGTGCTTCCAGCTCTCGGTTTTCCTTACTCATCCCATGATGTCGTCGCTTTAATTCCTCCATGGTAGCCGTCAGTTTCATCCGCCGATTGCTTCCTTCGAGGGAAGGTGAGGGCACGGAGAGTGTTGAAGAGTATCTTGGAGCAGGTAAGGTCTTCGGCGTCACTACTTTGATGAGTCTCTCCCTTCTCTCCTCTTCCTCTCGTTCTCTGTCTTTCTCCTGATACTTGGTCTGGGGCTCCCATGTCTGGTCCTCGTCCTCTGTGTCTTCCCAGGATTCGCGGGCTTCGGGGGAAGTGGACCGGCGATAGCTGGGAGCTTGTCTTGACCTCTCCCGGGGATAGTCTCTTCTGGGGCTGAGATCTCTATCGTATAGACTTTCTATTTGGTCATCCCAAGCCCTGATGTCATCGCTTCGGCGTCCCTCTCCTTCCGCCCAGAGAATTTCTTTCTGTGCGGCATTGAGCGGTACATGTTTGCATCGGTGTCTCTTTTCGTCTCGATATCTCTCCTCGTCTCGATATCTCTCCGCCGCCCTGGGATAAGGAATACTGTGGGACTGAACGTCTCGCTCCCTTCTTCTCTCCCCCTCTGTTTCGTCTGCTTCAGGCGTTAGGGTGATTGTTGTCACTGCCCGTCCCATCTCTGTTCTACGGCCACTATTGTTGGTTATCTCGTATTGGCTATCCATGTCTATCATAGGCAGGATAGGGTAGATTGGTTCCTTATTCCTGCTGGCATATGGTGGAGGTGCTATAATTACCTCAGGTGCTTTTTGGGAGATGACTATTGTCCTTTTAGGGGCCAGGGGAGTGATCAGAATGGGGGCTAGCTCCTCTGTCGGCAGGGCCTCCTTATTGACAGTCAAACTGTCCTCAACCATACTCTTCCTTCTCTCAGCTTCCCGAGCGAATTTTGATAAGGTGTCCATTTCTAACATGCGTTTTTTCCCTCTCTTTGTCAGCTTTCCCACTTTTTCCTCTTCCGTTCTATATGTCCTAATTAGAGCATTCAGATCTGATATTATTTCTAAATCAAAAGAGCCCTCAATAGGCCAGGGTTTGGTGATGTGTGGCCATCTTTTATTCCATTTCTCTGATAATTCAATAAGTCTTTCCACATAGTAAGGATTGTCCTCTGTGTAAGGATTATTTTTAGCAAGCACTTGTATCGGGTTATCCTCCATCCAACCAATTGGTGTACTCACATCTTTATTTGCCTCCGTTGTCATTTTTCTATATGCGTTTCTTCTTCTCATGTACTAGAGGTTTTTAATTCCTCTTTCTGTGTCTTATTTTATTTTTAAAAATGGTAGCAGGCAAGAGTGATCTTTGTATTCCCTGTCTAAGTGTAGGTGTCTATGCTTTTTGTGACTATCTCCTACTCGAACAACCGCTAACGGTACTTGTAGCCCTGTCTATTCTCTTCTTTCCCTTTTCACTGGTGATCTGTAGTCTTACCTGACTTGCGGTGCCCTCGTTGCCTGGCAGAACTGCTGAAAAATAGAGCACAAAATACAACAGTTCTTTTTAATTTTTCAACTGGAATTTCACTTTACTCCGTTTTTTCAGTATGAATATATCTTCTATCTAATATTCATACCACATCTAATATTTGAGAGATTTTTTATCAACAGTATGAATAATCCTTTACTTAATTCATACAATCTTTTCAAATTTTTGAGAGATGTTGTGATTGACAGTGGTGTTTGCGTTTCCGGTGTCTACTCCCTTATTTCCGCTTCTATGTTGATCCCTCCTTCGTTGAATTTCCGCTTTCCGATGTTTTCCCCGTGGTCCCGCTCCAATATTCTGTTTCACCTCGAAAATCACAAAAAAATTTTGATTAGTGTCACCATCTTGATTACACATTTCATTCAATCATCATGTTTCCATTTTTCAATACTACTTCCCCCCAGTGGACACTTGTCCTCCTCAGACACGTGTCCACTAACATTTGTTTTTACGCACCTTCCGACATCACTCCCTGCACGCCGCGAGGCCCCACCCTCCGTTTTTCGAAGCGTCCATTACAGACTCCCCACAGAGGACAGGATAACCTCACCACAGGTACAAGGTAGTTAACGCCCAGGCACCCCACCTTGTCACTAACCCCAGGAAGCCCAGTGCCCTGCTAAACGGTCATGCATAACCGTACAGACTCAGCACCAGACCCCAGGGACCTAACAACTCTCAACCCATTCCTTCTCCGTGTACCTACTATGGAAACAAAAACTCATTCACAAAAACAACATTACTTTTATAATATCCCCAGGCACGTCCCCCCAGCACCATACCCCCCTGCACACCCCATCCCCCACCCATCGACCCAGACTGTCCAGCAGTCCAGATCAAAAAATGACAGACAGGGCGTACTCATGGTACCTCGGCACCAACGGAACGCCCACCTCCGCTCGGCCCCCTTCGTCATCCTCCTCTACCGCCATTATCTTAGTCATAACAGGTGCAGCCGAGCGGAGTGACTTCTCCACCGCCGGACCGGCTGCGCAGAGAGTCCTAATCAGACACCCAAAGCATGCTCTAATCACCGACACACACACAACCAATACCACAAATATCACCACTGCATAGAGAACGTATTTAACTATCACCCAACCTATATACCCCAACTGCTCCTGACCCCAATCCTCCCACGAACTCACCCGAGAGTCATGGAGATCCCTCGTAATGTTCCTCAAATGTGCTATCACGTCCGGCATCCCTATCTCATCATTTGCGGGCACATATGTGCAGCATTCCTGACCAATCAACGCACACGTACCCCCCGAAGCTGCCAACAAGAAATCCATTGCCGCCCTTGTCTGCATCTCCATTAATCTCAACGACCGCATCTCCTCATTTTCTAGGCTAAACCCCTCTGTTGTTGTGGCCGCCATGTCCTCAAATAATGCAGCCAAACGATCAATCTCCTTCATATTAGCATACGTCCCATACGCAGGAAGCGCCACCCTGAAAAAACGATTCGCATGAGTCGCAGCCCGCGTCTTCCTCGCCCCAGGGTGCGTCGGCAAGACATCCGTTACCCTCATTGCCGGCACCAGATACCCCAACGCACATCTTCCTTTCCAACCCGCTGGCAACGCTGCATACGCATTCTCACCACAAATCCAATACGTACCTGGGGGAGCCCGTGCAGCCACCTTTGCAGCCCCCAGGCTCACCCCCCCTACACAATTTCCCAGCGTGCCCACATACACCCCATTCTCGCCGTCCTCACATCTT
>NC_140171.1:42138227-42189227 GCF_963971535.1 Notolepis coatsorum
ACCCGGAACCACTGTTCAATTTATAGATCTTCGTCATAGCAACGACGGCCCGCCCCCCTTCTGGTTGTCATGCGACGCGCTGTCATGACAACTGCTTATAACCTTTCACACATTTTAAACGTTTCATTACTGTTTCAATAATGATCGAACCTCTCTCCGCTCTGCTGTCTGTGCCCTGTGCATGCTGTTATCAATGTGTTCCAAATCGGAATGTCAACATTCGGCCCTGCTCAGTGTGGTGCTCACAATCACCCTGCTCGCTCTGAACCACCTCTTCCACCACCCTCTGCTAAGGCAAGCCATGCACATTTCGATCTCTCTGACCTGGCCCCTTTAGATGCTCTTATCTCCCTCCAATCTATACATCACATACATTGAAAAAGACCCAAAAACACCTGTTTCCTTCACAGGGAACGTCCGACAGTCCAGGGTACCTCAGCGTACCGATACTGGAGAGATAGTGAAGAACCGACGAGAAACAAAGGGAAACAGGGGTTACTTGAGGTCGCATTCCACACATTCCACACGCACCACAAAGTGACAGCAAATCAGGGAACACAGACAATCAGTGACAGTTAGGAAGCAAGTGACAGATGTCAGAATGGTGGTAGGATTCTCAGGCAACATGCCAGAGAACCCAGAACGTTACAGTACCTCCCCCCGACGAACGGCACCAGACGTTCACCTAGGGGCCTTGGGATGCAGCCGCCGGAAATCATCGATCAGGCTGGGATCTAAGATATCCCTTTGAGGCACCCAGGAACACTCTTCTACCCTGTACCCCTCCCAATCCACCAAGAACTGAAACCCCCTACCCCTCCGACTACAACTTAGGATCCTCTGCACCATGTAGAGAGGCTGACCATCAATAATGCGAGGCGGAGGAACCGCAGGAAGTGTCGGGACAAGGGCGATGAGAGGAATGGCTTCAACAGGGACACGTCGGATGAACCCTCATAGAGGCCGGAAGCCGCAGCCTGTAAACTACAGGATTCACCCGACGAACCACTTTAAAGGGGCCTATGAAGTGAGGAGCCAGCTTCCTGGATTCCACCCAGAGAGGGAGATCACGGGTGGAAAGCCAAACCCGCTGCCCAGGGCGGAAAACCGGAGCCGGACGGTGCTTGCGGTTAGCCTGCCGCTGAGCCTTAACAGAGGCCTTCTGCAGCGCCGCTCGAACCCGGTTCCACGTCCTGCGACAGCGAGCCCCATGTGCCTGGGCCGATGGCACCTCAGCCTCCTGCTCCTGTTCGGGGAACAGAGGAGGTTGAAAACCATATTGACACTGAAAGGGAGACATACCAGTAGAGGAGGAGAGGAGGGTATTATGCGCGTACTCAGCCCAGACCAACCTCCTACTCCACATTGCCGGACACCCGGCAACGTAACACCTCAGGACACCCTCCAGATCCTGGTTGACGCGCTCTGTCTGCCCGTTCGACTGCGGATGGAACCCAGACGACAGGCTGACGGAGGCGCCGAGGCCGGAGGCAAACGTCTTCCAGAACCTGGAGGCGAACTGAGGACCCCGGTCGGACACAATATCCACTGGAAGCCCGTGGACCCGAAAGACGTGCTGCACCACCAGGTCAGCCGTCTCTCGGGCCGAGGGAAGCTTGGGAAGGGGAATGAAGTGAGCCGCTTTGGAGAAACGGTCCACTACCACCAAAATGGTAGTGAACCCATCTGACAGGGGAAGACCAGAAATAAAATCCAGGGATATGTGCGACCAGGGACGTTTGGGAATTTGAAGCGGCCGGAGGAGACCCGCCAGCGCACGGCGAGAGGTCTTACTGCGTGCGCACACCGGGCAGGCCGCCACAAAGGAGCGTGTATCCCCCTCCTCTGTCGGCCAACAGAACCTCCTACGGATAAACTCCAGGGTTCTGGCGGCCCCAGGGTGGCCGGTGAGAGAGGAGGTATGTGACCACTGCAGCAGGCGCGAGCGTGCAGCCTTGGGCACATACATCCGCCCCGGAGGACCCCCACCGGGATCAGGCTCCCGTGTCAGAGCCGATCTTACCACCCTATCTATGCCCCATGACACGGGTGCCAAAATCAAGGCCCTCCATTAACTTGAGTAGTAAACTCATAGTGCCCTTTAATCTGTCCGCTGGGTTCGATAATGGTGGTGACATTCTGTTAGGAATGGGGGTAGTGAGGGAAGGAGAGTAGAACCCAATGTTGCAGGACAATGATGATGAGAGAGGAGGCAGAAACGAGGGAGTAGAAAATAATGATTTGTATTTGAAGAGCAACCGGTAAACAAGGGCACGTTACAAAACAACAAAACAGACGCAGCCTAGCTGGCACTGAGGAACAACGAAACTGTTTTTACAAAAGAACAAAACAGGCGCCGCCTAGCTGGCACTGAGGAACAACGAACTGTGAACACGAAAAGGAAAGGCAACAAAACAAAATACTTATCGAACACTTACTTTAGACAACAACACTACATGGTACGGAGGCGTCGACAGGAACAAGGGAAAACGGAGGTATGTGTCACCACACAGAGAAGAAGACCGAACACACATACTGTATATACACCGACTAATTACAATTGGCCACACCTGGCCATGCTGCGTGTAGTCTTTTACCAACACACTTGCAGTTCCGCGTTCGGGTTCCACGATCTGATTGGCCGCGTGATAAACCATGGCCACACCCTCGCAAAGAAATCCCAGCTCGCTTCCTGAAATAATTCTCACTGTCTAGATCCCATTATACCATTCTGAATTATGTTTTTGTGCTTCGTTTTTCTAGAGGGGGCTTTTGAAATGTAAAATAATATACCTAAAATGCTGATACTAAATTTACTTTGTCCTAAATAATGCACGTTATATATACGGCGCTTGCGAGTTGCGATATACACATTATAATTCAACTCGTTCAGAATAAGTAGATACAAACAAGCCCAAAGAGTATCTAATTGATACAAATTAATAGATACTTATGAGGATATCTGTACTGTATGCGCTCAGCTTAGGTATCATGTACTATATATATAAATACATGGTTCCCAAAGTTTTCAAGGCTCGGCCCCCGTAATAACGTGTCAGAGAGGCTTGGAGGGAGGCTATATACAGTTTCACTATTAATCAGGCTTGCAATTGCTCATAAATTTTCTCAAGTCACGTCCACGTTATCAAATCAAACAGTGCATCTCCTCAAACATTTTAATCCCAGTTACAATATCACAATAACGTGAGTGACAGTGACAATTCAACAATCGACATATTCAGATTTGTCGTAATTCATATGCACAATCCACGCATGAAGACTTAAATTTATGCTTGAATGAAACAAAATCCAGGCGCTCCGTTAAACATCCACAGCGGAGAATATGAAAAGAATCAGAGTCAAACGAGCGATAGGTTTCATTCATTAAAAACATCCCCGCGAGATTCACATTTGCGCTGCTGCGCGTTATTAAAATAACCACATAATGTGTATATCGCACCTCGCGAGCGCCGTATATATCGTGCATTATTTAGGACAAAGTAAATTTAGTATCAGCATTTTAGGTCTATTATTTTACATTTCAAAAGCCCCCTCTAGAAAAACTAAGCACAAAAACATAATTCAGAATGGTATAATGGGATCTAGACTGTGAGAATTATTTCAGGAAGCGAGCTGGTATTTCTTTGCGAGGGTGTGGCCATGGTTTATCACGTGGCCAATCAGATCGCGGAACCCAAACGCGGAACTGCTAGTGTGTTGGTAAAAGACTACACGCGGCCAGGCCAGTCTAAAACACCACAACAACCAACTAAACACAAAAGCAAATTACAAAACCACAAGCAGACAGGGGAACCACATCACACAAGGGAAGGGACATTCAATAACACACACCATGAAATCACATTGCCTGCACCATCTGAATCATCTGGCCACTAGAGGGAGGTAGGAGACCAGGTAGGAGATCACTGTTCCCATTGTGACCACTGTTTACATTGTGGCCACTGTTTACATTGTCCTCCCTGGAACCGTTACACAATACAGTCCGTATTAAGTGAAGTTGTGTTTCTTTTTCAAATGTAGCCAAGAGTAAAGATCCGAACCCTATTAAAACAGCAGTCAAAGTGTATATTTTCACCACTACATTTGTTTACCAATGATTTTAACTTTAAGTGGTATAGCTAAATATGAGCTTATAAAAATATCTGCACATTGCACCGGAAAATGGACGATTTGGACGCAAATAAACTAAGCCGTCATGAAATCGTTGTAGTCCTAAGAAAGAGGAGACCCAGGGCTTTCAATGGACGTCTAAATTTCATAAAACTACACTACCACGCTCACACCAGCCGCAGACTCTTACAGATATTGATGTGAAAATTGTGTTCATATCTCACAGGTCGAACAAACCTCAACGTTATTGCCATAAAATACAACATATATTGCTTCTTTATCTTTCTGTGAATGTTTAGGAATATCGTTGTCAAAATGGCGGAGCTATGGGCATTATACAAAAGCAACTGTACTTACAGTAGATTTCATTCACGGTATTTGCTGCCCTGTAACGGGCGCCTGGTGGTACTAAATCCAGATTTAATTGCCATTGGAAAGATGAGATTTGGGCAGATCCATAGATGTATGACTTGGCCATAATAAGGTAATTTATAGGCCTGATATTCTATATTCTATATTCATATTTCATACTGTATGTGTCCGGGTGGCAAAATTCAGTACTGTATCTACAATAACCCCTGTAAATCATCTGCCCTTTATTAATTATCTTAGATATTTTGTACACTTGATCTCAAGAAGGCACTGAATGGGCTCAGTGGCGATTTTTCACTTTTGGTCAATGTTAGCATGGTGTTATTCACCGTCAAAGATGGGGAAAAAAACGAATAATAATAATAATTTATATTTTCCTTTGGTTCATTACAATTTAATCAAGCATAGTAACCAGTGATGCCACTAACACGTTACTAAGTAACGCGTTATTGTAATCTGATTACTTTTCCGCGAAAATGGTAATCTAACGCGTTAATCTTTAAAAGCCAGTAATCTAATTGCAGTTACTTGTCCAAGTGGCTGTGCATTACTATTTCGTTACTATCTCATCATAAATTCATAATGCAGGCGGAATGCAGTATTTTATTTCGTTTTCGACAGTCAAAAATACGCTTAGAGCTGTTTACTTCTCTTTGGGAGTGACGTCACATGTCACGTTTTCAAAGCGTGTCTGAGCACGTAACCTCGCGTGTTGATCCATGCTGGTGGGCGCGGCTGTTATTGTTATTTTCAGCCTGACCTAAACTGCGCGCTAGCAGGGAGAAGCTCGCGCTCGTAACGCTTTCTTTCAGCACTGGAAGTTCACTAGTCTACTTAACGTTTGTTAAGCCGGGTGAAAAAAACATTCACTTTGCGGAGGAAACAAAATACTGTCTACCGCATATGGAATATACAGCAGCTGCACAGCACGACCATCGACTTCTACAGGACTCGGAGCTGCACCACCAGCCAAACAGTATGTTCCACCTTTGAGTTAAACATATTTTGCATTGCACTATTCCATGAACATGGAACACCATACTGCAGTATGTAGGTTGTCAGTAGCACACTGACAACACTGCAGTATATATATTCCCTCCCCGCCGTATATATATTTCCCTCCCACCCACCCACCCCCTCCTAATGTACAGTCCCCTCCCCATCATATGTATATACTCTGTCATGATCTAGGGGTAACAGTACTGTATATTTGAATACCGTTTATGTCACAAATGTATCAGTACTAAATACCTATATGTCCCTATGCCATAAATGTCATGTATGTTGTGTATGTCATAAATGTCTATATGAATTGAAAATGGGGGACCCTGATGGAAACAAGACAAACGTCTTTCTCTGGTCTGCATCCCCTTAACAATTGTGTGTATTGAGCCGTACTGTATTGTACCCATTCTGCAATCTGTTAAATAAAGTTTTCATTCATTCATTCATTCATTCATTCATTCATTCATTCATTCATTCATTCATTCACACAATAATAAATAATAATAACGTAGAACCATATCTGAATGGGGCAGGCCTCAAAGGTAGGCTACATATCAGCCTACATGTGGTGTTATTGACCATTTATCTTTTGTGAAATCTATAGATATATAGATAGCAAGATAGGCATACCTGCCCTATTAGTACATTTTACTCAAATTGAGTACATTTTACTAAATTTTTTTTGTCATTCTTATGTTGTGGCAGCAGCAGGGACGACGACTTCGTAACCTAGTTACTTTCAAAGTAACTAAGTTACTCTGATAATCAAGTAATCAGTAAAGTAACTAAGATTACTTTTTAAAGGAGTAATCAGTAATCAGTAATCATATTACTTTTACAAGTAATCTGTGGCATCACTGATAGTAACAGACACAATATTTTGGACACTGTGAATACATTCCCTGAGGTCCATAGATGTCCCTGTAGATACCAAGAACATGCAAATGGACCTTGTAGAAGTGGAGTGGTCTTCCATTTACTTGGGTGTGTACTTTTAGGTGAATTCTCTGAAAATATGGCTAGGGCAAATATTGTGTCTCTTGCGATTTGGATATTGCACTAGGCCATATTGCAACTTTGATTACATTTGAATGAATTGTTCAGCCCAGCTAGTAAACCCTATAGTTCCAAACTGAATAAATAATGCATCTATAAGAACAAAACTGCTTAGCAGGCTCATTCTCCTTACAAATATTTTGTAAAAAGAATAATAATAATAAAGTTTGGAATAAATTGACAGACTTCGAAGGAATATATCCCTTATACAGTCACAATCTCACAGGAAGTTGAAAGACAAAAGCGGCGAGCTGCCTAGAAACAGAAGGTGAATATTCTTTATTGCCCATAATAATCTTTTAATTATGTATTGCCCATATTTATTGTAACGTATAATCATCTGCACCTTTGATTACACTGCTACTTTCTCATATTTTTATATTCAGATCGAATTGTATTGCCTATATTTATGTGTTTCTACTATTACCCTGCCCATACTTGTACCCCCTCCCCCATGCTGCTATGACGCCTGAATTTCCTGAAGGGGATCAATAAATTAATATCTTATGTTATTTTATGTTATCATAAATATGGCCACTCTTTTAACAGGGACAACCCTCAATGTGGTCAGAAGATTCATGCAAAAGATCTCCAGCCAGAAAGACGGACAGACACACCATTCTTCTCTCTTCTACGCTCATCTTCTTATCTCCCACCTTCTGTTCTTCCCCTGTGTTTTTGCCATACCTTCTGTGTGCTTTTCTGCAGATTGACTGATTGCCTTTATTGCTTTGAAGCACTTTGAACTGCAACCTCTGTATGAAAAGTGCTATACAAATAAAGTTATTATTATTATTATTTATCCTTAAACCTGCTCTAAGGTTCGAGACACTATATGTTGCAGTATTATTTGGCTTTCCTACTGCTCTGCGGAGCTTTGTGAGTGGTGTCTGTAAGCCAGTTTGTTCATCTCAGCTAAGCTTGTATTGACAACAGCACAGGTGTGGCAATTTGCTTATGATAATGGCCCGCAACAAGGGCTTGTGCCGGTTACAAATTACACAGAGGAGCCAAAACTACTGATGCATACTTTTTGTTAAATCAATCTCTACCATGTTCAAATCTAAACGGTCAGCCTACTCAAATTGCATTTCAAATAGCACCTCTAAAAGGGCCTGTACACCTATTTAACTATTAGATACAATTACCAGAAATGGAGGGAAACGAGACAGAAGAAGGTAAACAAGTCGGAACAACTCTCTGACATGATACAGTAGGAGGTATTGCTTGACTAATATCTCTCTCTTTCTCTCTCTCTCCCTTCCTCTCTCTCTCTCTCTCTCTCTCTCTCTCTCTCTCTCTCTCTCTCTCTCTCTCTCTCTCTCTCTCTCTCTCTCTCTCTCTCTCACACACTAACTCACTGAACTCTAGATTAAAAAAGGGCATAAATATTGTGTTAATCCTCCTACACCCAGCACGGTGATCCGACCCTCTGGGTTGAGGTTACGTTATGGTCTATTTTCTGCTGTGCCAGAGTATAAGGTCAACAGTGGAATGACACAATCAATGTGTATGACCTGTAATGCCAGTAGAGGATATAGGCTAATATTAATGGCATTATTGATATCCCTCGTCATTCCCTTGGGGAATACCCACCCTCCCCCTCTCCCCTCCCCTAAACACACACGCACGCACGCACGCACGCACGCACGCACGCACGCACGCACGCACGCACGCACGCACGCACGCACGCACGCACGCACGCACGCACACACACACACACACACACACACACACACACACACACACACACACACACACACACACACACACACACACACACACACACACACACACACACACACACACACACACACACACACACACACACACACACACACACACACACACACACACACACACACACACACACACACACACACACACACACACACACACACACACACACACACTCTTTCCTGCTCTCCCACTTAAGGTTTCATACTTGGAAAACTGTCTCCTGGGGAGTTTATTTCCATCCCCAAAGCTTTTAGCTTTCATCAGAGGAGAACTTGAAGAAGTGGTTAAACGCAGCGAATTGAATTAAGGTTCACTTCACTTATTACTCACACTTCGGCCTGCCACGATAACACATTTTGCTGGGCGATTAATTGCCCCCGAAAATATCGCGATAAACGATATTATTGCGACCGGTTAGAGAATTTTTTTTTTGGAGAAATGTATTTCCCAAAACTTTTATTTTGAAGCCCACCGCTCCGTCTTTTCCTGTGTTTTAGACTTTTATTTTGAAGCCCACCGACCGGACCGGAAGTATTGTTGTGATTATCAGGTACTTTGGGTACCAGAAAAGTCACGTGAAACACTGCAGACCACTGATTGGTCAGAATAGAGACGCGTCTCTAGGATTTCATAATCATTATGTTTGCAGCAGGCACAAGTGCAATAAACAAAGGATACAGTCACTGTGTATTCTGCCTCATTTATTGATTAAACAAAACCGACATCAACACAATTTGCCACTGAGCGGAGAGTTTAGTCTCGCAAAAAGATCGCTGACTTGTTAAGGCTTGTTGTTAGGTTAGGTGCTAATGTTGTGCTAGCGTTTTAGCATGGCTATCGTACATAGCGTGATCAATATAACTCGCTATTGATTGTTTGTATGAGTAACGTTAATGCTAGTAGAATAGACACAACGTGAGGTAATCACCATCCATTTTAAACCGGTTATTACCTAATGCTAACGTTAGCAAATAGACGCGACTGGTAACGTTACAGCTTGTTAGCCTAATGCTAATGTTAACGTTAGCATAGACAGCCTAGCTAACGTTAACGCTTGTAGAATAGACACAATGAGAGGTAACGTTAGCGTTAGCAGAATAGACACAACGAGGGTCTCGTTAATGTTGTTATTGATTGATTGATTGAAAACTGTGTTTACTCTGTTTGTATGAGTAACGTTAATGCTAGTAGAATAGACACAATGAGGGGTAACGTTAGCCCCACGGAGCTCCTGTGCTGTGCTCTGTAGTAAAGCCAGCGGCCCGCCTCCCAACACGGACAGTGACTGACAAGGGGCACTGGGTCCGCCTCATTAAAACAAACGCGCAAATAGCAATTAATCGCGCCCGTCAAAATCATTGCATTCATTTTAATTATCGCGGCAATTAATCGATTTATTGCTTATCGCGGCAGGCCTACTCACACTTGTGTTTTTTATGGTAATGCCTATACACATGCATATACAGTGTCTTCTCCATAATAGCTGCAATACACACACACACACACACACACACACACACACACACACACACACACACACGCACACACGCACACACACCCTCCTCCCCACTGATAAAACAATATCTGCAGCCATCGAATACCACTGATGTGGGGGGGGGGGGGGGGGTCAAAGGGTGAGTTTAGCCACCGCCTCTAAGATCAGATTCAGAACCAATCAGAGCGGATCCCATTCATATCCATTATTCTGTGAAAGTGGATCAATAGCAGAGAGGTCTGCAGCTCATCACTCTGGGCCTGCCTGTCAGGGTTGGAGCCCTATAATGGCTGCCTGTCACCAGGGGTAGAGCCCTAATGGCTGCCCACCAGAACAGGCTGGCAGGGTGCTGTTGAAATGAAATACGGATGTTTATCAAGCGGGCAGGATTTATTTAGATATGTGTGTGATTAAGTGTTTGAAGTTGCTCTTTGAACACAATGTGAGCCAGGGGTACACCGAAGGGGAGGGGTTGGCTATGTGTGTGTGTGTGTGTATGTGTGTGTGTATGTGTGTGTGTGTGTGTGTGTGTGTGTGTGTGTGTGTGTGTGTGTGTGTGTGTGTGTGTGTGTGTGTGTGTGTGTGTGTGTGTGTGTGTGTGTGTGTGTGTGTGTGTGTGTGTGTGTGTGTGTGTTTGCGTGTGTTTGCGTGCGTGCGTGCGTGCGTGCGCGAGTGTGTGTGTGTGTGAAATTGTGCATTTGCACTTTCTTTTTTCTTGATGGCGTTTGAAATGCTTCTTTTTTCTTTTCTTCTTATTTAGATCGTGTTGCTTTGGTACCCCTGAGCTTTCAAAACCCCTGGGTGGTCGATATGGCCTACTTTTTGAATTTCCTGCCACAAACACACGCGCACAGAGGCACACAAACAACTGGCACATGAACACCGTCAGTCCTACTCATACGGCATACATACAAAGCACACACACACACGTAGAAGACTGTCGACCTTGTGAGCAAAACTGACACAATAAACATGCTCTGTTCTTTTCTTTTGGTTTGAGAGGAGAAAAGCATCTGACAAGGAGAAACAGGAGGAGGAGGTGGAAAGTGAAGGGATACAGTAGATGAGGTGGTGGAGGAGGGGAGAAGGAGGAGGAGGGAGGGAAAGGAGGAAGCAGAAGAGGGTTTGAAGTATATACTGTGGTGTGTCACTGTCTAGGGAAGCGGGCCAAGACACACGCTGTGAATCCGTGGTGTCATTTCTGCTGAGCCCGGTTGTTGTAGTATTGAAAACCATAATGCCAAATAGGTCCTGGTGTGTGTGTGCCATTGACCGTATTCACATGGTGGCCATTTTGCTCTTATGTCATGCTCAGGTTGGTATTTCTTTCCACCCTGTTCCCGGTGGGACTTAAGAGCAAAATGGCCACCGTGTGAATATAATGGTCCATGGCTTAATGGTAGCAGCCCAGGGGAACAATAACTAAGACGGACAGATGAGAGATCCGTTCCCGAATAATTCTGTTAATGCAGCTACTGTATAATATTCTCCGGTGGTTCTAAATAAATCTGATTTCATAGAAGATAAGTGATTGGAGGCAATGTAACACAGGCAGTGGTGAAAAGTATCCAAGTATTTAATTCCTTTGTTTTGGTAAAGGTGTAGAGGAGAACGGCGTTGGTTGTCACACTTTATTAATTTGAATCCCTCAAAAACTATCCTTTATAGAATCCCTTTTAATGTGTAATGGAAGTCTGAAGTGTCACGTAGTAATGGCGTGCCCTTACTCTCTTATTATTATTATTATTATTATTATTATTATTATTATTATTATTATTATTATTATTATTATTATTATTATTATTATTATTATTATTATTATTATTATTATTATTATTATTATTATTATTATTATTATTCTGTTCAGAAGATTGGTTGTCCCATGTTTTTCTAATGGGAATTTTTTTTTAAATAAGGAAATTTTCAGAACTAAATGTAAAAGTTGAATTGCATTGAAATACACAACACAAAATTAATAAGGAACATGAACAGGAAAACGTTTGTTGTTCTTATCTTTAGGCCAGCCTATATAACAGCATGAAGAACAATACAAATAACCCTAACAATAATACTCAACTAGGCCACACGCAACAGTGTTGATGTTATTCACTATCTCAGACTGTGATGACAAATGTAGGGTCTGCATACTCCAACTAAGCAGAGCTTGTGTGCCCACTGCTTGCACGTTCAACACTGGTCCCATACCTCCCTTGAAGGGCTGTTAAAGTATGGTTCCACACAAACAACACGGAAACACTCCTCATCATCTGATAAAGACAACTCCTCTTTGTCTCTTTCTCTTCTGTCGCTTTGTTGATTTGTTATTGCTTTTGAGAATAGTGTCTTCTTCTTTTGAATGCTGGCTGCATTTCCCCACTTTATTCTCTCCTTCACTGGTGTGTCTCTCCTTCATTGGTTGCAGTATTTGGACAAGGCCTCAGCTCCTCTGGAGTCACTCCTGTCCAGAGCTAGTGGGTGGTTCTGGGGGAGGAGTAGTGGGGTAATAGTAATCAAACCATGCATGGTTACAGTATGCCAACATAGTGACAACAAACCCCAAAGAGAATGTGACAACCAGCATCTAATTCTAACAACTAGCTAGCTAGTTAGCTAATAAGAATATAAACTATAGCTTTTCATTCACACGTTTTAATGGTGACAATTGTTTTGTTATAAACCCACTTTGTGCGTCAGGAGCTGAATATTTACAATTTGACGTGAAGAACACAAAAAGTCCTCTCACCTCAAGTTCAGGTGTTTAACTTCAGAGAAGACTATGTAGGTGACTTCTGATCCCAATTCTGAACATTTCAGTACCAACAGTACCAACCTAGGTTCGATTCCCGCTTGGAGAACAGGTTGCCGAGTTGCCAGGTACCAGAGATGGGTATCTCCCAGGCCTTTCTGTGTGGAGTTTGCATGTTCTCCCCATGCTCGTGTAGACACCTGAATATATATGTCAATGTGTCTAACGCTAATTCTTTGCATTCCCTGTGTCCGCGAGGACGTTGTGTAACCGGCTGACCGCTCTTGATCCTCCCTACCCTAACCTTGACACTTAACTTGCTACCTCTCTTGACGGGTCCCTATCCTAACATTGACACTTCATAGTGGGACAGGATACAGGTGCCGCCAGAGGGAGCTGGTGGTTATGTTGGGCAGGGAGACACAGGTGAAGAAGGATGGGCTCAGAGCGCGGTGCCGAGGGAGGGGCTTCCTCTTCATCGTTTTCCACAGAGGGAGGAGGACGCACGGAGCTGGAGCTCCGGAGATTCACCACGCGAGAGATAAACCCAGTTACGAAGCGGGTTATTAAATAGACATTGTGGATGAATGAGCATTGTGGATGAATGAGCATTGTGGATGAATGAGTATGCGATAGCTTAGCGTTTAGTTAATGCGGAAGAGACATTGTGAATGAACCAGCAGACGAGCGACTACCGAAGACCAGGTGGTAGATATTGTCCACCTTGTGTTTAGCTGTGTATATGCGTTATGACAGGGGGTTCACCACGACCCACAGCTTAGCTTCAGTTAGGCTAGCACCACAGTTTAGCCCGCGTGTCGGCCCACCCCTTCAGCCCAGCAGCGGACGTCACTACACTGCACGCTCCTCCAGCCCTTCCGAGCCGTTACCCCAGCAGTCACCTGCCCAGCGTCTACCCAGCCCCGCTGCCTGTTATCGCGGGATCTCCTGACGGCCATCTTACAACACGGACGGTTGGTGGTGAGAGCAGGCCCGCCATTTGGATAAGTACAGCGGTGCTCTGAGTGCTGAAACTGTATCGGTAGACATTCTCTCTAAGGGAGAAGATAAACAGTGCTTTGAACTGACGCTGGCAGCAGTGTTTAGGGGCGCCCCGACCATTTATTATTTTGGGGAAAAGCCGGCTGTAGATAGGACTTTTATTTGATAACGTGGGCCCACTGTCAATTTGGTTTGAGTGTAATCATAACGTGTGTTTCTTTATAAAAATCCCATTGAAATCCTTTACTCCTTACCCTGTTCCCCACCTACAGAGAAGCGGAGCAGTAGATAACCCTTAAAGGGAAGAGGTTATTACTGTGTCTGTAATATGGAGCGAGAGCACTAGGTGCCCAGTGTGGAAGTAGCCTTAATAGGTATGCGATAACGTGTAACGTGTATCAGCCTTCAGTAAAGGAGACGTAAATGGGAGCACTGTGTGTGTCTTTAATGTGCATTCTGTCTAACCCTTTTCTCTCCGGGTAATGCTCATTACTGTTTAACCCTTTCCCTACCCCCTGCCTATAGTTCATTGTGAAAGGTCTCCACTCATCATTAAGGAAGGGTACTGCTTTGGGGAGCGAATATATCATCCATCTTACTGCCATCGGGTGTGGGAGGGCCCAGGAAGTATTGGGGGAAGTGTGGGGTGTGTGGGAGGCTACCGCTGATCGCCCTGGAGGGCAAGAAGGACCGGCGTACCATCCCTAGGTCAGTGAATCCTAGGCCCCATCCACTCCTGCTGCTCGACCTCCACTTCAACATTCCTGGCCTACAGTCGGAGACCCAGCTGTACCCAGCTCTGCTGCGTTCTCGCTACCAGGTGGCCGTGTACAACCACTCCCATAAAGCAGGGATAATCCACCCTGCTACACTCGCAAGGGTTTCCCCTCCAGAAAAAGAGAGAAAGCCAATGGAAAAACATGCAGAACAGATCGCTAACGCTGTTGCATCCCTGACGAAGATGGACAGGAGCACTTGTATTGGTGAATGAATGAATGAATGAATGAATGAATGAATGAATGAATGAAAAGTTTATTAACAGATTGCAGAATGGGTACAGTACAGTACATCTCAATACATACAATTGTTAAGGGGATGCAGACCAGAGAAAGACTTTCGTCTTGTTTCCACCAGGGTCCCCCATTTTCAATTCATCATAACATATATGACATACATGACATACAGATAGACAGTACTGCTACATCTATACATTTATGACATATCAGATTTGCAAATACAGTACTGTTTGTGATACAAAAGTGTCCAGAAAAGGAGTGTATATACATTTGGCGTAGAAACTGTACATTGGAGGAGGTTGGTGGGGTGGGGTTGGGTGGGTTGGGTGAGGGCTGTACATTGGAGGTGGGGGGGGGGGGGGGGGTTGGGTAG
Organism: Notolepis coatsorum; assembly: GCF_963971535.1. Lineage (NCBI taxonomy): Eukaryota > Metazoa > Chordata > Actinopteri > Aulopiformes > Paralepididae > Notolepis > Notolepis coatsorum. Next base: position 42,153,164 of record NC_140171.1, read on the forward strand.
GGGACACACACACAATTTACACTGTACATTGGAATGTTGACAAAGCCTTACTTGGTCATTTACTGTACAACTAGGTTAGGACATTTGTAGGGGCCAGTTTCGAATTGCAGTCTCACGTAGGTGTTTTTTGAGAGTGTTTTTGAAGGTGGGTAGTGATTCACATTCCTTTACAGCTTTAGGCAGGGCGTTCCACATTGATGTGGCATAATTGCGAAACGTGTTTAGTCCCTTGTTTGAGCCGAATCTGGGTTTTACATGATTTGTGGAGCTCCCTCTGGTGTTGTGATCGTGGTATTCACTGACCTTTGGGAAGTATTTTGACATGTACATGGGTACCTTGGTCGCGTAGTGTATCTTGTAGACCAGGCCCATTGCAAGTTGCTGTACTCTGTCGTCTACTCTAAGCCATCCTAGGTTGTCAAAGTGGGCAGGGGTGAGGTGGGTTCTAGGAGTCAGGTCAAGTAGTAGTCTGACTAGCTTGTTTTGAGATGTTTGTAATTTGTTTTTTAGTGCCTTTGAGGTGCTCTGGTACCATGAGGTGCAAGCATAGTCGTAGTACCCTTGAATGAGTGCTCCTGCTAGAGTCTTCAGGGTATTCTTGTTTACCAGAGAGGAGATCCGGTACAAGAATCGCGTTCGTTGGTTGACTTTTTTTATTACATTGGATGCCATTTTGTCACAGGAAAGATTAGCCTCTAGGATGGAACCCAGGTAGGTAATTTCATTTCATCTTTCCTTGTGACAATATTGTCACCCACTGTAACCGAGAAGTCGTCAGTCTTGCTGAGTTTGTTATTTGAACCGAAGAGAATGGACTCTGTTTTGCCCATGTGTAATGATAGTTTGTTGTCGGCGAGCCATATGCAGATTTTGCCTAGTTCCGAGCTGAGGGCTTTTTCAACCTGTAACTTGTTCTTGTCAGAGACCAGCAGGGCTGAGTCGTCCGCAAACAGGAACAAGTTGCAGTCACAAGCTGACGACATGTCATTTGCATAAATTAGGAATAGTAGCGGTCCTAGTATGCTTCCTTGTGGAACACCACAGCTCACTGTGAGGGGGGGGGATAGGGTACCGTTTACTTCCACCATCTGTTCCCTCCCCTCCAGGTAGGATTGTATCCAGCTCACTGATAAACTATCAAAACCAATTGCTTTTAGCTTGTCAATCAGAATGGTGTGATTGACAGTGTCGAAGGCCTTTTGTAGGTCCAGCATGACCATGCCGCAGTATTTGCCCGCGTCCACCTCTTGTTTGATGTGGTCGTTCAAGTAGAGAAGGCATGTGTCAGTGGAGTGGGATGTTCTGAAGCCAGATTGGGATTCGTAGATTAGATTTTTTTCCGCGAGGTATTTTTCGATCTGTTCGTATACTATTTTTTCCATGACTTTCGAGATGGATGTAAGGATAGAAACAGGGCGGTAGTTACCCGGGTCTAATTTGCTGCCCTTTTTGTGCAGGGGTGTTACTCTCGCAATTTTGAAGTCCTTGGGGACGTGTCCCTGTTTTATGGAGAGGTTTATTATGTGTGTGATGACTGGGGTGATGGCTGCTGCTGAGTCTCTGAGGAATTTGGAGGGGATGTTGTCATGGCCAGTGGCCTTGTTTGGTTGGAGGGCGCTCAGTTTTTTGAGTACCTCATCTGTAGTTACTATTTCCAGTTTGAAGTCGTCTTTGTGGACGCCTAGGTTCATGTAGTATGCTACTATGTGTTCTACCCCATACTGCCCTGAGTGGGAGGGTAGTTTGTTTACCAGTGTTGTGGCTATGTTTGTGAAGAAAGTGTTTAAGTAATTGGCTACATCCAGCTTGTCTGTGATGAGCGTGTTGTCCGTCTTTATGTTTATGTTTGAGAACCTGGTTTTGAGTTTTTTACTGCAGCCTAGTTGATTGTTGAGTAATTTCCAAAGTTCACGTGGTTTATTTTTGTTTTCCTCGGTTTTGTCATTGATGAAATTTTTTTTTGCAGTTTTGATCATGGAGTTTACGTCATTTCTTAGTCTGTTTCTTTCTAGTTTGAGTTCAGTCACGTGGTCTTGGAGTTCACTGCTCGTGCTTTTGGTAAGCTTTGACTGACTTTTACGAAACTCAGAGCATTTTTTGTCTCTGGCTTTCATAGCGGTCAGTATTTCAGTGTGCATCCATGGCTCAGCGCGATTTTTTACCCTGGTGGTTCTTAGGGGGGCCATTTTGTTTAGTATTGATGAAAATTTGGTTTTGAAGCCAAGCCAAGTTTCTTCAACCAGTGTACCATTGAGTTCATCTGACCAGTCCAGACTCTCCAGTTCAAGGTTAAAGGCCTCGCTAGAGTAGGTTTTGAGGTCTCTAGATGTGACTGTTTTGTGACAGCCAGCCTTTAGTTTTAGCTTTTTGCGGGTACAGAATATCATGTAATGATCACTTAACCCGCATGCTATAACCCCTTTACTGGAGATCTTGGACTTGTCAGAGGTCAGTATGAGGTCAATGGTAGTCTGAGTTGATTCACATATCCTTGTGGGTTGGGTGATTAGTTCTTGATTGGGTGATTAGGTCCCCAGGGCGCGGCCCACGCCGCAGCCCGCATCTGCTCCCGGCTGCCCTTTGGGGGAAGGACGGCGGGATCGGTCAAGCGCAGAGTCATCGGCGACCCAAAGCATTTGTGTTCCTGTGTGTCGCCCATTTTCATGTGTGTGTTTTATCTGCATGACAAATTAAAAAGTCTTCTTCTTCTTCTCTGATGACTGGTGGTGAGATATAATGTGTGACAACCAACCCTGTTCTCCCCTACCATGACAGGCTAGTTTCATGAGTGCCTATAGTCTTCATAGCATTTTCTACAAACTTGTGTGTTCCCAGGGCTAACCATAACCCCTAATCCTAACACTAACCTCAAATTTAACCATTCCCCTGACCCTAACCATGACCTAACCCTAACCTCAACCATTCCCCGACCCTAACCATGACCTAACCCTAACCTCAACCTTATCAATTCCCCCAACCCTAACCATGACCTAACCCTAACCTCAACCTTAACCATTCCCCCGACCCTAACCATGACCCAACCATGAGCCTTAATCACAATGTTAATTTAACCCCAGCAGGGGCAGATAAGCTGCAGTGAAACAACCTCAGATAATGGCTTTCTGCGGATCTTAGGAAATGCTTTGATATTTGCTGGGCAACTTTTTGTACGAATCCCTCATGAGAATAAAATGTTGATTCTGAAAGAAAAGTACTCTTGATGAACGTAAAGATTCTCCATTCAGATCTCTACTGAAGTAAAAGTATTAAAGTGGTCAAATGTACACAAGGATTTATGTACTCAAGGATAAAAAGTAAAAGTACTCAATATGTCCTCATATTTCCGTACGAAGAGCACGCTTTATCCTCTTGTTTATATTAAGCTATAAGGTATGATGTTCCAGTTATGGTTGCCCTGATTGTTTCCTCTTTAGGTTGGCTGGATCAGAGTTGAATTGATTGCATGACTTGAAAAAATACACTTTTACTTCAAGTAAGTTTACATAGCAGGTGTTAAAGACAAATGTAATGGAAACAGTAGGGTATTTGCTTTGAATTGCAGTTGAGTAAAAGTCCTTTAAATAGAAATATTCACATACAACTACCTTCAAATTATACTTAAAGGAAAACTCCAACATTTTGGGAAATTAATTTGTTATTTGCCATCTTCCCTGGAGTTAGACAAGAAGATACATACCTTTTTCATCTCTGTGCATGCATTAGGCTTAGGGAATGCCCGCACCGTTAGCCTAGTTTAGCATCAGTCACTGGAAGTATAGCAGCCTAGTTCCCAGCCTACTTCCCAACAGTCACGAAATACACTCCAAATACAACTCCAAAACGTTCCTGTAAACATGTTTTTACCACATGGAGAAATAAAAAATAATTTAATTAGACATTTACGTTTTCTAAGCAGATCTACTCTGAATATTTTTTTGCCTAGCCACTCCTGTCTGGGCTCAGTGATTTCACGCAACGAAGTGCTACTTTCTAACGTTGAGGCCAGTGTTTACATTTTGTTTCATTCAAAGGATCCGAACCGATTGAAGTTATTATGGCTACCATGACTGTGGTAAGTTTTCATTTATGTTTTTAGATGGAAGGCTGTATTCCATCTGTCTAATGTTAGCGAATATTGTGAGATTGATGAATGGATGTAACTTTGCTGGACTATCAACCTAGTATAATATCCCCCCCCCCCCCCCCCACTCCTACCCAACCCCCCCCCCCCCCCCACTCCTACCCAACCCCCCCCCCCCCCCCCCCCCCCCCCCCCCACCCACCCAACCACCTCCAATGTACAGTCCCCCCCCACCCCCACCTACCCAATCCAATGTACAGTTTCTACGCCTAATGTATATACTCTTTTCTTTCTGGACTCTTTTTGTATCACAAACAGTACTGTAATTGCCAATCTGGTATGTCATAAATGTATAGATGTAGCAGTACTGTCTATCTGTATGTCATGTATGTCATATATGTTACGATGAATTGAAAATGGGGGACCCTGATGTAAACAAGACGAAAGTCTTTCTCTGGTCTGCATCCCCTTAACAATTGTATGTATTGAGCTGTACTGTACTGTACCCATTCTGCAATCTGTTAATAAAGTTTTCATTCATTCATTCATTCATTCATTCAGCGGTCCCTGCATCCCTTGGCTTTTGATTCAATGCTACTTTCGCTTGCTGACTGCTGTTACATTAGCCCATATCGTGACTGTGCTGCATGCCAACAGGGTTTGGACGAGTCAGCGTTACATAATAAACGAGATTACATTAGGCTACTCGTAAATTGGCTAACCTATTTTGCAGTGATGGGCAAGCTACTTGGAAAATGTAGCAAGCTACACTACAAGTTACTCTCGATTAAATATAGCTAAACTACAATGGAAGCTATCCCCAGAGAAATGTAGCAAGCTACACTACAAGAACATGGCTAAAATAGCTAGCTACATCGGCACTACTTTTTTTTTTTTTTTTTTACTTTGTGATCAAGTTTACACCAAACAAATAGGCAGGCAAAAAAATAGCTCAGTTTGATTGTTTATTATAAAACTGAAACAAGCCCTCGGTCTGGCTTTTTGTGTCATCCTTTTAACATGAGGAAAGAACTGTGGAAACGTAATAAATAAAAGGCAGTGAAACAATAATAAAATAAACACAAATATATACTCCCTCTATTGGAATGGAGACTTTTCAGCACAGGATAAACTACTGTTTCAACTCAAACCACAGTAACAAAATGACAATAACCTGGCCAAAGAAAAAGTGCAAGAAACATTTGTCCACAAAATAGACATTAACGAAATCCTATGTAACATTTATACATTCTTAAGTACGGAAATAAGCAGCATGGGGTAATCGGCATTGGAACTATACTACTACAGTATGTACTCAGAGTATAACACTCAAGCTTGACACTGCTAGACAAACAATACTATCCTTGGCTGCTAGATATGTAACTCACAAAACATTCCATGGCCACAGGTTGAGAACCACTGGTCTAGGACGATCTTTTCCCTATTTTTTTCTTTTCTCCACCCCCCAATGTACAGTGTACAGTGTCCCCCTACCCCAACCCCCCCCCCCCCCCCCAATGTACAGCCCCCACCCACCAACCCCACCAACCCAACCTCCTCCAATGTACAGTTTCTATGTCAAATGTATATACACTCTTTTTCTGGACACTTTTTGTATCACAAACAGTACTGTATTTGCAAATCTGATATGTCATAAATGTATAGATGTAGCAGTACTGTCTATCTGTATGTCGTGTGTGTCATATATGTTATGATGAATTGAAAATGGGGGACCCTGATGTAAACAAGACGAAAGTCTTTCTCTGGTCTGCATCCCCTTAACAATTGTATGTATTGAGCTGTACTGTACTGTACCCATTCTGCAATCTGTTAATACACTTTTCAATCAATCAATCAATAATATTGTTCATAGCAGCTAGCCTATCTCAGACAGACTGTTAGTTAAAGCTGTTGATAAAAAGTGCACTGACTTGTGTGCTGTTTGGGAACAGTTGACAATGTTTATGTAAAGACAGTAAGGGTTTTCATCAGCTCACCTGAATATGTGTTCTCAAGTTAGTATTGGACGTGTGGGACGTCGAGAGCAGCTTCGTTTTTGGTTGACACAATAAACACCTAAACACATATGTTTTAGGCGTTTTTTCAGTCAAACTCATAAACGTGTCCAGGTAGGGCCATGGAGATGCAGTGTTGTTATTGTTGTTGACATCATCTTCATCAATGCCATCAGTGGAAACATCAAATCCCTCTGCCATTATTTCGCGCTGTTATTGTAAATTCATCCATTCATTCTCATTCAGTGGTCTGCGTTTAGATTTTCACTTCCTGGTTTGCGGCCTGGAGTCCCGCCCTATCCTGCCTCTGATTGGCCTACCCGTAATATTTTGGCCTACCATACCCAATCGTGAGTCGTCACTCATATCTAAACAAACCAACCAATCATAGTGGGTTTTTTTACGGGGAGTTTTTTTTTTCTCCTCGCAGATCTTCCTGTCTAGACTGCGAAAGTAGCGTGTAACGTTTCTCGTCGCTACGTTACTACTTCGTTCTATAAATAGCTCCGCTTCAGAGAACGCTACCCTGGTTAAAAAGTAGCGAGCTACCAGCACGCTACTGAGAATTGTAGTTAAGCTATGTAGCTTCGCTACTTGTAGCAAGCTACTGCCCATCACTGTTATTTTGTTTACTCAGGAGTTCAGGTCATATGAACAGGTCTATGACCAAAAGAGCATAAAATTGTCTTCATTGTTTAGCCACAGTTTATATAGGCTATCACCAAGCCTTTCACGCAGGCATTAGAGCACTGCTCGATCTAGCTAGCTAACGTTATACCAAGATGCAAACCGAATTTGCCTGGTGCCATTACCTTTCCTTTATTCTACTGTATTTCAATAATATTATCTAATATGGTATTGTTTTCATATGCCGTTGAATATGTTGGATCAGCTGTAATGCATAGCATTACAAATATATTGCCTTCATGTATGTATTATGAATAATAATTTTCTTTATTCATGCTCTGTCATTTATCAATTATGGTGAAGTGAGTGAGGTCCAGCAGGATCCACCAGAAGTCTACTACATTCAACACACCAGAAGAGAGGGGATGCAGGGACCGCTGAGGAATATTATACTAGGTCGATAGTCTAGCAAAGTTACGTCCTATTCATCAATCTCACAATATTCGCTAACGTTAGACAGATGGAATACAGCCTTCCATCTAAAAACATAAATGAAAATGTACCGCAGTCATGGTAGCCATAATAACTTCAATCGGTTCAGATCCTTTGAATGAAACAAAATGTAAACACTGGCCTCGACGTTAGAAAATAGCACTGCGTTGCGTGAAATCACTGAGCCCAGACAGGAGTGGTTAGGCAAAAAATAGTTCCGAGTATATTTACATTTACATTTACATTTAGTCATTTAGCTGACGCTTTTATCCAAAGCGACTTACAAGGTCTGTACGACAAGCCATCAGGAAGGGCACAACTCTATCAGCTGAGTAACAATGTTCATCAAAGTGTTGAGTGCTACAGTGTAGGTTAGTTTATTAGGACAAGTGCATGACAGTACGGTTAGTTAGGGTTCGATTTTTTTTTATTATTATTTTTTTTTTATTCAGATAATGGTTGAAGAAGTGCGTCTTTAGTCGACGGCGAAAGATTGGACGTGATTCGGCTGTCCTAACTGGGGTGGGTAGTTCATTCCACCATTGTGGGGCAAGGACTGAGAATAGGCGACTTCTCTTTGATGACCCTCCCGGAGCTTGGATAGGAGTAGGTCTGAGGCGGCCAGAAGATGCAGAGCGTAGGGGTCTTGAGGGTGTGTAGTTAGAGACCATTGACCGGAGGTAGGCGGGAGCGGTTCCCTTTGCCGCACGGTATGCTAGGTCGAGGGCCTTGAAGCGGATTCGTGCAGCAATGGGGAGCCAGTGCAGGTCCCTAAGAAGTGGGGTGACATGGGCCGACTTCGGTAGGTTTGAGATCAGGCGGGCCGCTGCGTTCTGAATGAGTTGAAGAGGCTTAGTGGCAGTGGCCGGGAGGCCAGCGAGCAGTGCATTGCAGTAGTCGAGGCGGGAGATGACTGTTGATTGGACGAGGAGTTGGGTGGCTTCTTTTGTCAGGAAGGGGCGGATCCTTCTGACGTTGCTCAGGAGGAATCGGCAGGTTCTGGTCGTCGCTGCGATGTGAGCAGAGAAGTTCAACTGGTCGTCGAGGACAACACCAAGGTTCTTGGCGGTCGGGGACGCAGTCACAGCTGCATTCTCGACTGTGATTGAAAGGTCGGTTAGGGGGGAGGATTTGGCCGGCAGGTGGAGCAATTCTGTTTTGCTTAGGTTCAGTTTGAGGTGGTTGGACGTCATCCAGGCTGAGATGTCGGACAGACAGGCCGAGATCCGCTCAGAGACGTGGATATCTGAGGGAGGGAAGGAGAGGAAGAGTTGAGTATCGTCGGCATAACAATGGTAGGAGAAGCCATGAGACGTGATAATGTTACCCAGTGATTTAGTGTAGAGGGAGAAGAGAAGGGGTCCTAAAACCGAGCCCTGGGGGACACCCGTCCGCAGGGGGCGGGTGGCCGACAGGGTCCCTCTCCATGACACTTGGTAGGAGCGGTCATTGAGGTATGATGACAGCCATGTCAGCGCAGAGCCAGCCACTCCCATTCCTGCGAGGGCCGCAAGGAGGATCTGGTGGTTGACTGTGTCGAAGGCTGCAGATAGATCTAGGAGAATCAGGACAGAGGAGAGGCCTTTCGCTTTTGCTAAGTGAAGTGCCTCTGTGACCGCAATGAGGGCTGTCTCTGTGGAGTGACCAGTCCTGAAGCCTGACTGATTAGGGTCTAGGAGGTCATTCTGTAAGAGATAAGCAGTAAGTTGGTTGGATACAGCACGTTCAAGTGTTTTAGAAAGGAAGGAGAGAAGAGAGACAGGACGGTAGTTGCCTATGACGGTAGGGTTCAGGGTTGGTTTTTTTATGAGCGGCGTGACTCTGGCTTGTTTTAGGGAGGTGGGGACCACCCCCGAGTTGAGTGAGGAGTTGATGGTTGCAGTTAGGAATGGGAGGATGTCTGGTGCTATGGTCTGGAGGAGTGGGGAGGGTAGCTGGTCCAGCTGGCAAGTAGTCGGACGGTTCGACGTTACCAGTGTCAGGGTCTCTGCTTCTGTAATGGGAGAGAAAGATGACAGAGTGAAGGATGAGGTTCTCGATTCAGCATTTGGAATGGGTGGGGGTTGGGAGAAGGAGCTGCGGATGTTCTCCACTTTTTCCTCAAAGAAGATCGCAAAGTCTTCGGCAGAGAAAGATGAGGGAGGGGGGGGTGGGGGGGGAGTGAGGAGGGAGGACATGGTAGCATGCAGTTTGCAAAGATTCTTGGCAGAGGCCTCGATCCTATGGTGGAAGAAAGAAGCTTTGGCATTAGTGATGGTTTTGGAGAATGTTAACAAGAGGTTGTGATATGTGTCGATGTCAGCAGTGAGGCGTGACTTTCTATACTTCCTTTCAGCTGCTCTCAGGACCTGTCTTTGTTCTCTCACTGGATCTGTCAGCCATGGACTGGGTGGGGAACGGCGGGCAGGTTTCTCAACGAGGGGACAGAGCTTGTTGAAGGAGGTTGCAAGGGCTGAAAGGAGGGTGGAGGTTGCCATCTCTGTGGAGAGAGCAGAGAAGGTGTCACTCAAAGGTAGAGCGGATAGTATGTCAGAGGAGAGGGTGGAGGGGGATAGGGAGGGCAGGTTGCGTCTGAGTGAGACTGTTTGAGTTGGGGTGAAGACCTTTCGGTTAAGCATGAGAGTATATCTGCTTAGAAAACGTAAATGTCTAATTCAATTATACATTTTTTTTTCTCCACGTGGTAAATAACATCACAACAGTTTTGGAGTTGTATTTGGAGTGTATTTCGTGACTGTTGGGAAGTAGGCTGGGAACTAGGCTGCTGGAGGAACCTACTTCCAGTGACTGACGCTAAGCTAGGCTAACAGTGCAGGCGTTCCCTAAGCCTAATGCATGCACAGAGATGAAAAGGTATGTATCTTCTTGTCTAACTCCAGGGAAGATGGCAAATAAGCTAATGTCCCAAAATGTTGGAGTTTTCCTTTAAGTACAGTAGGTTCCACCCCTACTTTCCAGACATGATTTAAAACCTGATCATTAAGATGAGGGTCCTGTGAAAGGGTCCTGTGAGGGTCCTGTGATCATTAAGACTCAGGTTCTGTGAAAAAACGTTTGTTATCATAGTGTAACATATACTATAGTCACATATATATATACTATACTGTATATATATATATTTTTTTTTTTTACTTAATAAACTGCACTTGATTTCACGTTTTTAATACCCTCAAAACTTGGAAAACACCACTTGTAAAATAAGATAAATCAAGTGCTTTTAATGTTTTAAAATGTACGGTATATGGACCCACTAATGGCCTTGCTAAGTGTGATATCCCTACTGGTGTAGATGCTCTGAATACATGTGGTCCTGCTTTTGAGCCCTGCATCCGTCTAATGCTGCATTGGTGTCCGAAGTGGGATAGTGTGAAGGGCCATCAGAGAGATATGTCTACATCATAGACAGTAGAGTGAGAGGACAGGCTCTCCTGTTTGATGATGGTAAACCTCGTATAAGATCCGTTTTGCACTCGCGCCACTTTGGCCTCGTTTTTAAGGCGATCCAATGCTTTTATGCCAATGAGCCAATACATTGCTTGAAAGGGTGTCACCGATTGTCATCGTTCGATTGACACCCTAACACCAGCTCTGCTTAACTGCTTATAATATGTTTTATATATTAAAGATCCCCTCCACTGAAAAGCGTGTTTTATTTTATGGTTAACTCCTCCTGGAGAGGGAGAGCTTCTCTGTACTTCCCTGAAATCTGAGTTGCATGTGTGATGTCACAAATAGGTTGAAGCGAATACAGTATGTGGTAACTTGACACCTTTAGCTTCAGCATACACAAATGTGTAGGTATTGACATGCCATGAAAAAGTATAAACTGGCAACTTGTAATTACTGGTAAATGTCAATGTGGTTCTTTTTGACAATTTGCATAGATCCTTGCATTCTCAATTAGGGTAAAGGTGTAAAGATGCTGCCATTTTCTGTAGTTTATCGAACAATGTGGTGGAAAAAACATATTTATTCTAATTGTTATTCAATATAGAGAATGTTAAGGGTTTAAAATAAATCTGGAGGGGATATTTAATGATATGTGTAACTGCAGCTATGGTTAACAGTTGGTTAATATAGTTATATTCGTTTACAATTTGATATGCTTATTTTTGCATATTAATAATAATACACATGATTGTATTTCAATGTATTTCATATGGGTTTATATAAGATATATGAGTGGCGCATGATTTCTATTTGTTTGTGCAATTATTTTAGTCCACAAGACTTGGTCCACTTAATATCCGGTGACGTGTTTCCGCCTTTCTTCTCTTGAGTCCCGACATGACTGAGGGATGGATATATTGACTTCTCTGTCAATCCCAACAAGTAAAAGATAGTTGTCTACAAGACAACTTAACAAGACAATCTACCAAGACAAAGATTAAAGACACAACACCAGAACGTATCGATGTTCTCTTATACTGGCACGCAGCCAATAAGGTATTGATTGTTATGGATGATGATTTGTTATATGTGACGGTTGATGTTTTAGCTACGGTTTTGATGGACTTTCAATTGCTAATGGTATCATTTGTATGCATTTGTATGTTCTACAGATTTTACGGTTTGGATGAAGGTTTGGATGGAGATTGGACAAAGCTTCATTGAAATCAGTTCAAGAAATCTACTTGTGTTAATTGCGTCGTGCCCGGAGGATGTCACAATATGAATCAATAGATGTGTACATGAATTGGATTGTTGCCTTTTGAATCGATGTATCATTTACATTTACATTTTGTCATTTAGCTGACGCTTTTATCCAAAGCGACTTACAGTACAAGTTTTGTACAACAAGACAGCAGGAAGGGTACAACTCTATCAGCTGAGTAACAATGTTCATCAAAGTGTTGAGTGCTACAGTGTAGGTAACAGTAAGGTTAGTTAAGGTTAGAGTTTTTTTTTTTTTTTTTTTTCTTTTTTTTTTTATGTCAGATAATGATTGAAGAAGTGCGTCTTTAGTCGGTGGCGAAAGATTGGACGGGTTTCAGCTGTCCTAACTGTGGTGGGAAGTTCGTTCCACCATTGTGGGGCAAGGACCGAGAATAGGCGACTTCTCTTTGATGACCCTCCCGGAGCTTGGATAGGAGTAGGTCTGAGGCGGCCAGAAGATGCAGAGCGTAGGGGTCTTGAGGGTATGTAGTTAGAAACCATTGACCGGAGGTAGGCGGGAGCCGTTCCCTTCGCCGCACGATATGCCAGGTCGAGGGCCTTGAAGCGGATTTGTGCGGAAATGGGGAGCCAGTGCAGGTCCCTGAGAAGTGACATGGGCTGACTTCGGTAGGTTTGAGATCAGGCGGGCCGCTGCATTCTGAATGAGTTGAAGAGGCTTGATGGCAGTGGTCGGAAGGTAAGCAAGCAGTGCGTTGCAGTAGTCAAGGCGGGAGATGACTGTTGATTGGACAAGGAGTTGGGTGGCTTCTTTTGTCAGGAAGGGGTGGATCCTTCTGACGTTGCTCAGAAGGAATCTGCAGGTTCTGGTTGTCGCTGCAATGTGAGCGGAGAAGTTCAACTGGTCGTCAAGGACAACACCAAGGTTCTTGGCGGTCGGGGACGTGGTCACAGTTGAATTCTCGACTGTGATGGAAAGGTCGGTCAGGGGGGAGGATTTTCCCGGCAGGTGAAGCAATTCTGTTTTGCTTAGGTTCAGTTTGAGGTGGTTGGTCGTCATCCAGGTGGATATGTCAGACAGACAGGCCGAGATCCACTCAGAGACGTGGATATCTGAGGGAGGGAAGGAGAGGAAGAGTTGAGTATCATCGGCATAGCAATGATACGAGAAGGCATGAGACGTGATAATGTTACCCAGATATTTAGTGTAGAGGGAGAAGAGAAGGGGTCCAAGGACCGAGCCCTGGAGGACACCCGTCCGCAGGGGGTTGGTGGCAGACAGGGTCAGGCCTGGACTGGCCATCTGGCATACCGGGCAAATGCCCGGTGGGCCGATGCATATTTGGGCCGTTATGATTTGATCAAAAAAATATTAAAAAATTATAAAAAATAAAAATACTTTTTTTTTTTTTGGTCAACGACCGGCCCACTACTAGGCTGGGACAGCGGCCCATTGGTACTGACTGACACTGGGCTGGCCCAATCACATATCTTGCTAAGCACCCCCCCGCCAGTCGTGCAAGTACATGACTGAGAGAGGGGCTGGTACATGACTGAGATGGGGCTGTGGTACATGACTGAGATGGGGCTGTGGTACATGATTGAGAGGGGGCTGTGGTACATGACTGAGATGGGGCTGTGGTACATGACTGAGAGGGGGCTGGTACATGACTGGGAGGGGGCTGTGGTACATGACTGAGAGGGGGCTGTGGTACGTGACTGAGAGGGGGCTGGTACATGACTGAGAGGGGGGCTGGTACATGACTGAGAGGGGGCTGGTATACATGACTGAGAGGGGGCTGGTACATGACTGAGAGGGGGCTGGTATACAGGACTAAGAGGGGGCTGGTACATGACTGAGAGGGGGCTGGTACATGACTGAGAGGGGACTGGTATACAGGACTGAGAGGGGGCTGGTATACATGACTGAGAGGGGGCTGGCTGGTACATGACTGAGAGGGGGCTGGTACATGACTGAGAGGGGGCTGGCTGGTACATGCCTGAGAGGGGGCTGGTACCATGTATTGTGCATCATTGTAGGTCAAACCATTAAAAAGTAAATTTCCACAGCAGCCATTTTGGATTTTGGTCTCTCACAAATTTCCCCCGCCTTTTTAAAAAATACACCCCGGCTAAATTTGTTTATTAACCCTCCTAGATGACAAATCCATTGAGAAACGAAGTGCCACAGATGACCCAACTACTAGGTCCATATCGTATCATCATAATATTATTAAAAAAAATTAGGATAAGGGTTCCCTTGATAAAGATGCATGAAAAGGCAACACCTGTAGCTCAACTGCAAAAACTGCTTTTTTGATTTGATTAGATTTGTATTTGGAAATTAAAAACACATCATAAAAACAAATAATCTTGACCAATTTGTATTCCTGAGGATATCACCTAAAAGCATTAATTAAAACACTTATTTCCGGGCGGCTAGGTGGTGTAGTGGGCAAGGCGCTTGCCATCAACACTGGAGACGCTGGGTTCGAATCCAGCTCTCGTCGTTGCTATCAGCTTGGCTGGTTGTTCATACTAACACAATTGGCAGTGTTAGGGGTGGGAAAGCTGATGGGTGGGTCCTGGGCGTTGTGGACAGCGACCCCTACAGTTCGGTCGGGGCGCCTGCACAGCGAGGGTAGGATCTGGAGGGAGGTAGTGTGACCTTCCACACGTTACACTCTCCCGGTGAGAATCTGCGCTGCCAGGCTGGCTGCCGGCTGGCTGCACATGCGTCGGAGGAAAGCATGTGACAGTCTCCGGCCTCCCGGACCAACAGTAGGGGGGAGTGCGCAACAACCAGGAAGGGGGTTGGGAATTGGCATAACGACTAACAGTGGGATGGGAATAAAATCGGAAAAAGGAGGGGGGGGGGAGATAATAAAAAAAAAATTATAAAAAAAACACTTATTTCCAAGGTGGTCCTCGATGGAAGACATAAAAACACAGCACATATAGCCTACTCAACTGCTAATTTTTGCTCAACTGCAAAAATGTATGCCTACTTATGTATTAGCCTACAGGGAAAAACACATTCACAACAGGCAGCAATGTTTATTTTCAGCCAAGTATGGTAATAAGGTAACTATTAGGATATATATGGTATGGATTACTTACTCTTATAACTTATTACTATCTGTGGTAGCTCTAGTCTCCACCTACACAAATTGTTTTTGTGCTGTCCATTGATCAAGCACCTTCACACAAGGTAGGCACATTAACGGTGCAGCTCGATAAATTAGAATATCGTGGAAAAGTTTTTTTATTTCAGTAATTCAATTCAAAAAGTGAAACTCTCCTAGATTAGATTCATTACACACAAAGTGAAATATTTCAAGCCTTTATATTTTTAATTTTGATGATTATGTCTTACAGCTCATGAAAGCCCAAAATTCTGTATCACCAATACAGTATCACACTCTTTATCAGACACATACATTTTAATTTACGTACACACTATCTATTAGGGAATGTCAATTTCTTTGGTTGAAAATGTTGTTTTACCACGATTTTGAAACGGCATTTACTATTCTCCTGCTTAACATGTCTGGGAAGAGAGTTCCATTCCTGCATACCACGGAACATGACAGTTCGCTTCATTGCATTCGACCTCACTTTTGGAAGTGTAAAACCTTGTGCAGAAGCATGTCTGGTGGAATGGTTGTGTCTGTCAAGACTTATTGATAAATTGTTATATAAAATTGAGGGGATCTTTGTAACAAAAATATTCCTAGTGAATACAAGGAGTGAGCAGAGTAATTTATGTTTGACAAGTAACCAAGTTAAACAACTGTGCATCGCTGCAACATTAGTTCTGTACTCACAGCGAAGCGCTATACGTGCTGCTTTGTTTTGTACCATTTGTAATTTTTTCAGTTTACTCGTCGTTACATTCGACCATACTGCAGGACAATAGTCAAGATTTGACAAAACCAGAGCTTGAATGACCTGTTTGATAGAATTTAGTGGTAACAAATGAGCACATCTTTTAACAACAGAAATCCCTCTTCCCATTTTCACTACTATATTGTTTATATGGTGTGACCATGACAATTTACTGTCTAATGTTACCCCTAGGAGTTTAGTCTCCTGGACTTGATTAATTACCACATCACTTATCAAAAGTTTCAAGACTGGGTTCGTTCTTAGAGTATGGTTTGAACCGAAAATGATGCTACTTGTCTTTGATATGTTTAGAACTAGTTTGTTATTCTTTATCCATTCCATCACTGATTGCAACTCTGCCTTTAGGACCGTATTTAATTCATTGGCTGTTGAGGCTGATGTGTAAATCGTTGAATCATCCGCATACATAGAAATATAGGACTTATTTAGGACAAGAGGCATGTCATTTGTAAATATGGTGTAGAGCAAAGGCCCAAGGCAACTTCCTTGGGGTACTCCACACCTTACCGTTTTAACTTCTGAGTAACTCCCATTAAAAAAAACTATTTGTTTCCGGTTTGCTAAATAAGTTTGCATCCAAGATAGTGCAGATGAGGAGAAACCGTAACATTCAAGTTTTTTAAGTAAGAATTTGTGATCTATGATGTCGAATGCTGCAGTAAAATCAAGCAAGACAGCTCCAACTATTTTCTTTTTATCTATCTCTTTCAGCCAATCATCTGTCATTTGGGTTAAAGCAGTCGCTGTTGAATGTCCTTCACGATATGCATGTTGAAAATCAGTGGTCAATGTGTTAAAAGAAAAGTAGCTTTTAATCTGTTCACTTACTATTCTTTCCATCAGTTTACTCAAAACTGGCAGTAAACTTATGGGACGACTATTAGATCCTGAGAATGGCAATTTCAAATTTTTTGGCAGTGGTATTACTTTGGCAGTTTTCCACTGTTGCGGATACAAACATTCACTAAAGGATTGATTTATAATATGACAGATAGCAGGGGCAATTAAATCAGGGACCAATTTCAGAAGTTTCCCGTCAAGACCGTCAACACCTGGTGGTTTGTTTTTAGTGGTACTTAACATATGTTCTACATTACTTATAGTCACGCTATCAAAATTAAATTGACAATTTTTATCTTTCCAGTTAACACTTTGATCGCCATGGTTCAAATTCATAATTTACCATCCCTAGCCAGCTCTATTTGTCTATGGAGAAGTTCCCCTTCTTTGCAGGGCTATACTTTTTTTAATTCTATTGCTAAATTGCCATTATTATGGCCCATTCAATGTCCTATATCCATTGTTCAGGGTGTAGCAACAATATACTTTTTCATTCACATATTCATACTAAAATATGGTCTAAAGTATAAGTATGTTTTTATCGTTTTCTGCAGCTTTCTCCAGAACTTGATTTATAGCTCCAAATGCATTATATTGATGATCAAATACAGTTTGGTAGCGATCGTTGCCAGATGAAAAATTTCAACTGGAGGTACTTCTAGAAGTTACTACGTATCATCTGATATTGACCGGATGGGCGAGGGGGCGTTTATAATTCCGTGGGCAACGTTATACCATTCATCTAGTGTGGGTCATATGATCATCAGATCAGTTAGTATAGAATACGTTAGAAAATAACGCTGTATCTTACCGTATCTTCCTCGCACCGTTGGACGATCAGCGTGGAGTAGACAGTTTTCGATTATGGGATGTTGATCCTGATGAACCATTTCCAGGTTGTATAATACTATATACGTCCAAATAACGTTGTTTATTGAGTTAGGGCGAGCGATTGATTATCCAGTGTGTTGAGATAGAGTCCTGCTAATGATCGCGAGTGCCTGGACGATTTATGGATGAGCACTTCCTGTTTGGCGCGTCACGTCCTGTTGGCCGATCTGCTGATCGGCCACCAGATGGCGCTCTTGAACCGTTAGACAGTTGAGTGGAGCTCACCAGTACATCTCATGTCTCCGGAGGAGAAATATGATTTCGATCACAGATTTTTTAAATATTGACATCAAAGACGAGTTACGACGTCTTCGGCAGAATGAGCATGGCTAGGAATGACGTCTAAACACGTCATCGGCGATTAAAGTGTTAATTGTAATCACCTCTCTCCTTATGTCTAGTCAAGCCAGGTTGTGGAGGAGAGAGACAGGGATGAACAGGCTATAGACTACTTTGCCCATCCTGAGCCTGCTATGATGCAGATGTTTTTACATCACCACCCAAAACAAGATTCAGCCAAGAGTGAGTGAGTACACTGGTCCACTTGCACTGGTACACTTGTCCTTGGCACTTACTACCCAGCTTTGTAGTGGTTTGGGGGAATAGTACAGTAGGTACACATATAACGCAAGGATGGTGTACTGGTGGGTGGTGTCCGAATGATTATGGTGGGCCGGTCTGGGCCAAAAATGCCAGGGCCGATTTTTGGTCCCAGTCCAGCCCTGGACAGGGTCCCTCTCCATGACACTTGGTATAGGAGCGGTCATTGAAGTATGATGTCAGCCATGTCAGCCATGTCAGCGCAGGGGCCGCCACTCCCATTCCTGCGAGGGACGCGAGGAGGATCTGATGGTTGACTGTGTCAAAGGCGGCAGATAGGTCTAGGAGAATCATGACAGAGGAGAGGCCTTTGGCTTTTGTTAAGTGAAGTGCCTCTGTGACCGCAATGAGGGCCGTTTCTGTGGAGTGACCAGTCCTGAAGCCTGACTGATTAGGGTCTAGGAGGTCATTCTGTAAGAGATAATCAGTGAGTTGGTTGGATACAGCACGTTCAAGTGTTTTAGAAAGGAACGATATCAATCCAAATTCGATGTGTCATTCCACCCCTAGTGGGATATCACTATTTGTGAGGTGGTGACCTCATCCCCAGGCATTTGTATGCTATGTGAACTTTGAATCCATGTTTATGGTTGCTCTATATTTCGTCACAGTCTTTGACTTTGCATAGAAGATTCACTGGGGAACTGAATCATGGAGCAAGCAGAGCATGGAGAAGGGGTGACGAGAAAAGACATGGCTTCCCTGACACGCTGCATCCCTGCCACACTCACTCCTGGTGAAAAGCAAAGAAGGCCAATGTCAACACATACTGCCTTTCTTAGATATGGTCATAGTGGGCCTAGTGCAGATGCTTAATGGGATATTTCACTTTAGCAGAACATGTCAAAAAATATTACCAATATATATTAATTAGCAATATTAGCAATATTACCTCTATCTAAGGTAATCTACAAGTAAACTAGTGACCACTGCTGACCCTAACGTCTGCTGTCAACACCACCATTCCTCCCAGGTGTCGGACTCATTCACTTCCATTCATTTTGGGGACGTAGCCTAAATATCATACTTCTGAAGTATGAACAAACTACTGCCGTTCAATGAAGCAGACAATTCGGAGTCAATGTATGTTTGTTTTAGCATTTGATGTGTCTTTACAGATTTATTACCTTTGAAAAATAAAAGCAGATCCAGTCAAGTTGTTGAAGGTTTGAGTGTGCTGTGCCCTGCATGAAATGTTGGGGAGTGGTTACCATGGTTACCTGCTGCCTTGATGGATGAACGATTCTAAACATTCTGTGAGAAGTTGACAGTGAGAAATAGTTCCTTTACTGATCATTTGAAAATGGTAGCTGAAAAGTAAAGTACCTTTGACTCAGAAAAAGATATTGCACAGAATAATATAGCTGTATAGTTTGTTTATAATTCAGAAGTATGATATTTAGACTTGGTCCTTGGAATCCTTGGAATCATATAGTCTGAATTTGAGTTTTTAGTCATCAAAATAATATGTCCTATGTATAGGATACAAGTATGCAACATCATGTCAACATATTTAGGTACAAATAGCATTCTTCATACTACTGTTTATGTTTAGCTATTGATTACTGGTTAAAACACTTTGAGCGCCACGCCTGGTTTTCCGTTTTACCGGCTGAATGCCACCATCGGCGCCAATGTTAACGTTAATATCGCCTAATCTATGTTTTAAATTATGGCTATGTGTCTAATCTGCCCATCGCTTTATCAAAGACTATTTTCCAGTCAGTGCTGTCAAGGCAGATTGTTTTTTTATCGCGTCGTTTCCGTTTCAGAGCAGTTAGAAAAGCCCCCGTTTTGATATAAAAAACAGCTCATTCTGGAGCATTCTATGAAAATCGTCTTTTAGTGGAATATTCCACAACGTTGATATTCGTCGGCCTTTTTATGAATCGTTTTCAAATAAACGCTAGATGATCAATATTATACGTGCATGCAAGCACATTACGGCCGCGCACGGATAATGGCTCCGTTGATTTCCTCACGGAGTTTTACAGTGAAACCGAAAGAAGACATTTCACAAAACAGCTTATAACTTCATCAAACTTACTCTGATTATCCTAACACTGATAACATAGAGTCCTTACCTGACATCAGATGGTATCCAACTGGTATATTCCAATTCCTGATCACCATTCGAAAAAATCGATACGTGTATGGATCCAACGCGATACTGTAGATCTCCATGATCAGCGGGGATCTGAGGTTCCAGAATGAACTGTGGTAACCCCGGCTGGATCAGTGAACTGGAAAATGTGGAGTACCGGATTTTTCCCCCATTCATTTTCATTGAGTCCATTCCAAAATCACTTATGTCATCTGGGAGACGACAGGGGGCGCTTTTTTCCACAGTGATCGCCAGCGCCGCTCGGCTATACTCGGGTAGGCTCGGGTGATGCAATAATTTTTCAGATCGCTAAAAAAAAAAAAAAAAATCCGAGAAATCTCGTGAGTGGCTAGCAACCACCTATAAAAAAAAACGATAAATCTCGTGAGTGGCACTCAAAGTGTACCAATAATAACCTCGTTACCTAAGAGTATTGTTTTTTTCTTTAAAAAAAAATATCTTGTAGCATATTTTAAGTTTTTTCTTATATTAAAATATATTTTTCGTTTCTAAGAATTTGTAAAGGATATACAAAAATAAGCATGTGCTTTAGCCTATTCCTTTTTTTCGGTCATTGATTTTGGATTTTGTGTGTGAGCTTGCCTTGAATATGTACCTTTTTTTCTTTCTTTTTTGTCTGTAAACAAGACTGTAAAAAATAAACTTCATTCATTCATTCTTTTTGCATTGTTCCAACATGTATTGACCTACACCATAAATTCATCTAAATTAACCCACATAATTACACATATACTGTATATCCAGGCACACAAATAAAACACTTACACAAACACGGGCTTTTCATTCAATCAATCACAGTGCAGATTGATTGATTGTATGAACATTTTATTAACATATTGCAGAATGGGTACAATACAGTATGGCTCAATACAAGTTCAAGTTTCAAGTTCTTTAATAGTTGTCATACAGAAGTACAGAATACTTTCATACAAAATGCTTCTTACTGTTACGCTCCAGAGACTGTGCTAGACAAGATAGTATCAAATAACATAATAACATAATATAGCATGTAATTTAGAAGAAGAAAAATGAGGTCACAGTGTTCGGTATAGACATATGTACAATGTTCTGAGTTACCATATAATATACAATACTATGCAGTGTACTAATGTACAGTACTATCTAGTGCAAAGCAGAAATGGGATGAGGTACAATTTTAAGTACAATTTACAGTAAGGTGTACGAGTTGTAGTGCAATCCTTCATCCATAAATATAAAGTGTGGGGAGTGGGTGCTACAGTGTGTTTGTTTAAAGTGGGTGTGTGCTATAAAGTGTGTGGAGTGGGTGCTACAGTGTGTTTGTTTAAAGTGAGTGTGTGCGTGTGGATGTGTGTGCTATGTGCGTTTGGTGGTTGTTGTTGTGTAGTGTTCATTCATTGTTCGTTTAGCAGCCTGATGGCCTGGGGATAGAAGCTTCTTCTGAGTCTTTCTGTGCTCGCCTTGAGACTCCGGTATCGCTTGCCTGACCGCAGCAGTTCAAAGAGGCAGTTGTTCGGGTGACTGGAGTCTTTAATGATTCTCTTAGCCTTGCCCTTGCAACGCTTGTTGTAAATGTTCTGGAGGGTGGGGAGCCCCCCTCCAATTGTGCGTTCGGCTGAACGTGTCACTCTTTGTAGTCTGTTTCGGTCTTGTGCAGTGCTATTCCCAAACCAGGAGGTGATGTTGCCGGTCAAGATGCTCTCTATTGTACATGAGTAGAAGTTCTTAAGGATCTTCTGACTGACTTGGAACTTCCTTAGGCGCCTGAGGAAGTAGAGGCGTTGTCGTGCCTTCTTCACAACACTGTCAATGTGTGTGGTCCATGTCAAGTCCTCGGATATGTAGGCTCCGAGGTACTTAAAGCTGTTGACTCTCTCAACCGGTGCCCCGTCGATGCTGAGGGGGCTGTAGTCCTTGACCCCCGACCTCCTGAAGTCCACAATCATCTCCTTTGTTTTGCTGACGTTCAGGGAGAGGCTGTTTTCCTGGCACCATCCCGCCAGGACCTTGACCTCTTCCAGGTAGGCCCTCTCGTCGTTGGCAGAGATCAGGCCCACCACCACTGTGTCGTCAGCAAATTTGATGATTGTATTGCTACTCCGCTGAGCCACACAGTCGTGTGTGTACAGGGAGTAGAGGAGGGGACTCAGAACACAGCCCTGGGGGGCCCCTATGTTGAGGGTGATGGATGAGGAGGTGCAGTTGCCTGCTCTCACCACCTGGGGTCTGCCAGTCAGGAAGTCCAAGACCCACTGGCAGAGGTCATAGCCCAAGCCCAGGTCCCTGAGCTTGGCTATGAGTATGGAGGGGACTATGGTATTGAATGCCGAGCTGTAGTCGATGAATAGCATTCTCACATAGTTCCCCTGCCTCTTGTCCAGGTGTGATGCTGCTGTGTGCAGCACATGGGCTATGGCGTCCTCCGTGGACCTGTTGGGGCGGTATGCAAATTGCAGGGGGTCCATGTTGATGGGGAGGGAGGAGCAGATGTAGCCCTTTACTAGCTTCTCAAAGCACTTCATGGCTATGGAGGTGAGAGCTACAGGGCGGTAGTCGTTGAGGCAAGCAGGCTTGGATTTTTTGGGTACAGGGATAATAGTGGACTTCTTCAGGCAGGTGGGGATGACAGCCTGTTCTAAGGACAGGTTAAATATGTCAGTGAATACTGGGGCCAGTTGGTCGGCACAGACTTTTAGGACGCGGCCGGGGATGCCGTCCGGACCTGCTGCCTTCCTGATATTCACTTTTTTAAAGGTCCGCCTCACCTCATGCTCTGTTACCCTGAACACTGCGCCTCCATCAGCAGCCGACCCCCCCCCCCCCCCCATTGCCGTGGCTTGTGAGCTGGTGTTGTTATTACCAGCATCAAACCTCGCATAGAAGGTATTGAGGTCATTTGCTAAGGAGATGTCACTGTTCAGTTTGAGGGAGGCGCCTTTGTAGTCTGTCATCGTTTTGAGCCCCTGCCACATAGCTCTAGAGTCAGCTTGTTCAAACTGGAGTTCAATTTTATCCCTGTAGCGCCGTTTGGCCTCTGACACTGTCCTCCTTACGTTGTATCGCGCCACCTTGTGGTCATTCATGTTGCCTGCCACTAGGCCGTCGTTGTATGCTTTGGTGCGCTCTCTCAGAGCTTCATGGACGGATTTGTCTACCCAGGGTTTTTGATTTGGGTAAACTCTCATTGTGGTAGTGGGGATTGTTTCTTCCACCCTAGTACAAACATAGTCCAGCACTGTCTCCGTGTAGACATTAATGTTATCTGTGTCGCAATAATACACAAAATTGTTAAGGGGATGCAGACCAGAGAAAGACGTTCGACTTGTTTACATCAGAGTCCCCCATTTTCAATTCATCATGAATTGTAAGTAAGGGTGCAACATGCCCCGTGCAATCCATTCTTTGTGGATCTAGCCCACAGACAATTATGTGTGGTATATTACGTGTATGCACTTATTTGCATTGGTCCAATATGTATTCATATACACACCATAAATACATCAAAATGAACCCACATACCGACACATATATACATCCAGGCACACAAATAAAACACTGACGAGTGTGTGCACACACACACATCTCATCCCACATGCTCTGTAAATAGAGAGCAGGATGTTGCAGACATTTGGGCGTCTGAACAAACAAGAGATGCTCTCAGAGAGAGAGAGAAGAGAGAGAGAGGAAGATGGAGAGAGCTTGAAAGAGAGAGTGGAAGAGGGAGAGAAAACAGAGAGGGAGGGATGGAGAGAGAGAGTTAGAGAGAAAAGAGAGAGAGAGAGAGAGAGAGAGAGAGAGAGAGAGAGAGAGAGAGAGAGAGAGAGAGAGAGAGAGAGAGAGAGAGGGATGGAGGTGGACAGATGAATTGGTGACTCAGGAATGAGAGATCATGAAAAGAAAGGATTCAGCGCTTGGATTTATTCTCCTCCCCGTCTCCTCTCTCGTTCTTTCTGTATAGGGACAGGGGAGAGGAGGAATGAGACAGACACAGATCTCTCCCTGACCCTTGCCCTCTACCCACTCTCCCCCCATCTGTCTTCTCTTCTCTCCTCCCTGCCATCTTTCTTTTAGTTATTTCCTCGTGAATAGCTGTGACCATGCTTGCAGCACAGCCATGGAATGCATTGAATGAGAGAGAGTGTGTCAGGAAATGAAACAAATACAATCCAGCTGCCCCATTTTTTCAATAAGAAACTCTTCTGTGTGGGTCTATGAGGTAGGCTTGGGTAGCTCTGAGTTCGCCTATGGCATAAAATATCAGCTTTGAGTCAGATAAGCTGATAGTAAACAAATAGACAGACAACAACACAAAAAGTAGCCCTTGGCAGTGCACTGGCACTTGTTTGACGGCAATATTTGATTTTCACAAAATGAACATGAATGCACCTGCTCCATACGGTGCATGGGACAAATATTAGGTACGGTACGAGCCACAATCAAATCACGGGTCAGCTCTTGAGAAGTATTTTTACTTTGAACAACCACACTACTATACGCCTGGTATCGGAAATAATAGCGTCACCCCCCCCCCCCCCCCTCTCTCTCTCTCTTTCTCTCTCGCTCTCTCTCTCTCGGAGCTTATCTCGGCGCGCATCGTCAGCATCAGTTTGAAGTCAGATTTGACAGCCGCTCGGGGGGAGAATCGAGCAGTCTTGCCCCGTCGGTTCCGCTCTGAAGCGGTCACCCCATCTCAAATAAGAAAGGTATACAGATGCGATGCCGCTGCCGCACAGTCATCGAATTTCAACAGTGTGTAAACTAAATGCATATTATTCATTCACTTCTCTCTCTTTTTTTTTTTTTTTTTTTGGAGATGACCTCGATTGCTATGAAGCTGACGTATAGCCCCGTGTGTGGTGGTGCCTTCTCTCTTTCAGTTCATTCGGGTCCGTGTTCGGCGGGACTGTGGGTCCGGGAGCGTATCTGCAGATCGCTGTTTCCAACTTGAGTGAAGAAAGATAAGGGAACTCCACGGGATTCTCCATACACTGCGCGTTTATTCGGATATTCTGGTGAGTGCGGTGATTAAATATACTATGGTCGTTCTCGTTCGTTTGGACA
This sequence comes from Notolepis coatsorum, assembly GCF_963971535.1. Classification (NCBI taxonomy): domain Eukaryota; kingdom Metazoa; phylum Chordata; class Actinopteri; order Aulopiformes; family Paralepididae; genus Notolepis; species Notolepis coatsorum. The sequence goes on from NC_140171.1 coordinate 42,178,398, forward strand.
TTTGTAATGCGTTGTGTCTGTCTGGACTCTCGTCTCGTGTCGGAGGCTTTTCTCCGCTGTTTGCCCACGACGAGCGTTGCTCGAGTCCAGGCGCGCAGGATAATTGATCACCTGTTCTGTTTATTACGGCATGGGACATTATTTCTGTGAATCATTTAACACTTGCCAGCCCTGATATGTGTTCCCGTGCATAGGCTGAGTGACGAGGGTATGGTATATGGTGGGATAGTGTGGCAATTGGCTACTCACTTTACTTTGAAATCATTTTAACAATGAACTTCACAGGTAGGGACGGGAATTGTGCTTTCATTGTGCTCATCTCATCAGTAGGCTGCTACTATCCTCTTGAATATGAGAGGACGGAGAGATTAGTATGACTGACAACAGTGAGGAAGTGGGGGAGATGAGGTGAGAGGAAGCGTGGGGGGGGAGACTCAGGTGAGGGCCGGGGTCCCCCGGGGAATAAGGGAGCGATTTCTTTATTAGGCTTTTATTTCCGCGCATCGTGGCAATTGTGTTGTATAGTTCAATAATACTCACATAAATGCCTCTACTATTATCTCATTTTTAGCCAATATTGTCCACCCCAACATCCCAGTATATGATGCTCTGCCACTGGCCGTATAGGCAGACATTCTATGGGGTAATTTGCTGCTTTCATTATCCTCCTGTTTATCAATTAAGTCTGTGTGTAATGGTGATATTACACTTCCATCTCCCACACACCCAAGGCCAGATTAAGAATTCAGAGGCCTCTGGGCCAGACTCTTGTGGAGGCCCCCACACACACATACATGTGCATGCACAGACAGTGGCGTTTTTATATGTAAAACATTGGTGGGGCAGCCACTAGCCAAGGCTACATACCAGGCAAACTACAGTAATCAAAATGACAGTAATCGTTGTTAGCAAATTTCGTCCCACATATCAGGCATAGGCTACAGGTAAGCCTGCATTGTTAGTCGTGAAAGCAAATTAATCTGTCCACGCTGAATTAAACCCTCTATTTTCCTCAGACTTTCCTTTTTTTGGATTTATCCATGGTTAGCTTACTGGGGGGTCGGAAACTCAACATTAGCCACTTGCAGACGGCCAGCACACACACACACACACAGTAGTTCCTGATAACAACTCTGATTGCACGCATGCTAATGACGCCACGTACACGCGCGCTCCCGGCGCGTGCGTGCGCTCCCGCACATGCGCATAAATGTCCCCTCGCTTGAGCACAGACTAAAGACAGTGCCTAATTGCCTCTATGAATGGAATGTAACACATATCATTCACAAGTTAGGTGTGAATGTATCTGAGAACGTATTTAACACACCTGACGACCGGCGCTATTGATATGCAAAGTAGCCCAGGTGGGTACTTATAGCGAGTTGGCAAGTGCAGCACATTCCTGTGTGCGTGCACGCGCTTCTGCTCAAATCTTTGGCTGCACGGAGTGCAATCTCGTCCCATGAGCAACGCATCACTGCAGACGGCACGGGGTGTTACGTACTGTATATTTTAGTTGATGAAATATTTTTGTTGTCTAAATATTTTAGTTGATGAAATATTTTTTCTTTTCATTTCAGTGTCACAGTATGACATCGATCTAAAAAAAAAAATAAAAAAAAAAAATTGTGTGTGGCCCCTCGTCACTAGAGGCCCACGGGCCGCGGCCCAAACAGCCCGGTCGTTAATCCGGCCCTGCACACACCATCCGTTAGCATCGCCTCCCACGGAGCCGCACTTGCTGTCCAGAGCTGCTGTCTCGTTACAGTGCCACCATTTGGACGTAATAGAGTCCCAATTTAATGTAATGACAACTCAATCTGTCAGACTATTCACAACAGAGGGACACTTAAAGTCTCATAAGGAGCCTCATCAAGGGCAGATTGAGAGGCCGTAAAGACACCGAGGACATGAGTGAGTGCCTGCGGAGATTGCAGTTTGTTTGACGATGGGGTTTTATTTTCCCGGATTGGGGCCATCAGTATAAAGCGTACCGGTAACTCGGGAAACATTTACATGAAGTGTGTGTGTGTGTGTGTGTGTGCGTGCGTGTGTGTGTGTGTGTGTGTGTGTGTGTGTGTGTGTGTGTGTGTGTGTGTGTGTGTGTGTGTGTGTGTGTGTGTGTGTGTGTGTGTGTGTGTGTGTGTGTGTGTGTGCGTGCGTGCGTGCGTGCGTGGTGCGTGCGTGCGAGTGTGTGTTACACCTGTCTGCTCACTTTGCACAGTGCACATGCACAAGAAAGATAAGAGTGAAAAAGAGAGAGAGAGAATGGCAGATTATGCTAACTCAAAGTATTGAAGGAAGAGGAGGAGAAGGAACACCCATGTAAGCAGTTTTTCTTTTTAGCTTATATTTATATATTTTGCTGTCAGGACACTCTGTGATATACAGTGTGTTGGTGTGGTTTTGACATGCCTGACACCAACATGGGGTTTATATGAAACATGACGGCTGCTTATTTTAGCTTAGCCACAACCGCTAGACAACAGAGGAGGCTCAGAGGATTGGCCGAACAAGAGCCCTGACTTAGACAAGTAACACAGGCTTAAGACAGAATACCACAGGTCAGCGGTTCTAAACAGGGGGGCTGAGGCCCACAAGTGGACCTCAGGGGTCTGCCACGGGGGCCTTGAGATAATGGGGAAAATATTGAAAACATTAATTACAGAGTGCTTCAATCACTAATGTTATTACTTATTACATTTTAATAGTTAATAGCAGTTAATACAAGATAAGATAATATGTTCCTTTATTAATCCCCTTGGGGAAATGCAGGGGTCATAGCAGCACAGGAGAGGGGGAGGGTATAGGTACAGGCAATATAAATTACAATAAAATATTATATGAGAATAAGAAATATAAGAATAGAAGGTAGAGAACAGATAAAATATGGATTGAAAAAAATAAAGGTGAGGGTCTGATCAGCCAGGTGAGACATATATACAGTATACATACTGTATAATAATATAATAATAATAATAATAATAATAATAATAATAATAATAATAATAATAATAATAATAATAATAATAATAATAATAATAATAATAATAATGATAATAATAATAATAATAATAATAATAATAATAATAATAATAATAATAATAATAATAATAATACTAACAATAATAATAATAATAATAATAATAATAATAATAATAATAATAATAATAATAATAATAATAATAATAATAATAATAATAACACAATGAGCGTATGTACAATCCCCCCCCCCACAGATTAAGTGGATTATCAATAAATATAAAATATGCATATACAAATAAGATCTAAGCTGCTAGTAAGGAATGAGTGATATGTGAGTCATTGTGCAAGGTGCGCCAGAGTCCGTGCAGGGGTCAGTAGTTAAGAGTAAAACAGTTCTAATAGTTCTCAGGTTTTCCAGCCGTTAGTTCTCCAGGCATTTGTTAGTTCTTGCCCACAGTTGTGTAGCCTGATGGCTACTGGCACAAAGGACTGACCAAGGTGTTTTTTGGTGTGTTTGGGTGGGGTTTTATGGCTGAACTTGCGCCTCATTTTTGCTAGCTCCTCGTAGATGGGGTGGGAGGTGTTCTCCAGGATAGCATCCAGCTTCTTTCTCCTCCTCTCCACAACCACCTCTAGATTGTCCAGTTCGACTCCTACTACAAAGCTAGCCTTCCTCACCAGCTTGTTAAGTTTGTTATGTCTCTTGAGTTGATGTTACCCCCCCCCCCCCCCCCCGCCCAGGGGCATAACTATGGGGGACACACACCGGGGACATGTCCCCGTCATGGTTTCAGAATGCAGTTATTGTCCCCCCCACGTTTTTACCGTCCAAAGATAATACATGGATAATAAACGGACACGCGACCGCGGCGACCAGCACTAGGACCACACACGGAAAATAGCTGATTGTCTCTGAGCTGAGTCTCTGACTACCTGTCCTGAGCTATTATTATGCAAAGATGAGTAGATGGGGGTCGCATTCTTGCCCTGCACGAGCCAAGTACCCACTCGCTACAGTACTCGTCTTTGCATAATAATAGCTCGGGTCGTCAGCCGAGGTGTGTGTTCAAATATGTCATCACATACACGGTATAAACAGAGATAAGATAAGACAGTATGTGTCCTACCTGCATGCAACAATGCAAGGATGGCACCGTCGCCCAAGAGGAGAAAGCTACTTCTTCAAAGCAAACTAAGTTTTGCTACGGTGTCGCCGGCGCCTCCTAGTTTATTATTATTTGTCACAACAAAATACAGAATACTTTTTGATGAAATGCTTGTTTCTGTATGAGCCCAGTGTGTCGTTTACATGGAGAAATGTACGCCACCGCCTGGGAAAATGCGGTATTGCACACCTGGTATTATAAAAAAAAAATCGACGTCACTGACCACGCCCCCAAATCTGTCCCCCGCACCACTATCAACAGAGTTACGCCACTGCCCCCGCCCCGCCCCTTCAAGAAGAGGATGCTGGCTACTACAGACTGCTAAAACAACTGCAGCAGCAGCCTATTGCACACGTTGAAGGACCTGAGTCTCCTCTGGAACAACAGCCTGCTTTGTTCCTTCCTGTAGGACCTCTGTGTTGTCAGACCTGTCCAGTTTATTGTTCATATGTATACCCAGGAAATTGTAGGTGTCCATATCTACATCCTCTCCTCGGATATTGATGGGAGTTGGGGGCCTCTTCTTGCTCTGCCGGTTGTCCACCCCCAGCTCCTTGGTCTTGTTGACGTTGAGTTGGAGGTTGTTGTTGTTGTTGGACCACCCTACGAAGCTCTCCACCAGGGCTCTGTACAGCACTTCTGATGTATTGTGGTCTGTTGGTGAGGTAGTCAAGTGATCCAGGCTACTATAGGCCATTGTACAAGAGCTCGGCGCCTTCTTCAGCCTCAGGAAGAGCAGCTGCATCCGGGGGTAACGGACTGGAATCCTAATCCCAACCATAACTTTAACCAGCCCAAGCCATAACATTAACTTAACTGGCACAGAAAAACTAGAAACATTTAGTCGCATATGTTACAAACTGGTTCATGATGATGATGAATACATTGTAATATTATATTCAAGTAATAGCTCATGACAGGCCATGGTATATTGTGACCATATCACAGCTAAGGGACGTAGTTCGGCCCTTACAACCCCCTTAGCTGTTATATAATCACAATATATCACAGCCTGAAGTAGGCTATTGCTTTTATAAAACTGCTACCAATATGAAAGTTATAGACACATTCCAATTTAATCCACTAATTTAATACATAATTTATAAATACAAGATAATAACAGTAACAAGAACAGTAACAGCAGGAATGCTATCCTTACGACAATGTTATGAGTAGCAGTTGCTAACACGGGGTAGCAGCCCAACAAACAAACTTACGAGATAGCTAACTCTAAGTTAGCAGCTGCTAGTCATAACAATAGCATCCCTGCTACAGTAGTACATTTCACGCCAAAGCATGGTAATGTTCTACATTTAGTATATTTCATATAAAAGCTCCGGCACAGTCAATAAAGAAGTGGTTCACAAGTCACGTGTTAGGGCCTGCATGGTCGGTTGTTAGCAGGGCCTATTGTTCATGTTTAGTAGTCAATCTACTCCTCCAGGTGGAGATTGTCGTTGTCCTCGTTACCCAATTGCAAGATATTGCTCTGCCTAACACTTTTTACTTATCGCATTTAACTTACTCTGTAGCAATACAAGTGCAAAGACATTATTTGGTAAACCTTCCTCTGTTGAAGAAAGGAACAGATGTATATCAAATTTATAATGTCCTGACATCCTGTCAGATGAGTGCTTAAGCTATAAACTTGTCAGACTGAAAAGCTTAAGGGCCACACATAAAAAAAATCTTTCAAGTTGGTGAAGGAGGTGGGTCACTGTCATTTATAGTTTGGGCACAGACGGTGACTGGTGTGCTTCTGGATTAGCCTAGCTTAATTAACACTTTCACAGCCAAATAACGGACATTTGAAAGTGGATTACTGCACCCTGGGCCTAGAAGCGGCAGGAATGAGATGCCTGAGGCGGAGGTTACCACAGTGCCTGTTGACCAATGGCTACATCGATGGGTCGCAAGCTAATGCCAGTTAGCAGTTAGTAGTATATTAAATAGTAGTATTTTTAGATAATGAAATTAAATGTTTATATCAACTATCCAGTTAGTATTTATAGTGTAACATTTGGCTACTTTAAATAGCCAGGTCTTGCTCGAAAAAGAGATCATTGATCTCAAGTGACTACCTGGTAAAATAAAGGTAAAATAAAAAATAATTGAACGTAGAGAGAGAGAGAGTGAGAAGGTCCGCGCTGGTCTGTGTCTATAATGAAATGACTATTGTGCGTCATTGGAATTCAGATTATTTTCGAACTGGGCGGGTCTTAGGTACCGAAATGTGGTACCCTTAAAAGTACAGAGTTCGGTACCCAACCCTAGCAGTTAGTTAGTTAGTTAATTAGTTAGTTTGCTAATTAGTTAGTTTGCTAATTAGTTAGTTAGTAACTCAACAGCTGCTGTGGGCACCGCCCAAGCACCTGACAATTTTGTAAATTTGTAATCCTGGAGTACCAAGCAGTGCGCCAGTAGCTTGCCAGCTGAAATAATTTTACCAATGCACACACACACACACACCCCAGCTAGTAACGCTGTTTACGGGACAGAGTCAAAACAGGTCACATGCTTATTTAGCAGATTTCACAATTTACTTCATACAGTTGAACCTGTAAATGATTGCATACAGTTTAATTTGGTTTCTGTTATCGATTCACTAATAAATCCATTATTTGTTTATTTACTCTACATTTTTGACTGTAACTATAACTACACCAAACATAACAAAGAAATAAGTTTGGCGCACTTTTCTGGCATTTTTCAGAACAAAATAATGTCACACTTTTGCGTGCCGTGTGCTGTGGAACTTGCGCAGGCAGAAACTCCGGTGGCCTACTACTTCATTGGTGTTACTGGAGGACTACAAACCAGTGGCAAAGGTGCATGCCACTACCATGGAAACTGAAGACAATGACAATATGAAAGTTATTATCGACACATTTTAATTGAATCCACTAATCTAATACATTATTTATAACTACAAGAGAATAAGCCCTCCTGGCTGCCGATAAGCAAAATTAAAATGTTCTTTTGTTAATGAACCCTACCTATGAATGGCTAAGAAAATTACTCTATGGCAAGAAACTGTACCTGTCCCTGAGATCTGTACGTTGTGATGTGACGGCGATCCTATAAACGTGGTATACGGTTATTATACAGTACCATGGCTATGAATTAATCAGAGCTCATGTTTGTTATGAATGAAAAAAAGGAAATACATAAGAATTTGTGAGGGCTGGGTAGGAACTGCATGCTTCCCAACGAGGGGGTGTGCCGAACATTCAGCTCACGCACCTGAGAGTGGTTGGCATTCAGCTCGTCGGGAGACTACAATAACTGCAGACTGCCTTCCACTCATTGCCAGCTCGTTCTGTACACCACCATCTACCGCTGCGTCTCTGGTGTGAGACATCGTCATCGCTCTCTATGCTTCCACGGGAGGATGCCTATGTTCTCACTCCTTTTTCATGGACCCCCTGTTTGCTGAGTTGCCCGTCGGCAGTGTTCTGGTGAGTCTGTCCAAGACCAGACTCAGAACTTTAATTTCATTCATGGACTCTAGAAGATTCACCAGTGTATTTTTGTTCTCCCTTAAAGGGACAGTGCCGCTTTTGTTTGTGAATAAATTATGCCCAGGTTTTGGCTAACTCTCATACCTGTCTTGTGTTGTGCTATTTTTTGCATCTGATTTAATAATAACAAATGAGACATAATATTGCTTAACTTAAATAGTTCTAAATGTGTTTAACCCTAGCCCTATTTGCATCTAGCTCTGGCTAGTTAGAGACAAACCAATACATACATGTATGTATGAGGTATACATTTATGAGGTAGGACATTTATTCAGCAAAACTCTGTCTATTTGGATGTAAATGTGAATATAAACAAAAGCGAACTGTATCCGTTGGCTACCTTTAATTTTAGCCTGACAAACTATTGCTAACCTTTGGATATAAAATATTGTGGCATTTACCTTTAAAAATATCTGTGAACTTTTGTGCCCTTAGCATGATGTTATCATTTCCACTCTAGCATGAGATATCGGCCAATACCAATATTTAATAAATGGCCAATATCGGCCTGATATATCAGCAAAGCTATGTATTTCATGGAATGTATGAAATACAGTGAAATTACCGATAGAGCTTTTCTGGTCGGGCATAATCAATTCCGTAAAATCTGGAAAAGGCTCCGGTCTCATTTCCGGAGCATAAAGTTACCTTGCTTTAATAAATATATTGTTATTTTTCTCTTATCTGCCTTGTTTAAGGTGTAGTTACCTCTCATGGCCACAGATATTACATAGTGCAGCTTTAACACATTGGGCATTGTGCCCATCATTGTACCCAGTCTGCCAGCACTGTAACCCTATGGAGATGTTTACCTTCTTTGCAGGGCTATAACTTTTTAAATTGTATTGCTATATTGACATTACTATGGCCCATTCAACATCGATTATCTATCGTTCCGGATGTGGGAACGTTATCTTTTTTCATTCATACATTGTTGTGTTAATACCTTCGAGAATATAAGTATGTTTTAAGCTTTTCTGCTGTAATTCCAAAAACGCTAGTTATAGGCCCTGACGCAAAATAGATTATCAATTGGCGTTTCTTTCCTATACACGCTATATTAAAAAATGTAAATGTATATGATCGGTATACATTATGCTTCATCATGCGTGAAGGAAAGGGGGGGGGGGGGGGTCGTTTATAATTCCTTGATCGTCAGTAACGGCTTTATTTAGTATGGGTTGATATATTGATCAGACTGATTGCAAACAAGGAAATGGACAATCGGGCTGAAAATAACGTTAGTGTCCTCTTACTGTTCGCCGATGAGACTGGAGGAAAAAGATCCCAATTATTTGACGCCGATCTCCTAGATCCATTTCCAGTTTGTATGGCGCAATAAATGCCAAAATCATATAGATTATTGCGTTTCGAAAGCGATCCAAATGCACTAGAGTGTTTGTCTGGAGTCCCGTAACAAGATATGACTGCCGGAGGGATTTCCTCGATGCACCGACCACCACTTCCGGTTTGATGTGAGTGTAACTCGCCCGACCATCCACCAGGCGGCGGTATTGAGGCGTTGCAGTGCCGCTGCAGTCCGGAGGGAGGCTGGATGAATTATGAATGCCATGGCGAAAAAATGTAATATTGATCCCAAAAACGATTTACGCCGTTGTAGGTGTTCAACGCATGGCGGGCAATAACGACTTACGCCGTTTATGGCGCACAATGTGTTAATCTAGGGTCACTGGACAAAAATGGAATGAAATAAATGTTCTCCATTAGAGGCATTTTAACACCTGAATGTCACTGTAAAGACTGAACTAAAGCCAGAACCCAGATTCAGACACAAACAGGCAGAGACGTATAGCAGGTATATTTATTTTTATTTGGAAAAGTGAGAATACGGTAACTAGGTCCTTAGACAGTCCAGGGAGTTGGCTCACAGAGTAAGACGGGTAGTCCGACAAGCAGGGGATCGTGACGGGGGCTAGGTTCTCAGACAGTCCGGGGAGTAGGCGAGTAGCAGGGTAGTCAGACAAGCGGGGGGGTCGTAGCCGGGAGCGGGTTCTCAGTCCAGGAGATTCACACGGAGAAGAGTAGTCAGGCAGGCGAAGGTCATACACAGGGATCCAGGACACAGGAGCAGGGTGTGAAGCCAGGTAGGGAACTGTGAGCAAAGGAGGACAAGACAAGTTAGGTAAAGCAAATGAACAAGGACTGACATGAGACTGAGCAAGAGTATAAGGACTGACTCGTAAATAAGAAACTACGATCTGGCAGCCTCATCTGAGCCAGGTCTAAGGGTCTTCCACCAGTAACGTACATTTCCACTTCTAAAAAACTTGGGGGAAAAAAGGTTCTTATTCTCTAATCTGAACATTGAGTCATAATGGAAGACATGTTAAACTATAAGAAACACATATCATGCCACCTCAGCATGTTTTTATACTTGAATAAAATAAATGTGTACACATAATTTCACCCATATGTCAGGCCCTGTCACAGACAAATTTGTATATGTTTGAATGGTTTCCTAATTAATTAATTTGATACAAATAGCATTGTCTTATTCATCAAATGTCCCTGATTGTATCTAACATGGTTTTGTAATTCCTATAAGAAATATACCTTTTTGGTCATCTGTAGTGGATGGTAAGCCAGGCACTCATATAGTTTAACTACCTTTACAGATTTTTACAAAATACATAATGGTGGATATATACCACCACCTTCATTTACACAGTTAAAGAGATTAATTCATCAATATTTTCTCAAATAGTCAATTTTTATATCATAATGTCCTGTGTGACAGGACTGACGGTGTTGTGACAGGACTGACTTTATGGATTTAGTTGATGCAGGAAAGGTTATGTTTTGTGTTCTTTAATTACGTTTTTGTAATCATTCCTATTTAAAATTATTATTATGATTTTAATGTTAACACATTCTGGGCCAGACCCGAGATATCTCGGGTTAACTCGCCGATGCTTGAGCGCCAAACCCGAGAAAAGTCGGGATTTCATCGTTATTTCTTTTATTCGATATTTCCATTCATTATCCATCCAGGGAGCCTGGTGTTATCATAGGGAACGAGTCTGAGATCCCAAAAGTGCAATACCGGCCACATCCTACCAGGCGGCGTTATCGAGCACCCTTTGAAACTCTGTGTCTTGGGCTGTGTGTCGATTATATAGGTCCGGGCGGACTTTTCC
>NC_140171.1:42189427-42214427 GCF_963971535.1 Notolepis coatsorum
ACTGCAGATCCAGGAACAAGTCAGACACATTCTACAAACGTGTCTAATGTGAAATATATAAGCATATAAGCAAAACTAGATTTTAGGTCTGTGATGAAAAAGGGCCTCGCGGGAAGGGGGGCCTCGCACAAAAAAAATAAATAAATAAAAAAAAATAATAAAAAAAATTAATAAAAAATATATATATATTTTTTTTTTGCGAGGCCCCCCTTCCCGCGAGGCCCTGTGCGACCGCACTGCTCGCACACCCCCTGAGGCGGCCCTGGTTATAGCCCTGCAAACACTGCCACGTATTCCTATACTTTAAAGTGTTGGCCTTTCAACCACACAGTACACAGCGCCCTCTGGCGCTGAATGAGTTAATGTAATATTAGACTAATATTGTAAAGTTCAGGCCATATAATAAGGACCTAATTCATTAGAATATGACTGACAACTTGTCCAAACATCTTTTTAATTCAGTAAACTAATTTCATAATAATTCAATATAAAACACGTTTAATTTAACAATAACATGGCTACAGATACAATAACAATAATAATAACAACAATAACAATGAACAACTAGAATGGCACAAACACAGACAGGAGTGAAAACAAAAACCCCTGCTGTACACTTGATCTCAGGAAGGTGCTGAATGAGTTTTTCACGTCTGGTCAATGTTAGCATGGTGTTATTCACTGTCAAAGATGAAAAAAAAGTATAATAGGCGCATTATGGCTAGGGCTTAAAAGCAGTGCTACATAGGCCTAGGTAAAAGAGGGACCAAATTCAAAATGTTTGTCTATGAGCATACTGTCTCTTTATTCAAATAATGTTTTACTATGGCATGTTTTAAATACATATATGCAATAAAAGTAATAAAAAGGAACAATGCCATTCATAGCGGTAGAGGAAGTCCTTTGTCCCCACAGCCATCAGACTGTTTAACAGTCTAGTGTGGGGGACCTTGACCTTTGACCTGTGGCTGTTGGTTGCTTGTTTCCTGTTCCCAACACCTGTTTTTATACACCTGCTTTTATACACCTGTTTTATACACCTGTTTTTATTTTATCACGTTTTTATTATTATTACTGGTAGATATGATGTACTTGAATTTTTATCATGTGCTTACTTTTTTTATTCATGATACGGACATAATAATTGTGAACAACTGACAAACTGTCATTGTCTGTATATGTCTATTGAGTGGAGCCATGAGATACCCTGAATTTCCCCAAGGGGATGAAAAAATTATCTATCTCATCTCATCTCTCATCTCATATGTAAGGCCCTACAGGGCTGTAACAGGGCCTGACGTGATAGGGCCTGACGGTTGGCCATTTTAACCATAGATATATATAGAACACTAGATAGCTTGCCCGCGCTGCCGGCCAATGGAGAGCGACGTCACTGAACCGCCGCCATCTTGCTCCAGTTAGCCTTGAGTGAGAGTGAGTGAGCTGCACAGACAAAAATACTCATAACTCGCTGAAATATTGAAGGATTTACAAACGGTTTGGTTTATTACAAGCATTATTAACGTGGCTATGATTCAAGCGGTTTGTAAAAAAAAAACATCTTAAAAAAAAAAAAAAATATAAGTATGCAGTATCATAACTACATCTTTGATGTTTATAGCAAACCAACCCGTTTGTAAATCCGTCAATATTTCAGCGAGTTATGAGTATTTTTGTCTGTGCAGCTCACTCACTCTCACTCAAGGCTAACTGGAGCAAGATGGCGGCGGTTCAGTGACGCTGGTGACTCCGCCTTAAGCTATCTAGTGTTCTATAGATATCTATGATTTTAACTGCCATTGCTTAGCCTGTAGTCGACCACATGGCAAAACTGTTGGCATGCAAGCAAGGAATTTCAGTAACCTTTTTAGACATGTTTTGGATTTACAACTATTTCATTATTTTCTGGGATATTTTAGTGTGACAGGGCCTGACGCTTTAGCTCGTCCTCCTCAAAAAAACATGCAAAAAGAAGATTAAAATCATACAATTCATTGACAGAACTTACCCTTGATCAGTGTCCTAACGTCTCCTATGTCAAATTATGTCACTTCCTCTGAGTCATAACCTTAAAGGCGTCTATCCGTTGGTTGTTTATATTTTCTATTCTATACTTTCGCACTTTTCTTTGTTTTTAGCTATGCGACTTACTGTGAAGCATTTTGGTTGACAAGTGTCATGTCTAAATGTGCTATATCAATAAATTTGATTGATTGATTGATTGCACACTTTTTATGTAGTATTTTATGTAAACGTGACAGGACTGACCGAAAACATGGGGACAGTTGTAAAATACTATTTATTTGTAGAATGTATGTATTATTTCATGTTTTTAATCAATTGATGTGAATGATAACAACATACATTTGTGTTTTTCCCCCCTAAATGACCACTTTTAGCATAACAAAACTGAAAGATACGTGACTCCAATTTGGCTGAGGACAGGCCATCTTTCAGGATTTGTAATTTTCTAAATTGTTTTTAATAAAGAGAAAAACATCTGAGAACCTAATGAATGACATATCTATTTACAGAAACTCCCAGAAATCAACCATCTAGTCAGTTTTATACATTTTTGGATTATACAAGTTTTATTCACTGTAACAATTCCAGGACAGATAATGTACGTTTCTGGTGGAATTACCCCTAAATAGGTAGAGTAATCAGCCGGTAGATGTCAATCAGCTGCTCTTCCGGTCTTCACACACCTGCACCCCATCCTGTAGGGGAGAACGGGGGACGTTGTCACACGGGTAGGTTATCACATTCATTATATTTCACCACCAGAGGGTCCTGTCTCCCATATTTAGCTATTTAAATGTCCAGAATTGGGGTCAGAGTTCACCTACATTGTCATCTTTGGAGTGAAACAGCTGAGCTTTCATGTCCATTTGTAAATATTCCGCTCCTCAGTATTTTTCTTCTAGGCTTTTACACAATTGGTTTATAATGAAACAATTATTATCCTTAAAAAGTGTGAAGGGATAGCTATAGTTTAGATTGTTGTTAGCCAGCTAACTAGTTGTTAGATGGCTGTTAGCCTTGATGCTATCAAGACATTCCAGTTGGGGTTGGTCGTCACATTTTCTTTGGGGTTTGTTGTCACACATGTTGTGTAGGCTATTATTGTTAGGCCGATTTATTGTGTTCTTATGTTGTTATATAGGATGGCCTAAAGATGTGTTTGTCTTAGGCTGAACGTGCTCTTCATTCTGGCTAGCTCCTCGTAGAGGGGGTGAGAGGGGTTCTCCAGGATGGCTTATAGCTTTTTCCTCATCCTCCTCTCAGCCACCACCTCTAGGTTATCCAGCTCACCACCCACTACTGAGCTAGCCTTCTTCACCAGCTTGTTCAGCTTGCTGGAGTCCCTCGAGTTGATGTTGCCCCCCCAGCACACCACAGCAAAAAAGAGGACGCTGGCTACAACCGACCGGTAGAAAGATAGCAGCAGTCGGTTGCACACGTCGAACGACCTGAGTCTCCTCAGGAAGAACTGTCATTGCTGGTGGTGGTGGGGGTTGGGGAGCAGACTGCTGCTGTCTGTGGTGGGGTGCTTGGGGGGTGGGAGACACCGGTGCTGATGGGTGGGGGGAGGGGGGGGGGGCTCGTCACAATAAAGAATAAAGTGGGAGAAACCAAGGGTTACAGAATACGGGAAGCCTGAAGGCTTGGAGGTGCATGACAGTTGCTGAATGTCAAATGTAATTTGCTTTGATTCCTGACATGTTACAAATGGCTCTTGGCATCGATTTCTTATTTTTTTTATGTAGAAGTGTGGATTATCCCTAGTTTATGAGAGTGGATATGAACTGTCACCAGGTAGTGGGAGCACAGCAGATCTGGGTCCGGCTGAGTCCCCGACTGTAGTGTAGGGGTACTAGAATTGGGATTTAGCAAATGGAGCGAATGGGGCCTAGGATTTACTAACCTAGGGGTTCTACACTGGTCCTTCTTGACCTCCAGGGCGACTGCAGTAATTCCCCAAACACCCACACTTCCCCTAATACGTCCCACACCCTCTCACACCCGGTGGCAGTAGTGATAGATGATATAATTTCTCCCCAAAGCAGTACCTTTCCTTGTTGACTGGTGGAGACCTGTCCAGAACACCTGCCCCAATTATGCATAGACCGTAGATAGGAAAGGGTTAAACAGTAATACACATTCGTCGGAAGGAAGGGGTTAAACACTCATTCACAGTAATTGACACGCACACAGTGGTCCCATTTCTACGCCTCTCCTTTTACTGAAGCTTTACATGTACTCTCATGCACAAGTCCCCGTAGGGGTTATTGGCCTTTCACGTACAAATAACGAGGAGGTTAGCAGAACACTCCGGGAGCCATACAGTGGGAAACAACTTACTTTTACAATTGCAATTGTGCCATATGCACCACACGATAATACAACAAATGAAACGGAGTGGGCCCACACTGAAAACCAAAATACCCTGTTAAGCCGGCCTTAACAAAATAATAAAAGTTGGGGCGCCCCCGGTCGCTGGTACACGTGGAAGTTCAAAGCACCCTATTCTCTTCGCTCTTAGCGAACATGCTACTGAAAACGGAAATGTTCGCCGGTAATATTCCAGGACGCTTGGAGCGCTAAATGTACCTGCCGTGAGTATACCAACCGAGTGCTGTTCCGTCCCCGCAACGAATGTTTGTGGCGTGGGTTGGCCGTCAAACGGTCCCGTGTGATACCCAGGAGAGCTGGCTGGGCTGGTGGTAGGCAGATGAATCGCTGGACTGGCGGTCGGCTAGGAGAATGCTGGAGGCGAGTGGAGTCCTGTGACGTCCGGCGGCGGTGTCTGCTTCGAGGGCTGGAAACAGCGTTGCGAGGCATGGAGCTAACCAGGCTACTAGTCCTATACTTGAAGCTAAACTTTGGTCAGTGCGACCAACCTAGTCTCCCGACTATACATTCTCAACGCGGCACGTGGAAGGTCAACGGTGCAGCCCGGCTGTCGAACGTCTTCTTCTTGGTTCAAACGTACCCTTATCACTATACTGGGAAGCTAAACTTACGCACACAGCGTTACTTTCTCGCACTGGTGGCAGGAGTCGTACTTTGCGTGTCCTTGTTATGGTGAGCTCTTCGTCCACACGTCTGCTTGCTTTTCTGGAAATCGACGAAGAGAGCGTCCCGTGTATCCAGCTCCTCCTTCATACCAGCCTCTGCTTCACCTGTGCCCTTGGCCAGCCCAACGCCCACCAGCTCCCCCTGGCGATAGTCCTCCACACTGTCCCAGGGCAAAACGGGTCAAGAGATTACACAGCAGTTATCATAAATACAGTTAAGGTTGCAAGGAATACAGTTAGAGCACAATGAATTATAGTTAGACACATTTCTATTTAACATTTATAGACATACAACACTCAGACAATACCCACAATGACATCCATAACACAGCAATATACAAACTCCCCCATATCCCAGGCCGATGCGCGCGGAGCCGGGCCCCCAGCGACACGGGTCCCTTGAATTAATTGGGCCAGGCCCAGTAGAGGAGAGGGACAGAGTCTCCCCCCCACCGAGCCAAGCCCGCTATGTCACAGAGAGCCCCACCCCACGCCCACCGACCCCGCAACACACAGGATCACCACATACATACATCCATGAAAAAATTTAACTGACAACACAATAATAAGAAAAAATTTAATGAAGATAAAATAGGTTATATGATTAGCACTCTTTCCCCCATTGGCGGTTTGGAGGGGAATCAGCTCTCCCACTGGAGAAGCCCCCCCCCCAGTGACGGAGATACCCCCCAAAGGAGATTCTCCAAGCCTCTCTTCATGTCCAACATTTTGAATTATTGTCTTTCTCAATTGTCCATGTGCACATTTAAAGCAACTGCTATTCTAACATAACTCAGAATAAAAAATTAAAAAAAGTCTAAAGACAATTGGCACTTCCCAGGTTTTTACCCCCGTTGGCGGGCTGGAGGGACAAGGCTCTCCTGGAGAAGGCCCTCCTATAACGACGTAGATATCCCCAATGGGGATTCTCCAATGCCCCTATTATTGTCCAACATTTTATTTGAATTTTTATCTTTCATATGATAGTACAGTTCCAGAGCTCCCGGTCAGGTCTCTGAATGTGTTTCCCCATGTTCCCCGTCGTCTTAGTTGTGCGTCATGTGTGTTAGTGTCTACAGTTTAGTCTAGTATGTGTTATTTATATTATATGTCCCGAATCAAGACCCAATTTTCCCAACGAATGTGTTTACCTTGTCTGTATTCCCAGTGGTCTGTGTGTTATCTGCAGTGTGTCTCGAGTCATAACATCCATTCACTATCAAATAATATGCATATGTGGTATTGAATCTTGGTCGGTGTGTGTGTCCTCAGTGCTCGAGTCCTGTTTGGTGTGTGAGATCTCGTTATTTGAATCCTGGCTGGTCTGGTTGATCTCGGTGCTCGAATCCCAGTTGGTGTGTGGCCTCAATGCTCGCATCTTGGCCGGTCTGGGCGATCTCCGTGCTTGCATCTCGGATGGTCCGGTTGACCTCGGTGCCCGAGCCCTGGCCGGTCCGGGTGTATCCAGCGTCTCTTTGTCCTTCTTTTGTGGGTCATTTGTTTTATTTCTTTTGAATTAGCCTCCATGCTCCTCTGAATATTCTGTATTGCATCGAGTCCAGTCTGCGTGTTGGTTTGCATGTTAGCATTGTTAGCGTTCTGCATTGCTTCTAGCCTGATCCGAATGCTAGCTTGCATATTCATCGTGTTAGCTTCCATGTTAGCTTGTAGCTCCGTCTCCAGCCAGGCCTCGCTGTGGTCTAACGTTATGTTAGCGTGTTTTATTTGCTGCATCATCCCCTTGTGTTGTACCTTTCCCTTCGTTGTATTTTCTTTGTCGGGGGTCATTCAAGTTCAAGTTTCTTTAATAGTTGTCATACAGAAGTACAGAATACTTTCATACAAAATGCTTCTTACTGTTACGCTCCAGAGACTGTGCTAGACAAGATAGTATCAAATAACATAGTATAGCATGTAAATTAGAAGTAGAAAATGAGGTCACAGTGTTCAGTATAGACATATGTACAATGTTCGATGCAGAATAGACGTAACTGAGTTACCATATAATATACAATACTATGCAGTGTACTAATGTACAATACTATATAGTGCAAAGCAGAAATGGGATGAGGTACAATTTAGGTAAAATTTACAGTAAGGTGTACGAGTTGTAGTGCAATCCTTCATCAATAAATATAAAGTGTGGGGAGTGGGTGCTACTGCTACAGTGTGTTTGTTTAAAGTGAGTGTGTGCTATAAAGTGTGGGGAGTGGGTGCTACAGTGTGTTTGTTTAAAGTGAGTGTGTGCGTGTGGATGTGTGTGCTATGTGCGTTTGATGGTTGTTGTTGTGTAGTGTTCATTGTTCGTTGAGCAGCCTGATGGCCTGGGGATAGAAGCTTCTTCTGAGTCTTTCTGTGCTCGCCTTGAGACTCCGGTATCGCTTGCCTGACCGCAGCAGTTCAAAGAGGCAGTTGTTCGGGTGACTGGAGTCTTTAATGATTCTCTTAGCCTTGCCCCTGCACCGCTTGTTGTAAATGTTCTGGAGGGTGGGGAGCCCCCCTCCAATTGTGCGTTCGGCTGAACGTGTCACTCTTTGTAGTCTGCTTCTCTCTTCTCTCACTTCTCCTCGAGTTTTGTGCACTGGGTCTTGTCATCGTTCTTTTATCTTCGAGTTGTTACTTTTTATCGTGTTTTATAACTTTTTATTACCTTTCTTGAATTTTGGACCGGGAGCTCTGTTCTGCAGCTGCTTACCTGCTCCTCGCCAAACCGGAAGTCCCTGCATCGACTTTTAGTACTGGAGAAATTCTCCCAATTGACCATATTCACACGGTGGTCATTTTGCTCTTATGTGTTGCTCAGGTTGGGATTATTTTGCACCGTGTGACCAGACACAGACTCTGGGTCCTTTAGATGGTCTCCAGGCAACACTAACCCAACCTTCTATGGAGGCACGGTGGTGTAGTGGTTAACACTGTCGCCTCACAGCATGAAGGTTCAGGGTTCGATTCCCGCTTGGGGACCAGGTTTCCATGATGCCAGGTACCCAGGTGGGGTACCTCCCAGGCCTTTCTCCTAAATAAGTGATGAGATAGTCAAACAGGTGAAACAAGCTAAATACTTTGGGACCAGAGATGGGACGGGCGCTCGCACGCACACACACACACACATTTACGCTTATAGCAGACTTAATGATTTTAGAATATTTCAGCTAATGAAGTTAAATCAACTATCGAGTTCGTTTTTATAATGTAACGTTTGGCTACTTGAGAGAGAGAGAGAGAGAGAGAGAGAGAGAGAGAGAGAGAGAGAGAGAGAGAGAGAGAGAGAGAGATTATGTGCCATTCAGTCTGATTTGAGGAGTGTGCGCTGGACTTAATCTATGCGCACTGCCAGTCAGGCTTGTATGCCTGATTCAGATACAATTGAACACAAACGGTTCCAAAGATTCACACCGCCAACAAAGTAGCCTACTGAGTCCGTTGTCTCGGAATGGAAATGAGCTGTAATTTCTGCGTGTCTCCCTCCGTCTCCGACGGAGTATTTAACCACACCCCTCCGAGGCAAATGTAGTTCTTTCCACTGCGTCAGAATACATACTATCGGACAATCTAACAATAATTAACACATTTACTAGTCATATAAAATTTAGCAAATAAGGAAACAGATAGAGAACATTTAAAACATTTTTGAATTATTAAAAAAAATTTCATACTATTCACATTTTCAGTTGACTTGATACTGTAACACTTCCTCCGGTCCTGGCCCTGTGGGACCAGGACTCAGACAGTATTCACAAGTACCTCCCATTAACAATAACCCTCAGTCTACATTGCCACCCGGTGGGCTGATGCCAATCTGGCATCAGCTCACACACCAACTTATTGTTATTTATTGTCAGTTGTGTTTGTTGTGTTTATTATCTGTTGTCTCCACTTTGTTAGTCTTGTGTTCCCCTGTCTGTGGTTTGTAATTATGTTTTAGTCTGGTTGTTTGTTATTGTTTTCCCAGTACTCTGTGCTCTATTGTTTCTGTCTACCACACCTGTGTCTTGTTTGTAAATTACCCTCTGTGTCTTGTCAATTAGTCTTGTGTATATAGTCCTGTCTGTCCTGCCCTGCTGTGCGCGGTCATTGTTAAATGTTACCTGTGTCGTGTATGTACCTTGTGTGTTAGTAAACTGTTCATCGTCACGCTCTGTCTCCGGTCTCATCTATACTCTGCCATCTGGGTCCATCTGTCCATCATGCCAAAGAAGCGTAGGACTAATCGTAACAGAATGACCGCGCCGAACTTGGACCCGGCAGAGAGGAGAGACGGAGCCAGCTTCGCGCTCGGGATCCTGGACGCTTCCGTCCTGCGTGCCGACCAGGCGACCGCTCTGGGTCTGGCACCATGGGACGCAGTGGCTGGGCCAGCGGCACCGATGATATCGGGTGCTTGCGCCGCGGCCACCCCGGTGCTGGATCCCTGGGTGGGAAGTCGCCTGGTCCGCAGGGGAGCGTCGGGGACGGGGCGCGGATCCCGACGCCACAGCCCCAGGGGAGGGGGTTTCCAGGACCGCAGGTCTTCCTCGCCGGCCTGGTCGAGGTCTCCTCCGCCCTGGGAGGTTCCAGAAGACGAGCCACCACCATGGCAGACCTGGAGGAGGACGTCGGATTCCGCTGCCGGAGGGACCCCGGTTGGGGGTCCTGCACCGCGTCCTGTCGCCAGGGAGCCTCCGGTTCGGGGTTCGGCGGGGGGTCTCGCCACCGTGGAGACCC
This sequence comes from Notolepis coatsorum, assembly GCF_963971535.1. Taxonomy (NCBI): domain Eukaryota; kingdom Metazoa; phylum Chordata; class Actinopteri; order Aulopiformes; family Paralepididae; genus Notolepis; species Notolepis coatsorum. Next base: position 42,199,213 of record NC_140171.1, read on the forward strand.
CAGCCCCAGGTCGCGCTCCGGAGCCGTCGTCTCTTCCCCCCATCCTTCCCTGCTCCAGCCCTCCTCGTCAGCCCCCTCCCCCCGTTCCTGTTCCCGCAGGCCCCGTCCCTCGAACCCCCATCCCCTCCCCTCTTCTTTTCGCCGATGCGGCTTCCGTCCCCCCCACCCTCCCCGTTCCCGGGGGGCCTGTTGGGTCGCCTGGGAGTCGACCTTCGAGGGCGGGGTACTGTAACACTTCCTCCGGTCCTGGCCCTGTGGGACCAGGACTCAGACAGTATTCACAAGTACCTCCCATTAACAATAACCCTCAGTCTACATTGCCACCCGGTGGGCTGATGCCAATCTGGCATCAGCTCACACACCAACTTATTGTTATTTATTGTCAGTTGTGTTTGTTGTGTTTATTATCTGTTGTCTCCACTTTGTTAGTCTTGTGTTCCCCTGTCTGTGGTTTGTAATTATGTTTTAGTCTGGTTGTTTGTTATTGTTTTCCCAGTACTCTGTGCTCTATTGTTTCTGTCTACTACACCTGTGTCTTGTTTGTAAATTACCCTCTGTGTCTTGTCAATTAGTCTTGTGTATATAGTCCTGTCTGTCCTGCCCTGCTGTGCGCGGTCATTGTTAAATGTTACCTGTGTCGTGTATGTACCTTGTGTGTTAGTAAACTGTTCATCGTCACGCTCTGTCTCCGGTCTCATCTATACTCTGCCATCTGGGTCCATCTGTCCATCATGCCAAAGAAGCGTAGGACTAATCGTAACAGATACAGTTTAATTTGGTTGCTGTACTGTAACTATGGTATTAATTAACAAATAAAAAAATATATATATATATATATTATTATTATTTTTCTTTTTAGAATCGAAATTAAGAATCGAAATGCTAATATGTTACTTCCAGAACCGGAAGTTAGGAACTAGTTCCTATTAGAACCGGTTTTCGGTGCCCAACCCTAGTGCCGGGTCACCCCTGTTCCCACCAAAATGGCCGTTGTGTGAATAATTGTATAGTATAGTATTGGTATATGCCCAATATCCAATACCAGTTTCATTAGCATTATCTCATCCATCCCTAATAGCAGGGTGTGTATCAGATTTGATACAGAAGTGGTGTGCCACTATGGGATGTGTGATGTGAGACATACCCAGTGGTTCCACCGTGTTAACAGAATTCGGCTATAGGGCGACAATAATGTGGTCAAGGGGCATGGTTTCTATCTTGAGCCTGAACTGGCGTGGTTTCTTTTATTCACATGGAAAGAGCAGCAGTAACATACAGGTCTTCTCTAGGGGGAGAGAACGAAGTGGGAGGATACATTTGCTTATACTCATTTGCTTTATACTCACCACAAGGTGGTGTACCTGGGTGGCTCCGCCTAGAGCGCCCTCTAGTGGGAACAGATATATATGCAACTAAACAGTCACTGGTGGAGACAGTTATATATGCAGGTAAACAGTTACTAGTGTAAACAGCCATATGTACAGTTAGACAGTTACTAACAATCCTACACAGAACCTCTGATCTCAACACACCGCTTACTTTGAGCCTCTATAAACAACCTACCACATACTGTATATATTAACTCCCATAGCATTTGGGACCTTATCCCTTATTTGAATGATGATGATGATGATGACGATGATGATGGTGATGATGGTGCTGCTGATGATGATGCTGCATGGTATGATGATGATGCTGCATGGTATGATGATGACGATGATGATGATGATGATGATGCTGCATGGTATATGATGATGATGATGGCAATATTGGAGGTCAACTTTAAAAAATTCACGTTTAGCCTAAATGATTCACCACTGTACCAGAAAATGGTATGCTGGGTTTGGTTTCCCAAATACATCCTAGATTTGTTTTTGTGCCATTGACTTACCATGGAACAGAGATGACTGCAGGGTTAAGATGCACACGGGGATTCCAGCCCAATTCAATGTGTGTCGTCACCATGAAAGAATGGATTTGCTTGTTTTAGATACTGTGAGGAAGATGGTGGGTGTGTAGCGTCACCATGGTCTTAAAAACATGACAGACCGTGCAAAATGGTGGCGGCATGCAACGCCAACCCTGAATCTTCCATGACAGATTGAGTGTTTTTTTTCTTTTTTCTTCCCTAGATGTTGCAACCAGTAATTCCCACAGACCCATGCTAAATCAAATCACACACTGTAAGAAGCATGTAATACACACAGGCAGATGCACTTTGGCGCAATGTATCTCTCGCTATGCCTAATCTCTCTGTCTCTACGCATAAATCCATAGATATGCTCTATGGGCAGAACAACACCAATCAAAACTCCAAGATGGTTAGGGAAAAGTGTATTTCAAATATGAGTCACACATACTCGACAATCTACCTTCTCCTACTGTGCCCCTGTCTTACTCATACCCACACCTTCTCTCACACCTGGCTCTGGACACACATTTAAGCATGAACACAAATATAGAGAAACACACACACACACACACACATGTGTGGCAGCACGCACACACACACATAGAGAGCCAATAACGAGCTGTGCTTCAACCCCCCAACATCCCCTCTACATCGGATTCATCCACAAATGTTTTTCCATGAGAGAGGAAGATGAAAACACACACACACACACACACACACACACACACACACACACACACACACACACACACACACACACACACACACACACACACACACACACACACACACACACACATATGTCTATACCGAACACTGTGACCTCATTTTTCTTCTTCTAAATTCATGCTATATTATGTTATTATGTTATTTGATACTATCTTGTCTAGCACAGTCTCTGGAGCGTAACAGTAAGAAGCATTTTGTATGAAAGTATTCTGTACTTCTGTATGACAACTATTAAAGAACTTGAACAATATCTCTCTGTCTCTGTCTTTATCTCTCTCTCTCTCTCTCCTTTTCTCTGTCTTTTTCTCTCTCTTTCTTCTTTCCCCAATATCAGCTATGAGCTCATCCTCCTCTCTTCCCCCCTCCCTCACTGTTATTCTCACACTCTCTCACACACCCCCTGCTTCACACCCATCCTTCCCTCTCATCCTCCTCTCACATCTCTCTCTTCTTCTCTCCTCCCCTGGCACTGCGATGTGTTTCTGTTTAATTGAGATGCATTCCAATGTGGTGCAAATTAGCTTTCTACAGCTCAAGTCTAAACCTGCAACGTGTGTGTGTGTGTGTGTGTGTGTGTGTGTGTGTGTGTGTGTGTGTGTGTGTGTGTGTGTGTTGTGTGTGTGTGTGTGTCCTGAAGTGTGAGTGAATTTTCCAGAACACTGTCGGTGGTTATCTACTCTTTAAATAATAGTTTGGTCTCTTTTCAGTCGAGGCGTCTCTCTCAAGGGGAGAACTTGTCTCTCTTGCTTGGTGCCTCTATGGACTGGAGTGTTTCATCTGTGGTCTGTGACTAAAGGAGAGTAAAACACACTAGTTTAGCAACTTCTAAACCACCCCCCCCCCCCCCCATCCTATTTTTTAAAAAGGTTTTCCTACAAACGTCAAATAGTCCAGCAGAGCTGCATTTGATAGGTGCCAGTGACGATTTGACGGCAAAGTAGATTAGTTTTAAAACGTGGCACATCGCCCAAAAGCAATGCTGATTTATTTTGCACATAATCTAACACACATCCAAAAATCAGTTTAGCACACATTCATTTAGTTTGACAGTTTTCAGAGTAAATTAGTTTGAATATGGCCACCAGTGATGTCATCGGGGACATTGAATCCTTGTGTTGTGCTACTTACAGCTCCATGCAATTATATAGATGAAAAAAATAGCAATACCTCGTCTCATAGGGACTGCTACCTTATCATTTCATGGAGCTGTAATTAACACAACTCAAGGATTTAATGTCCCAGATGACATCACCGAATGTCACACATAATCAATGTGTGCAAAACTGTTCAGAGTTTTTGGATGAGTGTGAGATTATGTGCAAAGTAGACCAGCATATTTTCTTTTGGTGAAGTGCCCCTTTAAGAAACCAGGCTGAATCTCAATAATTTAACACTTCCTCCTTTTTCTCTCTCTCCTCTTCTTTCCTTCCCTCTATCCAGACTGCCCTCCTAGCTATTTGTGCAACACAATAATTGTACCTTTATAAATCTAGCAGTAGCAGATCAAGTTCACATGCCACATGCAACAGCCGTCCGTTACTGACCTCACAATGCATTCACTGACCAGATCTGAATTGAGTGTTCAACAAACTTTATTTATTCAGAACTGCTTTTGGGAGTGTGTGTGGGGGGGGGGACGCCTAAATATTAAAGGCAACCAACTTGTGTCTAGCCACGCCCAACTTGCGTCTAGCCACGCCCCCGCGGCGACGCGGCAGCAGCAGAGCGTCTGCCGCGGAGCTCCGTCGCGGCAGCATTATGTAGCAGTAATCCCCCCTTTTTTTATCATCGACAACTAGCTCAACTGGCAGCGCTGCCTTGCTGTGGATCCTGCGGTCTGTTGGTGACAAGTTCGATTCCCTTCATTTTATTTTATTTTTTTTAACATGCATTCTTTCGCCGGTTAAGTTTAGGCATGTTAACTTTAAGCATTGTTTCGGAGTTGGTTAAGGTTAAGGTTAGGCATTGTTTCGGAGTTGGTTAAGGTTAGAAGGGTTAAGTTTAGGCGCTGTTAAGGAGCTGGTTAAGGTTAGAGTTTGTCTTAGAGAATGGCAATAGACAGCCTATTTCCGCGCTGCAGCTCTCTCACGCTGCCGCGGTCACATGGGCGTAGTGGCCAATCAGAGAAACGCTAAACACAAGTTGGTTGCCGAAAATATTCACGCGGGGGGGACAAGCGGAATCGGCTCGTTTCACCGAGACATGTTTTTACCACTACATCACTCGCTGGGGGAGAGGGCTGGTGAAGGGGAAAGTCACGTTTCTTGAGGTATCTCTCCTTCCAATGCTTTTATGCTTGTCTCCCTCAGCTTTTATGTCACTAATGGAGAGGGTAATGGGGAATGCCGCCAACTCCTGGCGTACTGTACAGTAAGGAGGGCGGGTACAGTGTGTTTGTGTGTGTGTTTATGTATGTTTGTGTTATACAGTAGTATGTCTGCATCCATGTGTGTGTGTGTGTGTGTGTGTGTGTGTGTGTGTGTGTGTGTGTGTGTGTGTGTGTGTGTGTGTGTGTGTGTGTGTGTGTGTGTGTGTGCGTGTGTGTGTGTGTGTGTGTGTGCACGAGAGCAGTCGTTAGGGAGAGTGATGCTGACAATGGGGTGACCTTGGGCCTCCTAGTCTTCTTCCTGTCGATGGAGGGATGACTTAGTGGCTCCCTCCCCACCCATGATGGCTCATTTATTATCATTAGGCACACAGTCAAAAGACGCTGTTCGGCCCTTCAAGACGGAGCGGGGAGTGTGTGTGTGTGTGTGTGTGTGTGTGAGAGGGAGAAAGAGAGAAGGAGACTTACACAGAACTAAAGAGGCACGGTGAAGGGAGACATAAACTGCCACGAAAGAAACACAAAATAAACACGTACCGCATGCGCGGGGGGGGTGTAAGTGTCTTGTCATCCTATACGTTGGTCCCGCGGCGTCGCGTATGGAACACAAGCCTCTCGTCAGCCCACCTCTCTGCCTGCAGGGAGACGGCGGCGCGGCCTCGCTGTGTGAAGAAGACAGAGTTGATGTGATAACTTTAACCCTACGTCCCCTCCGCTCGCCTGCTACACCGGCCCGTGTGCTGCTCGACGCCGGGCCGTGTGCCGCCTCGGTGCCGTCGTTGCTCAGCATGATGGATGGAGACTTCTCTGGGCCAGTCAATACCCAATCTGAGGTGCGCTGTCCTGATTTAAGATACAGCAACACCCAGGTGACACACTCAGACCCGCGGCACTTTAATCACTACAAGCATCAACTCCACGCTGCATTATTGGTGTGTGTGACGGTGTGTGTGTGTGCGTGGACGGTTTAAGGGGGTGTGTGTGTGTGTGTGTGTGTGTGTGTGTGCGTGCGTGTGTGCGTGCGTGCGTGCGTGTGTGTGTGTGTGTGTGTGTGTGTGTGTGTGTGTGTCTTACTTAGACCAGCACTGCTGTAATCACGCTACAATTGGCAACACGTCACATTTCCTCCTGACCGAGACAGAATTGGCGTGTGGGTGAACTAAACAGGAGCCCCTGCAGTTTGATAAGCAGATAGACTTTAGAGCACGTACTCCATCCATGATGCCATAATAGAGGCTGCAAATATGATCCATTTCAGAAGAAAGAAGAAATATGACTATAATATTCTCTATTATAGAAACATTCATTTAAATAATTTCGAGACCCGCGGAAGATCACTGTGCAGCTCCTTGCAGGGTCCTGAGCCCCGTCTGAGACGAGTTCCAAACAGTGTTTTAAAAGGTTATTTTTAATTTAGCCTGATTTTAAAGCTGCCCTATGGAATATCACCCCATGAGGCCATCTTGTTGTCTCTGTCTGCTAATGAGGACGTTATGTAAACACATACGTGTGTTCGAGTCCCAGTCAGAGTGTATGCTGGTGTGTTTATCTCTCAATCCACATTCCTGGCTGTCGCATCGCTGTAACAGAAACCAACAAACAAACACACAAACAAACAAACAAACAAACAGAGAATCAACACAGATTAAAAAGAATACATGAAGTGTCTCCTCACTGAAGCAAAAAAGAAAAAATACTGAGAAAGAATGAATATCTATTTGAAGTATTTATTAAGGGAGCATCTGGTACAATGTGATGAAAAAGAAAGTTATAGCATACGTAAAGATCCCCTCCATGCATGTTTTTAACACTTACATTTTATTTTATTTTGTTTATTGAATAACAATTTGGTTGATTGGTTTTTCTACCAAAAATGTTCAACACACTACTGAAAGCATCCCTAAAGCATCCCTACACCTTTGCCCTCATCTATGAATATGCTCATTTATGCTCATTTCCTCCTCATGCCTTCCTCCATGCAGGCCAAAACTGTGCTTCTTTTCAAAATGGCACAGGGAAACATTGGTGAAATACAACCTCATAGCTTATGTTTGAGCCTCATTCTGACTCTTGAGTCCCAAGAGGAGCCTGCGGTGTTTGCCGAATGGTAAGTGGGGTTTACTGATATCAATAGAGAGGCGAAGTTCGTCCCCTTCCGCTGACCACCATGGGACCCTATTTCAGAAAAAGACATACATGTATAGAGCTGCCGCGATTACCGCATTACCGCGGTATCGCTGTTACATCACGGCCACCGCAGAGTAGGCTGAATACCGCGTCACCGCTGTTTTTTATAATAATAATAATAAATTACCCTCCTCTCATTGGGCTTGCGGCTCTGCAGATATACCCTACTCCTCTATCGAGGTTCCAAGCGACCCTATTGGGTACCAGAAAAGTCACGTGAAACATTGCAGACCACTGATTGGTCAGAAGAGAGACGCGTCACGTTGTAGCGTCATGCAGTGTGTTACCACCAATCGGCAAGCGCGTATTAGGTTTTTACTTCCTGAATGTCAGCTCATCACAACACGGCTAATAACGTTAGCTTTAACTCTCCGCCGGAGTGGACTACCATCGCTCCTAAGGAGTACTAAACGAGACATAATGATTTTACTGTCTGCAACGAATGTTATAATAAAAGCCCTTCGTTCTATACACTTGTCTGATTGAAAACTTTATTAACAGACCGCAGAATGGGACAACTCAGCACGCTCTGAGCAAAGAAAGGAACTGAGATATGAATAGAGTATTGCTTGCCTTGGCTATGGTCCGGTAAATACGCTGATGTTATTGAACGTATAACTATATAATGTTAATGCCACAAAACGAATGCCTTTATTATAAAGTAGTAACTTTATAGTAATAATAATAAGAAAGGGTCGGGGGGTTAGGGGTAACCACCCCTGCCCGCGACACCGAGTGAACTGCGCACGACCAGAGGGGAAACTTCGAATCCGTGTTTCACTTTCAATAACTAATGCGTGCTTGCCGAATCCCAAACAATATTCATGCTGCAAAGTCATCCTCTAAAGATAGACATTTAGACTAGAGGCAGGCTATATGCTATAAAGAGTAGACTACTACTAAAAAAAAAATGCATTCAAACTTTTTTTTTTTATTTTTTGTGTGCGTGCGGTAATAACCGCGGCGGTAGGAAATATTTAGCAAATTTGTGCGGTAAGGAAATCATCAATACCGCGGCAGCTCTATACATGTATGGTAGTCAGTGGCGAGAGAGTTTGAGTTGTGCCATGAATTACGCATAATGATGTTTAACAGATAATTTAGCAAGTCAAGAAAGTTGATTGACAAGCAATTTAGCTTATTTTAGCTAACATTATTGATAGCTTTTGATGCTATAACGTAACATTAGCTAGCTGACAATTTCACCGTTGTCGTTGACTACTGTTCATATTTTTTCCCCAAAATGAGGTCCCATCAGCGAAAACCATCAGCTGACAACTAGAGTTAGCTAGCATTAGTCACAATGTTAGTAGACATGAGTTGGATTAAATATCTGAGCCGCAATTTGTGTTGTCATATTCACAGTGATTTATATAACAGTGGTTTAAGCCAAACCTACAGAAGGATAGCTAGCATAACAATACAGATTTGGCAGAGCTACTGTCTAAATGTCTGTTATCTGCCTCGTTAGCCTACTGAAAAGCAGCAAACTGGGATTCTAACCACAGACCTGTTAAATTACCAATGCATTTAGTGGGTTGGTTCAGGTGGCTAACGTTACTGAAACTGTCATTGCTCAAATGTGCACTACAAACATGGATTCCCTCTATGCTATATTCAAGCGATCTTTATAAATAAAATAAAAAACAGCCATTTTTGCTATAGCATGGAATTCTTGGGTAAATAGTGGATGGAAGATAAAAAAAAATCTGGTTTACATCATAAAACTGCACAATGTGCCATTGTTTGATTAGCTAGCTACATCACTTAATAATGCTAACATTACAGGGAATGGTTCCAGTTCCAGTTTCGCACAGTGCAGCAAAAAAACGTGTAGCTTGTCAAACTAAAACTACTTTAAATAAACTATATGGCGGAAAATTATCACAATCTGAGTCTTGAATCTCATATTTACATGGAGCAAAAATGTAAGTGGAGAGGACCTTTAAGTAACATTGTCAAATAAAATGTGTAGACATATAGTACATCCATAACTTGCCATAACGAGTTTTACCATACCATCGTCCACAATATATAAATATTGTTAAATAAATATATACATAATGGTCCTCATTTTCCATTCTCTCAAATAAGTACCTTTGTAAATATCTTGGTAAAATTACGTACTAACAAATCTACAACTCTGTAAGTGGCATCACTCATTCTTAAACTGCAAAGCGCGTTCTCGTACACCTGAATTTGCATACAGACACGCCCCTCCAGCTCCTTATAAGGCGAAGGGGGAGTGTGCAAAACCGCGAGGGCCGTGTGCAAAACAGCAGAGGGTTGGCATTGCATCTGCACCATGCTGACCCATTCAACAGGTAGCGCGGAAGCGATTTGCGACTGATTTTAAAATGAGATTAGATTAAAATGTATTGTCATTATACAGCACAAGTACAATACACCATCCAACCAGAGTGCAATAGTAACATACAATGCACAGGTGATGACACCCAGACATCTCATTTAGTAATGTCAATACTGAACAGCTTGTCAAGAACCAATCGTGCAGTCGTACAGTATTGACATTACTAAATGAGATGTCATGCTAATATGTCATGTTCTACAGTAGGACTTACTACTATAATACCTAATAAAACAAGTCATTAGAATAATAGAAGCCTACTTTGCTGGAACGATTAATTTCGCATGTATACAGTATGTGTGTGTGTGTGTGTGTGTGTGTGTGTGTGTGTGTGTGTGTGTGTGTGTGTGTGTGTGTGTGTGTGTGTGTGTGCTCGTGCGCTGAGGCTGTTTCTCCACGCATATATTTAGTTCTAGCAATAGGAATACATCAAACCAACAATAAATAATATAGAGAAGAAGACAGTATATGGCATATAAATACAGTATATTCACTATACTAGCTATATCCACGGCGATCGGTTTAGTTCTTATTTATTTAGTTTGCAGTGTGTGTCTAATGCTCACAATGCCTCATTGAGTCAGGACTATACATTCAAAACGTAATTGTTAATGATACAAATATTGTATTTATTATCATTATAATTATTGAATTCCATGGATGTCTGTAGCATCGGCAATCCCCAATTACTTGTCCCAGATAAAGCTGTTGAAAACACGGGCGCACACCGGTCTGTCCGACTTACAACTGCCTTTCAGAGTTCGTAAATCCTACATAAATCCTACAACAGAGTTACAATAGGAAGCCGTTCGAGAATGCCGAATAAGTACGTAAATCTAGTTACGAAGGAATTCATTGGTAACTTTCATGTATGTCAGTTCGAGAATGAGGACCAATGTATACATTATGTATATGTATACACACATATAGTTAATCCCGCCCCCCCCCCCCCCCCCCCCCCCCAAAAAACTGTATTTAAAAGAAAAGAAAATGGAATTTTTTTATGAAATAGCACCATGACAACATAAGAAATTATGTCATATCACATTGTAATTTGCATTGGAAAACAAAACAGCCTATTTTTGTCAAATATCATCTTGAAGAATCTTGATATGCTAACGGGGTGGTGTCGGCCAGCCCTGGAACCATGGTACCACCGCATGCAGTAATCAAGAGGAGACTGCGTGTTACTGTGAACGTTTCTCCAATATCACTACTTTATCTGTGAGCAATTTGTTTACGCTGGTTCAAATTGTTCCGTCCTGACACTTCATCACTCACATGTGCATGCACAAACACACACGCACACGACATGCCTACACACAGACATACACACACACACACGCACGCACGCACGCACACACACACACACACACACACACACACACACACACACACACACACACACACACACACACACACACACACACACACACAAATGCACGGTCACGGCAACAGCTCCATCCCCGCCTCTCCGTTTTGGCTGTTAAGTCTAATTTATGAGGTGTCATTAATTTGGCCTAAACGTTCCATGCAAGACTCATCCTCCTCTCTCATCCCGCCACCTCTCCGTTCCTCCCTCTCTCCCCTTTTCTCTCATCCCGCCACCTCTCCGTTCCTCCCTCTCTCCTCTGCTCTCTCATCCCGCCACCTCTCCGTTCCTCCCTCTCTCCCCTCCTCTCTCATCCCGCCACCTCTCCGTTCCTCCCTCTCTCCTCTCTTCTCTCATCCCGCCACCTCTCCGTTCCTCCCTCTCTCCACACCGCTCATCAGTCACTCTGCAGAGTAAATCAGAGGGGTGGTTTTGCACAGCAGGCGATACATAGACTGGACACCTTGACTAATATGCCGGTGTCCTTCCCTCTCTCTATACCTCTCTCTTTCTCTCTCTCGCTCTCTCTCTCTTTCTCTCTCTATACCTCTCTCTTCTCTCTCTCTCTATACCTCTCTCTTTCCCTCTCTCTATACCTCTCTCTTTCTCTCTCTCTACCTCTCTCTTCCCCTCTCTCTATACCTCTCTCTTTCTCTCTCTCTCTCTATACCTCTCTTTTTATTTATCCTTTATTTATCAAGGAATGTTTAAGATACAAGATCTCTTCTTCCAGGGAGTCCCCTCTTGCTCTCTCTCTCTATCTCTCTCTCTCTTTCTATCTCTCTCTGCCACATACACACTCTCTTTTTCACTGTCTAAATCAGATTGTGCTTCAGCCCCCATTTCTCTTCTCTCTTCTCTCCACTTTATATATATATATATATATATATATATATATATATATATATATTATATATATATATATATATATATATATATATATATATATATATATATATATATATATATATATATATATATATATGGTTTCACACTTAACTGTTCCATGTCTGGTTTAACCCTTTCAGTACCACCCTACAGAAGGTTAACCCTTTCACTACCACACTACAGAAGGTTAACCCATTCACTACCACACTACAGGTTAACCCTTTCACTACCACACTACAGCAGGTTAACCCGTTCACTACCACACTACAGAAGGTTAACCCTTTCACTACCACACTACAGAAGGTTAACCATTTCACTACCACAATACAGGAGGTTAACCCTTTCACTAGCGCAATACAGCAGGTTCACCATTTCACTACCACACTACAGCAGGTTAACCCTTTCACTACCACACCACAGAAGGTTAACCCTTTCACTACCACAATACAGGAGGTTAACCCTTTCACTACCACAATACAGAAGGTTAACCCTTTCACTACCACAATACAGAAAGTAAACCGTCTGTATGTACTGTAGTGTGGTAGTGAAAGGTTAACCGTCTCTAGTGTGGTAGTGAAAGGTAAACGTCTGTAGTGTGGTAGTGAAAGGTTAACCATCTCTAGTGTGGTAGTGAAAGGTTAACCGTCTGTAGTGTGGTAGTGAAAGGTTAAAGGGGAACTCCACTATTTTGGGAATTAGCTTATTTAACATCTTCCCTGGAGTTAGACAAGAAGATACATACCTTTTTTGTCTCTGTGCGTGCATTTTAGCTTTGGGAATAGACGCTCGTTAGCATAGCTTAGCTTCATCACTGGAAGTGAGGCAGGACAGTAGCCTTACAGTGCCTTACAGTGTATTGCAAGGTCTGACATTGACCAAATTTGATATGCATGACCTTGGTGGGCTCTAGGTCAACTCCTGAAAAGGGGGTCAATGTCAGACCTTGCAATCAAAAGTTAGGGGGCGCACTGAAATTATGGCAAGGGTTATTAGCCCCCTAACTTTTGATTGCAAAGTCTGACATTGACCCCCTTTGCAGGAGTTGACCTAGAGCCCACCAAGGTCATGCATATCAAGTTTGGTCAATGTCAGACCTTGCAATACACTGTAAGGCACTGTAAGGCTACTGTCCTGCCTCACTTCCAGTGATGAAGCTAAGCTATGCTAACGGAGCGTCTATTCCCAAAGCTAAAATGCACGCACAGAGACAAAAAAGGTATGTATCTTCTTGTCTAACTCCAGGGAAGATGTTAAATAAGCTAATTTCCCAAAATAGTGGAGTTATCCTTTAACTGTCTCTATTATAATCTTCTTTTTTTTTTCTTTTTTTTTGCACTACCTATCTTTGTGAAAGTGGCTTCTCAGCTCTGGTCCAGCTGAAGACTTCTTAGCTTAACATAACAGACCGACAGTAAGTTTGGGGGAACTAATGGGATAACTGGGGATGTTGTTTGGTCCTGACAAGAGTCTCAAAGCAACTCTGAGGTCATGCTCAATGTCCAATCTGTTCCTCTGCTCTGTCTTCAGCTGGACCAGAGCTGAGAAGCCACTTTCACAAAGATAGGTAGTGAATTTTTTTATTTTTTTTTATTTTTTTTTTATATAATTGTTTTTCGATTAGTCGACTAATCGAAAAAATTATCGACAGATTAGTCGACTACCAAAATAGTCATTAGTTGCAGCCCTAGTCTGTAGTGTGGTAGTGAAAGGTTAACCGTCTCTAGTGTGGTAGTGAAAGGTTAACCGTCTGTAGTGTGGTAGTGAAAGGTTAACCTTCTCTAGTGTGGTAGTGAAAGGTTAACCGTCTGTAGTGTGGTAGTGAAAGGTTAACCGTCTCTAGTGTGGTAGTGAAAGGTTAACCGTCTGTAGTGTGGTAATGAAAGGTTAACCGTCTCTAGTGTGGTAGTGAAAGGTTAACCGTCTGTAGTGTGGTAGTGAAAGGTTAACCGTCTCTAGTGTGGTAGTGAAAGGTTAACCGTCTGTAGTGTGGTAATGAAAGGTTAACCGTCTCTAGTGTGGTAGTGAAAGGTTAACCGTCTCTAGTGTGGTAGTGAAAGGTTAACCGCCTGTAGTGTGGTAGTGAAAGGTTAACCGTCTCTAGTGTGGTAGTGAAAGGTTAACCGTCTGTAGTGTGGTAGTGAAAGGTTAACCGTCTCTAGTGTGGTAGTGAAAGGTTAACCGTCTGTAGTGTGGTAATGAAAGGTTAACCGTCTCTAGTGTGGTAGTGAAAGGTTAACCGTCTCTAGTGTGGTAGTGAAAGGTAAACCGTCTGTAGTGTGGTAGTGAAAGGTTAACCGTCTCTAGTGTGGTAGTGAAAGGTTAACCGTCTCTAGTGTGGTAGGAAAGGTTAACCGCTCTCGTGTGGTAGTGAAAGGTTAACCGTCTGTAGTGTGGTAGTGAAAGGTCAACCGTCTGTAGTGTGGTAGTGAAAGGTTAACCGTTCTCTAGTGTGGTAGTGAAAGGTTAACCGTCTCTAGTGTGGTAGTGAAAGGTTAACCGTCTGTAGTGTGGTAGTGAAAGGTTAACCGTCTGTAGTGTGGTAGTGAAAGGTTAACCTTCTGTAGTGTGGTAGTGAAAGGTAACCGTCTCTTGTGGTAAGTGAAAGGTTAACCGTCCCTAGTGTGGTAGTGAAAGGTTAACCGTCTCTAGTGTGGTAGTGAAAGGTAAACCGTCTGTAGTGTGGTAGTGAAAGGTTAACCGTCTCTAGTGTGGTAGTGAAAGGTTAACCGTCTCTAGTGTGGTAGTGAAAGGTTAACCGTCTCTAGTGTGGTAGTGAAAGGTTAACCGTCTGTAGTGTGGTAGTGAAAGGTTAACCGTCTGTAGTGTGGTAGTGAAAGGTTAACCGTCTCTAGTGTGGTAGTGAAAGGTTAACCGTCTCTAGTGTGGTAGTGAAAGGTTAACCGTCTGTAGTGTGGTAGTGAAAGGTTAACCGTCTGTAGTGTGGTAGTGAACGGTTAACCTTCTGTAGTGTGGTAGTGAAAGGTTGATTGATTGATTGATTGAAACTTTATTAACAGATTGCAGAATGGGTACAATACCGGTTAACCGTCTCTAGTGTGGTAGTGAAAGGTTAACCGTCTCTAGTGTGGTAGTGAAAGGTTAACCGTCTGTAGTGTGGTAGTGAAAGGTTAACCGTCTGTAGTGTGGTAGTGAAAGGTTAACCATCTGTAGTGTGGTAGTGAAAGGTTAACCGTCTGTAGTGTGGTAGTGAAAGGTTAACCATATGTAGTGTGGTAGTGAAAGGTTAACTGTCTCTAGTGTGGTAGTGAAAGGTTAACCGTCTCTAGTGTGGTAGTGAAAGGTTAACCGTCTGTAGTGTGGTAGTGAAAGGTTAACCATCTGTAGTGTGGTAGTGAAAGGTTAACCGTCTGTAGTGTGGTAGTGAAAGGTTAACCATATGTAGTGTGGTAGTGAAAGGTTAACCGTCTGTAGT
>NC_140171.1:42216927-42219427 GCF_963971535.1 Notolepis coatsorum
TAGAGTAGGAGAGGTACAGGTCCCTAGGGAGGACTTCTGGATATGCATGTCAAGCCTTTTCTTGTTTCGCGGTACTATGTTGCCATTCCTCTACGGCAGTGGTGCCCAACCAGTCGACCGCGATCGACAGGTAGATCGCGGGCTGATGTCAAGTAGATCTCGATTAATAAAATTAGATTATAATTTTTTTCTTTTTCTTTTTTTTTTTGCAAAATCAACTCTGCCTCTCCTTATTAACTACAACAAGCAATGCTGTTTGTTATTTAAGATGAGGTCTGACTCGGCACTGACCGATTTGTGTTCATTATGCTGCTTTTATAAAGCCTCAAATGACGGCTTACAATATACAATTTTGGCTGGTAGCTCTCGGCTAGGTGGTAAATTAAAAAGTAGATCTTGGTTCAAAAAATGCTGGGCACCCCTGCTCTACGGTATACCACTGACTTGTGGAGTGAATGATGGACTCGAGGACCTGCTGGTAACTCGGTGGGATGAGGTGCAGGTCACGTCATGGGTCTGAAACTGGTTTATGACCCGTCAGGTCAGGCCTCCCCCTCTCTCTCTCTCTCTCTCTCTCTCTCTCTCTCTCTCTCTCTCTCTCTCTCTCTCTCTCTCTCTCTCTCTCTCTCTCTCTCTCTCTCTCTCTCTCTCTCTCTCTCTCTATCTACTATCTCTCCTGTTGGTCTTCCTTGACTGTACTGTCAAGTAAAGCAGGAATTTCTTCAAACTAATCTGACAATTGACTTCACCAAAGACTTGATTTGTTTCATTTTAAAGTGAGAGAGAGAGAGGTTCTGATCCTGTGCTACGAGATGAGACTAGGCTGAGAGAGAGAGACCTTCTGGTCCTGTGCTACGAGATGAGACTAGGAGTAGACTGAGAGAGAGAGACCTTCTGGTCCTGTGCTACGAGATGAGACTAGGAGTAGACTGAGAGAGAGAGACCTTCTGGTCCTGTGCTACGAGATGAGACTAGACTGAGAGAGAGAGACCTTTTGGTCCTGTGCTACGAGATGAGACTAGACTGAGAGAGAGAGACCTTCTGGTCCTGTGCTACGAGATGAGACTAGGAGTAGACTGAGAGAGAGAGACCTTCTGGTCCTGTGCTACGAGATGAGACTAGGCTGAGAGAGAGAGACCTTCTGGTCCTGTGCTACGAGATGAGACTAGGCTGAGAGAGAGAGACCTTCTGGTCCTGTGCTACGAGATGAGACTAGGCTGAGAGAGAGAGACCTTGTGGTCCTGTGCTACGAGATGAGACTAGGCTGAGAGAGAGAGACCTTCTGGTCCTGTGCTACGAGATGAGACTAGGCTGAGAGAGAGAGACCTTCTGGTCCTGTGCTACGAGATGAGACTAGGCTGAGAGAGAGAGACCTTCTGGTCCTGTGCTACGAGATGAGACTAGGCTGAGAGAGAGAGACCTTCTGGTCCTGTGCTACGAGATGAGACTAGGAGTAGACTGAGAGAGAGAGACCTTGTGGTCCTGTGCTACGAGATGAGACTAGGCTGAGAGAGAGAGACCTCTGGTCCTGTGCTACGAGATGAGACTAGGCTACTCGCACACCCCTGGTGTGAGCTCACACACAATGGATTTTATTTCTGCCTTTCTCTTTTCTGTCACTTAGCTGGACCTATTGACTATATTCACACGGCGGCCTGATTGATTGATTGATTGATTTATTGACAACTTTATTAACAGATTGCAGAATGGGTACAATACAGTACGGCTCAATACAAACAACTGCTACGAGGATGCAGACCAGAAAAAGCCTTTTGTCTTGTTTACATCAGGGTCCTCCATTTTCAATTCATCAGGTTGGGGTTCCTTTCAATAGATAAGCAATAGATATCCAAAACAAAAAAAATTATGATCTTGTGGATTGCCACTTCAACAACATCTTTTGACTACACCTTTAGCCTTGGCCTAGCAAACCTAGTACAGTAAATGCCTCTGATTCACAGGTATGTCTGTGATTGGTTACATCTCATACTCGGCTGAGTAGCGCACAGTTTGAAACTAGGAAGGCTTGGTTTTGACACTGTGAGAGTACAAAATGAAATGCAGTAATCGCAACCTTTTTTCATAGCATAATTGCAGGGTCCGAAATACGAACACACACACATACTGTACACACACACACACACACACACACACACACACACACACACACATGCGCGCGTACGCACACACGCACGCACACACACACACACACACACACACACACACACACACACACACACACACACAGACACACATACTGTACACACATACACACATACTGTACACACACATACTGTACACACACACATACTGTACACACACACACACACACACAATACTGTACACACACACACACACACACACACACACACAAAAGGAATGGAAATATTATTGATACCTTGGCGCAACTGTTCGACTTCTGACTGAAATAAACTGTAAACTCTTTACACATAAAGGCACAGGTGTTTTAAAGGGGACGAGAGAGACATTGAAAAAACGC
>NC_140171.1:42223557-42266057 GCF_963971535.1 Notolepis coatsorum
TTAACCATAACGTAGTTATGGTTAGATTTATATATTGGGGGGGGATATATCATATTTTTCATATGATCAAAAAGTGGTGGAGCAAGAGTATACCTTTGCTCCCCCAAGTTCAATAGTGGGAGAGCAGAGATGCTCCGAATGCTCTTATGGCCAGGCGTCTATGATTCACTGATACAAAGTAAAATAGTGCAGTGCAATAAAATAGTTAGTAAAATAGAATAAAATAATGCAATAGTGCATTGCAATAAAACAGTTATCATCGTATTTTTTCGGGAGGCCGGTAAGGAGTGCATTACAGTAGTCGAGTTGGCTTGAGATAAAGGCATGGATCTGGTTTTCAGCGTCCTTTTGATTTATAAATGGCCGTACTTTAGCTATGTTTCTAAGGTGGAAGAATTAAGTTTTTGTCAACTTGTTGATTGTGATTTAAAGCTTAGGTCTGAGTCTACCATGACACCAAGACTTAACTCACTCAAATACAGTTAGCAGCTGGATAGACCACAGATGGAAATTAGCTTCTGCTAAATCTGGTGCAAACATATTTTCATGTAACAATGATGAATTGTCACAAAAAAAAAAAAAAAAAAATTTAAATAGATTCGGGGCTTTTCAGAAAACATTCAGGGCTTGAGCCCAAGTAGCCACACCCTAGCCCCGCCCCTGGGTGGGTGGGGGATAGACTTACACTGTACAAGCAAAACTGTACATTGGAATATTGACAAAACCATACTTGGTCATTTACTGTACATTGGAGGGGGTTGATATAGCTATAAACCTGCATTCCTTCGAATATATCATTAATCAATTAAACTTATATTGAAATACACTATATAGCCTATACACCAACACTGAAATGACAGTGGATAAATAAATAAGAACTAAAGCTAATCGGTGGAAATAGACTGCATTAATATTCCATAACAAGTCTTGTGTGCGCCTACGAATGAACAGTAGCCTATAGGCTTAATTGTGGAATAATAAGCCATACTGCGTTCATTCATTACGCCCGCCGTAGGCTATATATATTATATGTCATTCATTCATTCATATACAGTACTGCGCGTGCACGTGTGTGTCTGTGTGTGTGCGCACGCGCTGCGGCAGGTGTGTACCGCGAGCTGTATATGATGCCAATACATTAATCTAATCTAGTTTTGATGGGCGCAAGCGTGATTACGAAACCTAGCCGCATTTCTCGGAGACGCTCTCTGATTGGCACTGACTGACGCTAGGTTTCGTAATCACGCGGCTCGCAAAGCACTTCCGCCATTCCATTTCACACAGCTGCGTCACCAATTGCCTTATAAGGAGCTATGGAGGCGGTGTTTTGTATGCAAATGAGCTGAACGGGAACGCGCTTTGGAGTTTACGACAGAATGCCATTCTCCAAGCAGATATCAGATCATATAATTTCTGCGACCGTTTCAGCCACTTAAGACATATCTCCAGCACGTTCAGGACTCAGAGTGTACTTGTCATAGATTATGTCTCAGTGGTTCCAAGATAAGTCTTCCAGAATATATCTTTGAAACATTTTCGGGAATGAGACCCAGTGACTGAGACGGATAAAAGAAGGACTGGAACATACAGAGAAGAGAGACAAATGAGAGCCATTTGGTGAATGAAAAGAGAGGGAGATAAAGAGTGACAGTGCGGGTCCTGAGAGAGTGTGTGTGTGAGAGAGCAGTGCTGGCTAACCTGTCTGTCAGTCTGACGCTGTGATTGGCACCTCTGGGTTGACTCATCCTCTACGAGCCCACTGGCTCTTCCTGTCAGGATGTAACATGCGTGCACACACACAAACATATAGAGAAAGAATACATACTACAAAATACAATTAAAACATTGCATACAGTAAGCTATATCTTTCACAGATTCAGAAACATGCACACTCTTATACATCAGGATACTAATTTATGTACATACAATCATACATGCATGTCCACATCTCTCTCTCTGTCTCACTCTTTCTCAGCCTCTCTTTCGCTCTCTCTCTCTCTCTCTCTCTCTCTCTCTCTCTCTCTCTCTCTCTCTCTCTCTCTCTCTCTCTCTCTCTCTCTCTCTCTCCCTCTCTTTCTACACATGTGTGTCTGTGTGTGTGCACGCGCACACACACAGACACACATAGGCAGGGTCTGTGTCTAGTTGAGCAGACGTCCCTAGCGGGGTCCACTGTTGCTGACTGGGCATTGACCTCTGACACATAACCTTTGACCTTTACTCTGTCAGCACTCTGGCCTCTCACTAGAACCAGCTTGCATGCCAGAGTGTGTGCATGAATGCGTGTGTGTGTGTGTGTGTGTGTGTGTGTGTGTGTGTGTGTGTGTGTGTGTGTGTGTGTGTGTGTGCGGTGTGTGTGTGTGTGTGTGTGTGTGTGTGTGTGTGTGTGTGTGTGTGTGTGCGTGTGTGTGTGTGTGTTTTGTGTGCATGTGAGAGCCTGTACTGTATACACGCGTGCGTGTCCTGTAAATGTGTGAGGTGTTTTGTTTCAATGCACTTTCAAATTTCAATGCAAATTCCTGTGAACTTAGATGCACTTTGTGGCCTAAGTTTTTCTAAAGGGCAGATCTTTTCAAAGACACTTTAAATTACATAGGGTTTAGAGTGGAAAGTGAACACTTTAGCAGAGGAAGAAAGATAGAGAAAAATACAGCTATGTTTGTCTCGCCATCAACTAAATAACAGGGTGTCCATGTGTGTGTGTGTGTGTGTGTGTGTGTGCGTGTGTGTGTGTGTGTTTTGTGTGCGTGTGAGAGCCTGTACTGTATACACGCGTGCGTGTCCTGTAAATGTGTGAGGTGTTTTGTTTCAATGCACTTTCAAATTTCAATGCAAATTCCTGTGAACTTAGATGCACTTTGTGGCCTACAAGTGAACACTTTAGCAGAGGAAGAAAGATAGAGAAAAATACAGCTATGTTCGTCTCGCCAGGGCCGCCTGGGAGAAATGCGAGGCCCTGTGCGAGATTTAAACACGAGCCCCCCCCCCCCCCCCCCCCCCAGGTAAAGGTAAGGTAAAAAAAAGGTAAAAAAAAAAAAAAAAAAATCATACAGTCAACATATTCTTAAATAATAGCGCTGCCCGAGGCTAGGCATGATACAGTCAACATATAGAAAGAGAGAGAGCGAGAGAGACCTCCCGTTCTACAGTCAATATACAGTGTTATCGCTGCACAGTGTTATATTAATGCCCCTGACCCTCCACCAGAGCAAGGCCAGAGAGAGAGAGAGAGAGACACATTGGAAAGAAACAACCCAAAACCAGAGCAAATTGAAATGCTATTTGGCCCTAAAAAAGAGAGTGCAGTGGCAGAATACCTGAGCACTGTGACTGACCCAATACTAAGAAGATCCTTGACTAGGTACAGACTCAGCGAGCACAGCCTAGCCATCGAGAAAGGCCGCCATAGGCAGACCTGGCTCCCAAGCGAAGACAGACCCACTGCACACAAGATGAGGTGGAAACCGAGCTCCACTTCTTAACAACCTGCCCACTATACCAAGACATACTTCCCACAAATTGCAAACATCCAAAGAGACTTTGAAAACATCGACAATAACTCAAAACTCCCATACCTACTGGGAGAAATACAAGAATGTGAAATAAAGCCCATTTGAATTGAAGAGAGAGAGATAGATAGAGCATGTCTGTGTGTGTTAGAAAGAGAGAGATAGAGAGAGAGCATGTCTGTTTGTGTGTGTGTGTTAGAGAGAGAGCATGTATATGTGTGTTAGAAAGAGAGATAAATATATAGAGAGAGAGCATGTCATTTTGTGTGTTAGAGAGAGATATTAGAGCATGTCTGTGTGTGTTAGAAAGAGAGAGAGAGAGAGAGAGAGAGCATGTGTGTTTGTGTGTTAGAGAGAGAGCATGTCTGTGTGTGTGTGTGTGTGTTAGAGAGAGCATGTATGAGAGAGATAAGCAAATATGAGCCCCTAAAGGATATTCAACTTTTAATGGAAGAACAAAACAGAAGGAAAAGATAACTTCACAAAGGCAACATGAATATACATAGATCCAAAAGGACAAAGATCAACACTTAAATCCAAAGAGAAGAGGGTCTATACCAGAGAAAACAAAGTAGCAAGGAGCCAATGGCCGACATCAGCTAAATATGCTAACTGCAAATAGAGTAGCCAGGTACTGACACCAGGCCACACACCGTTAGCTACTACAACAGCTAGCCGGCCCGTTTGGCTCCCGAGAGAGAGAGCGAGATATATCCACGGCGGGAATAGAATAGAGTGCATTAAAAACTCACCAAACGTCCAAGAGGATGTAGACAACCGTGTGGAGTTGACGAAGTTCATCTGCCGAATGACCGTCCTCTTCATCTTGGCATAACAATGCTGCACGCGCTCTCTCTAGGTTAGCTAACGCTAGTTAGCCTTTAGCTAAGCTAGCTACTAGCCGACATCATCATGGCTATCCCGACTGAACCACACGTTAGCACTCGATATTATAACGTAGCTAAAGCTAACTAGCTGTCCCTGCCTTTAGATAAGCCGACATGGCTAGCCTGACTGAACTGTCTAACATGCAACAACTTTCATCTTCAGTCCATCTGCCGAATGACCGTCCTCTTCCTCTTGGCTGGCATAACTAAGCATAACCTCCAAAGCTGCACGCGCGAAATAGTCAAACGCAGCTGACGCACGCCGGCGTACACATGATGTAACCCCTCCCTTCGTTGAAACCAATAGTATATCTGCTGCAGAGCCCCAGAGCTCCAATAGTGAGTATGTCTGCTGCAGAGCCGCGTCTCTACATTTCGTAGCCGCATTTCTGCAGACCCCTCTCTGATTGGTTGAACTCTATTTCTGCAGACCCCTCTCTGATTGGTTGAGCGAAGCCCCTCTATGATTGGTTGAGCGTCATGTGAGCGAAGCCCCTCTCTGATTGGTTTAGCTCGTCACGCGGTAAAAGGCGGATGTAATGTTATCATATCAAGAAGATAAGCAGAAATGTACTAACAGATTCGCGTATATTCACATAACGTTATATTGTTTACACTGTCTTTCTTCTATTATAACCCTCCCAAATCATATTCAAAAAGTATCACAGAGACTTCTATTGACCAAGGAATTAGTTATTATTTCGCGGTTTATTCACATAATGTTATATTGTTTACACTGTCTTTCTTCTATTATAACCCTCCCAAATCATATTCAGAAAGGCACACACAACATATTCCAGTTAACGGTATAATTTTTTAATGATTTTTTAATGACGTTATGGCGTAATCAATACTTCCATGCGTATAAATTGCGTTCGCGACCTCCATGTTTTGGGGGTAGTCATCAGAAACCTCGGATCCGGGATTCGCTCCCATCCGTCGGGCAAGAACTGTGGGTTTTCAGCCTCTCTCTCTGGAGCTTAAAGGGGAACTATTTTACTATTCCTAGCACTATTTGGGCAACTTTAAACAATTCCTGTCAGTCTATTGAAGACATCTACGTTTAAAAAAAAAAAAATGCATTGGTTTATATTTCTAATCAAGTACTCAAACCCATAATTTTTCAGCCACAAGAAATCAGGCTGTTATGGCCTGGCTCCGCCCATAAGCACTTTGAGTGACAGTCAGTCGAGAGAGAGAGAGAGAGAGAGAGAGGGGGTGTAGACAGACAGACAGACAGACACCCTATGTCTATACGTTGTGTTAGTTTGCTGCTGCTATGAGAGAGAGAGAGAGAGAGAGAGAGAGAGAGAGAGAGAGAGAGAGAGAGAGAGAGAAAAAAAAGTGTAAACACTCTGCGTGTCCTCCCGGGAGAGGGAGCCGGGAGGACACGCAGAGTGTTTACAGTTCTCTCTCTCTCGGTTCGGGAGCATGAGCTGTCTGTGGCGCAGCGCAGTGGTGGACTTGAGCCGGGAGGACACGCAGAGTGTTTACAGTTCTCTCTCTCTCGGTTCGGGAGCATGAGCTGTCTGTGGCGCACTTCCTCGAGAGGGAGAGGGAGACGCAGAGCGTTTACAGTTCTCTGCTTCTCTCGCTCGGCGGGCAGCTAGAGGGGGCGGGTGTTATTATGCAAATGCACCATATGACGTCCCATATAGGCAAATTTTCAGATGACTCACTTGAGGGAGGGACATTATTGTGAGGGGAGAATTGGAAGAATGCGCCAAATCGAGAATTAGAGACATAGATTCTATTACTATAAGTCCACATAGCTAGAAAATAACCCTAAACACAGGAAAAGGTCATTTATAAGATAGTTCCCCTTTAACGGAGTTTCCTCCGGAGTTTCTGGAGGAGCTTGTCGCGGCTCATGCGCATGCGCACGCTCAATCAATCAGAGAGGGGCTTCGCTCAACCAATCAGAGAGGGGTCTGCAGAAATGGAGTTCAACCAATCAGAGAGGGGTCTGCAGAAATGCGGCTACGAAATGTAGAGACGCTGCAGAGCCGCAGAGCCAGGAACAAGTCACACACATTCTACAAACGTGTCTAATGTGAAATATATAAGCATATAAGCAAAACTAGATTTTAGGTCTGTGATGAAAAAGGGCCTCGCGGGAAAGGGGGCCTCGCAAAAAAAAAAAATTAAAATAAAAAAAAATTATAAAAATAATAATAATAAAAAGAAATATATATATTTTTTTTTTTTTTTTATGCAAGGCCCCCCTTCCCGCGAGGCCCTGTGCGACCGCACTGCTCGCACACCCCCTGAGGTGGCCCTGTGTCTTGCCATCAACTAAATAACAGGGTGTCCATGTGTGTGTGTGTGTGTGTGTGTGTGTGTGTGTGTGTGTGTGTGTGTGTGTGTGTGTGTGTGTGTGTGTGTGTGTGTGTGTGTGTGTGTGTGTGTCAGTATCTCGAGTGGTGGTTTTGTGTCCCTCCATTTCAGAGTGAATATCTGTGTCCATACAAACCAAAATAACTTCTGACAGTTTAAAAACTATTGATAAGAATTACAACCAATTAAAACAGATATCAAGTATATCAGATAAGAGTATGTGTTAACATCTGATGTATAATTATAGTTATAAGCACTCGTAAATATTCATAATGCTTCATAACAAAAATCACAACAAATTATAAAGCATGTTATAATGACTTATATGGTCAAGTATCATAATACTTCATAATTGCTGAGAATTACCAAGTTTCTTTTTAAGGAGTCACTTTTGTTGATCAACTATACAGCTACAGGTAAAGTAGTAATTGTTTCAGGTTGAAGGCTGAGATTTACTCATAATCACATTATAATACATTATAAAATGATTATAATGTATTACAACTATGATAGTTATAATACACTATGATCTTTGCCAAAAAATTCCATGAGTGACCAGCAATTATGAAACATTATGATACTTGACCAGTGTTATAAGCAGATTATAACACATTATTAGTATGTTTATAATGCATTATAGACATGAGTGGCACAGAGAGTGTTACTGCGGAAAGTTAGATGTCGTCACTCAGTGTCTCCTCTCTGTGGCAGTTGAAGACACACCTAGCTTCTTCATCCAAGATCACTTTAAATGTTTCTTCATCGTTTAACCGTGTAAGACCCTCGGTTGCAAAATTACAACATCCCTTTTAGCTTTGAGCTATTAAATAAAGTCTGTAAATGTTTATTTTACATTTTATTTGTACATTTACATAGTCAATGGGTCCTGTTGTTCAGCCTCACAATGCTATTGGATAGTAAATGTGTATATAGGTCCCACATTCTGGCCTCTGAAGTTGATAATGTCAATTTCATTTGGGACTTAGTGAAGAGATTATAGCACAACTATCACAATTCTGTCACTGAAAAAAACTCCCTTAGTAGTGTAGTGTAGAATCTTGTTCACGTTTGAGGAGGAAATGCATTTCCCACTCCACCTCCCCTGTCATGCACACATAACGTGCTCCTCATTGGGCCTCCACATCTTTTCCTGTCATCCTCTTCCTATTGCCAATGGCGGCCATTCATAAAGCTGCCGTGACGTCATTTTGGTTTCTCAGAGAGTCCGCGGTGCAACAGCGCTGTTCTTCCACGCTCAGAGGCAGCCGGCTGTAACGTGAATGCCTTCTAGCCATTACCGTCCTAACCAACTAACGTTAGCGCAGCTTAGCTAGCTAGCTGGCAACATCCTGGTGATGTGGCAACACTTAAGTCAGCATGTTCTTTGTTGGCAGCTTTTAGCCGCTCTATACAGGATTTGTATGTTTCTTGTTCTATGTTCTTGCTCGAAGATGAGTCGATGTTCAAAGTAATACGTTAGACAGTGTAGGGTTGCCAACTGTCCCATATTATCCAGGACATCCAAGTATATGGGGCTAAATGGGTTTGTCCCATACGGGTATATTGAATGCCAGATTCTCTGTGAGGA
Source organism: Notolepis coatsorum (assembly GCF_963971535.1). Classification (NCBI taxonomy): domain Eukaryota; kingdom Metazoa; phylum Chordata; class Actinopteri; order Aulopiformes; family Paralepididae; genus Notolepis; species Notolepis coatsorum. The sequence continues at coordinate 42,231,879 of NC_140171.1, forward strand.
GGAGAGGAGAGGAGAGGAGAGGAGAGGAGAGGAGAGGAGAGGAGAGGAGAGGAGAGGACTGGAGTGAGTGCTGTTGTTTCAGAACCATGAACAGCTTGGTGTGTAAATACTCTCATAGTTAGGATGTAATTGCACCCTTTCAGCTTGCCACATGCCTCCAGGAAATGAAATGAATCAAGATAGATTTTCCAAATGTTTATTTCACAGATTTCCTTGCATATTCCTTTAAAATTATTGCGTTTGCTGTGACGTTGCTGTGAGTGATTGTCTATAAAAGGAAGGAACAAGAACATTGAGAGAGTGCTCATGCAGTATGAGTCATATAAGAGATTCTGCTCTGACAACTAAGCTGACAAGCCCATTGTTCAGTTCAGACCATTGTTATGATCAAGTTGATAAATGGTCTAAAAAGGTGCAAGTTCAACATTTCGTTGACAGTTTTAGCCGTTAAGATGGAGCAATGCACATACAACAGAAAGATTCCATGATATTTATTTTCTGTGAACCCAGATAGTGTTATTTGGTGTTACTTCAGAGGCTGTTTAAGAGGTAAAGTGCCATACAAGCACAGTAACCCCTGTGACGACCCTCCCCCACATTGTGTTGGCTTCCTCTGCTCTAGCTGGCTAAGCAGAGCTGGGGAAGGCTCGTCAAGCTAATTGGGGCACACCTGGGCCGGTGTGTCCCAGGCAAGATATCAGAGAGAGGCTGCCTCTGGTCTCTGGCGAACTCCCCACACATTTGGTTTGGTTGATTCTTTGGTTGGTGCTTTTGTTTTACACTTACAACACTCATGCTGCACATACACCTCATCCACACACTGCACACACACTGATACTCATATATATTGGCTGCTGACTAGTCTAGTTTAAATAAAACCTTTGTTATTTCTTAAATTGTGCCTGTGTCTCCCCATTCTTGTTGCGAGCTTGAGCCAGTTCGTACCCCCCCCCCCCTCCCGTGGACATTTGGTGTCTCCTTCAGACCACAAAATCCTTTATTTGGTAGTGAGAATGTTGGCTGAATGTTGAATGTTTTGCCAAAGACAGGAGGGTAGTGGCTAGAAGACATCCACATTACAGCAGGCTACCTGGGACGCCTGATTACTTTTACCAACGGATTTCCAGTTCCGCGTTCGCGTCCTGCGATCTGATTGGCCACTGACGTTTCTGGTCGTGTGACATCTGCGCCAATCGTGTGACGCCTGTTTCTATCACCGGTTAAGCTTAGGCACTCTTTCGAAGTTGGTTACGGTTAGAGTTTGTCTTAGAGCAGGGCGATAGAACACCAGCCCTGATTCCCAACTCTAACCGTAACCAACTTCGAAAGAGTCGCCTACGCTTACCCAGTGATAAACTAGGTGTTAGGTAGTTTGCAGGCTTTTCGAGGCGGAAATGGGCGCAGAAACAGGCGTCACGCGATTGGGCGCACATGTCACATGACACAGAAACATCAGTGGCCAATCAGATTGCACTAGAAACGTCAGTGGCCAATCAGATTGCAGAACGCGAACTGGAAAGAAGAGGAACACTGTGCGCTTCGCTAGTAAAACCCAGATGATGTCTCTGGCAGCAGTGCCTGCCATTGCTTCATGGTTAAAGTGAAGGTATTCTCACATAACAATTTTACTACCAAAGAATTATATCTCCACCTCCCCTGTCATGCGGAAAAAATGGTATCGGAACATCTCTACTTGAAACTGGTCACTCTCTTGACTGGTGCGTAGATGCTGAGGGGGCTGTAGTCCCTAGCCCCAACCTCCTAAAGTCCACAGGTTGACATGTTGGTAATAGATCGGACCATCTGTAGCCGATCCTGTTCCATCAAATCTCACTAGTATCGTCCCAATTCCTTACTAGTATCGTCCCAATTCCGGTACTTGGTATCAGATCAGTACATCCCTAATGCTCACACACACGCACACACACATACACGCACACACACATACACGCACACACACATACGCGCGCACACACACACACACGCACACACACATACACGCACACACACATACACGCGCACACACACATACACGCACACACACATACGCGCGCACACACACACGCACACACACACACACACACACACACACACACACACACACACACACACACACACACACACACACACACACACCTACACACACACACACACACACACACACACACACACACAGGCACGTGCACACATAGAGGCCAAGGGGTGCCTGAGCACCTGCCTTTTTGAGCCTCATCAAAAAGTGCCCTTTTTGAAAAAATAAGTTCCGCATATAGACTGCCCTTCCAACTGAAAAATGTCAGGATAGAATAAAAATATTAGGTAAAGAGAGAGAGATGCCCCATATTCCATTGCAGTTTGCATGGCCTCCTCAGCGTGGCTCTCCGCGGACCTATATATTTTATGCATAGCGTGGGTGGTGATGATGATGATGATAGAAACCGCTGTGGCGCATACAGTTGAATGCTGGTATTACACTCACTGAGGGACATGAAGAAGTCAAGTCCGATGGAATTTGGGAATCTCAAATACAAATCGCGATTGGAAAAAAAATGCATTTATATTAAACAATACAGAATATACAGCACTTCTTGGGGTCTGTAGGGTAAGCACTTATTCCCTCCCCCCTGAACATTTATGGAGATGTATGGGCCTTTTAAGTCAGTGATAAAAGTGTCTTTCAAGGAGCTCCTGCACTGATTATTATAGTTCAATATTCAATATTTGATCACCAAAACCCCCCAAAAAACATAAAAAGGGGGCCCCCAGCCCGAAAAGGGCCCTTAAAAATCGTGCTTGCGCGCTATGTGCGCTCGGTTAATATATACACACAAGTGTAGTGCCCTTTTCAGCCTTTGAGCACCTGCCCCTCTAAAGTCCTGTGCACGTCCCTGCACACACACACACACACACACACACACACACACACACACACACACACACACACACACACACACAGCCAGGAGTGTGAGTAACTGTGACAGGAAGTGGCTGTTGAATTCTGGTCAGGTCACCCAGGATACACTCCGCTCTTAACATCCCCTCCGCAGAGGACACTGACACATCTGTGTGTGTGTGTGTGTGTGTGTGTGTGTGTGTGTGTGTGTGTGTGTGTGTGTGTGTGTGTGTGTGTGTGTGTGTGTGTGTGTGTGTGTGTGTGTGTGTGTGTGTGTGTGTGTGTGTGTGTGTGTGTGTGCGCGTGCGTGCGTGCGTGCGTGCGGGTGGTGTGTGTGTGTGTGTGTGTGTGTGTGTGTGTGTGTGTGTGTGTGTGTGTGTCTGTCCCAATTTAACCTGACTAGGAGTAAGTGATTGAGAGAGAACACATTGAGATAGAACATAAAAAGTGACAGACAGACAGACAGACAGACAGACAGACAGACAGACAGACAGACAGACAGACAGACAGACAGACAGACAGACAGACAGACAGACAGACAGACAGACAGACAGACAGACAGAGAAAGAGAGAGAAGGTGAGTGAGTCCACTTCCAGGTACCCTTGTCCCTGGTGTCTCTGTCTCTTCATTATAGTCTGTCCCTGGTGTCTCTGTCTCTTCATTATAGTCTGTCCCTGGTGTCTCTGTCTCTTCATTATAGTCTGTCTCTGGTGTCTCTGTCTCTTCATTATAGTCGGCCCCTGGTGTCTCTGTGCTATTCATTATATTTCCCTTTCTAGAGCATGGATCAACACACGTATTCTTTCATCATTGTAAGTCTGCCTTTTATCTGCCGAGCTATGATGAATTTCCCATTTAATTCAGGAGCGGCATGCTTTTTGGATCAGCTCCATCAGTAGGTCGTCGTATCGTCCTGGCAAGTCACAGGCCTCATGGGTTCAAGCCCATGAACCCCATGACGGCTCCTGATGAGCAGGTTGGCACCTCGCATGGTTGCCTCCGCCGTCAGCGTGTTAATGTGTGAGTGAATGTGAGGCACAAGTTACAAAGCGCTTTGGATAAAGCTGACAATGTCACATTTCTGCCAAATGCAGTCTGTTGACGGGCGGATTTCTGGGTTAAAAATAGTTCGGAAGTCTTCTTGCCACGACACACGGGGACTGCCGCTGAGGGCTATGCATAAGTACAGTAAAGTACAACTTTATTTTTATAGCACCCTTTTCAGCACGAGTGCACAGAGTGCTTCACAGCATTTTAAAACATCCGTCAAAAATACAAGAAATAAAACAGAAGTGAAGAGAAGAAAAAACATTAAAATGAGCTAAAACAACGGAATAGACACAAAAAAAACAACTAAAAAAGACATAAACAGAAAGAAACGTCTAGAAATACGCATGGCAAATTGTGGTCACTCACTCAGTCACGGACAATCTGGCAGGGACGTTTAGTAGGACATTTAGCGGGACCCACACACAGATCATGTACTGTACACGCTTCTAGCGAGGCTAGAACTGGCTGAGGCAACGTTGCGCCGTGTGTCTGAACTAGGGCTGTCAATGAATATTCTATATTCAAATTAATAATCCTCTGGTAAAAAAAAATGTAAACACACATTCGATTGTGAAAAAGAAACAGCCCTCGGTTGTCCTCCTCTCCACTTCTTGCGTGGGCCTTAATGCGCTGCGTGACGGACAGGAGACACGTGACGTCACTTTCATTGAGCTGAAGAACGTGCCAGTAGGAACAACAACAGCTGCTGCATGGACGTGAGAGTTCGGAACCAACTGGGTCGCACGGCGTGATGGCAAACCAACTGGGTCACACGGCGTGATGGCAAACCAACTGGGTCACACGGCGTGATGGCAAACCAACTGGGTCACACGGCGTGATGGCAAACCAACTGGGTCACACGGCGTGATGGCAAACCAACTGGGTCACATGGTGTGATGGCAAACCAACTGGGTCACAGGGTGTGATGGCAGAGAGTTCAGAACCAACTGGGTCGCATGGCGTGATGGCAGAGAGTTCAGAACCAACTGGGTCGCATGGTGTGATGGCAGATAGTTCAGAACCAACTGGGTCGCATGGCGTGATGGCAGAGAGTTCAGAACCAACTGGGTCGCATGGCGTGATGGCAGAGAGTTCAGAACCAACTGGGTCACAGGGTGTTATGGCAGAGAGTTCAGAACCAACTGGGTCACAGGGTGTGATGGCAGAGAGTTCAGAACCAACTGGGTTGCATGGCGTGATGGCAGAGAGTTCAGAACCAACTGGGTCGCATGGTGTGATGGCAGAGAGTTCAGAACCAACTGGGTCGCATGGCGTGATGGCAGAGAGTTCAGAACCAACTGGGTCGCATGGTGTGATGGCAGAGAGTTCAGAACCAACTGGGTCGCATGGCGTGATGGCAGAGAGTTCAGAACCAACTGGGTCGCGCAGGCAGTGATTTGCATTCTGAGCAGCGATCAAAAAGCCCTGTTTGGAAATACTTCCGATTTTGATCAACTTGTGGAACCTCGAGACAATGTTGTATGCAAGCTATGTAAACTACAGCTGGCTTACCTTCTTTTTTAATGCGAATGCTATTTTGGTAGCCTACTTTTCTGTTTTTAGCACTTAGCACTTTATTGTAAATCACTCCTCAGGGTAAAACTTCTAGATATTGAATAATGAATAGAGACAGAAGAGTCATGCAGGTCCCTAATGGTTTGATAACTATTTCCGATGTCATGCCAAGGAAAAGATATAGTTTCATGTTTATCACACCGTGTTCGGAAGCATGCTGCTGTGTATGAATGTCCGTTCTATATGCCATAAAGGTTCATTAATTTGATCTCGCTCCGAGAGACTGCCCCTTCTCAATCTAGCACCAAGCCCTCCTCACGCACTGAGAGAGAAAGGGTTAGGGTGGGGGGTATGTTGATATGGGTACATAATGCACAATAATAGATATTTAAATGGTTCGAACCTATGTGTTTTTTTTAGAAGGAATAGTCAAATGTAATTTTAGGCCAATTGTGACAGCCCTGGTCTGAACGGTTTTGCGCTTGTGTAAAAAAGCAACATTTGTGAATATTTCTCTTTCCAGAGCACGGATCAACACATGTATTCATTCATTTGTCATTGAAAGGTTGGCCTCTTATCTGCCAAGTCAGTCTGAACACCTGTGATGAATGTCCTTTTAATTCAAGAGCGGCATGCTTTTTGGATCAGCTCCATCAGTAGGTCATCTTATCGTCCTGGCAAGTCACGGGACTTGTGGGTTCAAGATTTGGAAGACAGACGTTCACCTTCTGCCATCCTGACCTTTCCAGCTGTGGTGGAGGAGCCTTGCTGGAAGCTCAGTGAGCCTAACATCTCCATGGCTAAGGAGTTAGGCCTGTAGGCAATACACTGCTCTAATTGTCATCGTGTATCTGTCATTGTGTACCTGATGCTGTCGTGCATTCCGAGGGAAGCAACAGTTGTGATTGGAGGATGAAGAAAAGAGGGCGGGTTTGAGATGTTGTTGTCGAATCCCTGCATGATGAACATCAGTTGCATTATTTCCCTGCCTAAACAGAGTCATTCTGAATACTGTCACATGTTTCTGTGTTGTGTTGGTTTTGCTTCCTGTGCAGGAGGCCTGGGTTCAAAGGGAAGTATTTCACACTAGCATGAGGAAGATGCAGTGGGATGACATTCTGATTAAAGGTAGAATCTGTAGTGTCATCAAACACCTCTAGGCAAAAGATTACAACATGGTTCCGTGCTTTGTTTAACATTTTAGTTTTTTTCTACTGCAGGCCACACCTCAGGCTCTACCAAGAGAGATCTGGAGGAATTCACAGTATAATAAGTTACTAAACTCCAACCCACACACTAGACCAGAACAAAAAAGTAAACAAAAAAGTAAACAAAGCGCAATACAAGTGGGGCTCTTTTGCCTCGAGGTCGCTTAGATGGCATTACAGATTATGAAAACTCCAATCTGTGAATCTGAGAGGGTAGTTAGCTATAAGCCAGACCTCTATGATGATACAATGCCGACTGTATCTAATAATAATAATAATAATAATACATTTTATTTATAAAGCGCTTTTCAAGAACCCAAAGATGCTGACAATGAGCAAAACAAATGAACAGAGAAACAAAGAACCACAGGGAATAAGCAACAGTATGAATACGCAGGAGAGAAAGTAGGGAAGGGGAAGGGGAGGTGGTAGGTTGGAGGAGGGTGGTTATGGGTAGGGAAGGTTGTATGCTTGGGAGAACAGGTAGGTTTTGAGTCGGGAGAGTGAGGGAGAGTCTCGGACAGTCTGAGGGAGGGTGTTCTATCAGGGGTCACAGTGGCTCAGGAGGTAGAACGGTCGTAGAGAGGTTTGGTTCCGGCTCGTCCGGTGGGGGGGGGGGGGGGGGTCTAAGTGTCCTTGAGCAAGACACTTAACCTCTAACTGCTTCTGATGAGCAGGTTGGCACCTTGCATGGTTGCCTCTGCCATCGGTGAGTGAATGGGTGAATGTGAGGCATAAGTTGTAAAGCACTTTGGATAAAAGCACTATATAAATGCAGTCCATGTATCCATCAGGCTTGGGAAGCCGACAATGTCACATGTCTGGGGCAAGCTGCCAGATGTAGTCTGTTGACAGGTGGATCTTTGGGTTAAAATGGTTCGGAAGTCTTTTCCCCGTGGCACACAGGGACTGCCGCCGTGGCTGTGCATGGCAAACCGTGCTCACTCACTCACTCAGTCACGGACAATCTCGCAGGGACGTTTAGAAGGACGTTGAGTTCTAGCGATTTCCACAACCGGCTGAGCCAAAGTTATGTGTCGTGGTTCTGAATCGTTGTAGAGCCCGATATTTACAGGCAAAAACAATAAAAGTCCAATCAGATTCCATAGACCCCTGAATTTCTTTCATTGAGTCATAGCATTGTGGAATTTGGAAAAAAGGGCAGAGGTGTGTGACTCAGGGGGCTGGATCCAGTACATTACTAATACGTGTTCTCAAAATAAAACCTTAGGCAAAACATTCTTCTTCAACTGTGTCTTTTGGCTTCTCCACCAAATGCCTGCTGTGTATTTCTGTAACATTAGTCATTTTAATACAGTGAAAGTCAGGTGAAAAACACCTTTCTTCTGCATACATACAATAACATTGACATCCACCACAAAGAAAAAAAGGGTACAGTTGAGGTGCTAATTAGTGTATAATTTAATAATATTGCCTCATTTGCATATAGCAATGACAAAAGTCATAGCTCAAAAACATTTGCATCTCTGTGTATTATTAATTTTTTTATTCTCATAGGAGGAAAGCCCTCCCCTCCTTTTCACCTCCATAATGTTTTAAACATAAAAAGATATAGCAATTGTTTCTCTCCCATGGACAGTAGGGATGGGTACCGTTCACATTTGAACCGATACCGGTACCCAACGGTACCTTTTTTCTGTACTTTAGTCTCTAAAAATGTAATCTACCTACGTCAGTTGTGAAAAAAGATAACCACACTTTCTACCGTTTTCGGCTTGCCATTGCCCCGACTGCTTTGTTGTTGAATCAAGTCGAATCCTAGGTAAGCGTATATTGTGCGTGTGACATAAAAAAAAATAAAAAAAAAAAAAAATCTTTTATTAAAAAAAAATTATAATTACAGTACCGACAATCGATACTCGGTAGTACCGGCGTGTTTCGGTAAGTACCTTTAAAAGTACCGAATTCGGTACCCATCCCTAATGGACAATTGGACATCTTAAAAAAAATTCAAATAGGATGAATCCAGAATGACTAAGGTCCACCACTGTCCCAAACAGGTCAAAAGTAGCACATTAACCCTTACCATCTCAGTTGTGTAGTAGAGGGGTGTTGCACAGGATACTAGGGCTGGGTGATATGGAAAATAATATACAATATGCCACTATAATCCTATAAAGCCTACTGATGCTCATTGTATTTTAGTTTAAAAAAAAAAATCTAATTAAATAAAATAAATAAAAAATACACTCACACTTGGGCTGGGCAATTAATCGAGTTTCAATTTCAACTGCAATTTTGAGAGGGAGGAGGGAGCCACGGCACAATCAAATCAATTTAAATAATTGTGATTATGATTATATTATTTTTCCATAATTGAGCAGCCCTAAATATTACACTACTAGACGGTCAATGGTAAATAAAGATGGCTCAACCCTGAAAGACACCCAGCTTTTTCTGTGTATATTTACAATAGATTGTAAATGGTATACTTACCTATCCGCCTAACTGATAATGAAAGACCCTCACCACCCCAATAACAGCCTGTTTCAGCTGCTGAGGTCAGGCAGACGCCTGCGAACCCCAGCTACTAGGACAGAGCGGCTTAGGCTCAGCTTCTTCCCCCAGGCCATCAGAGCCATGAACAATGAACATTGAGTGCTCAGAACATTGAACTATCCACACACAAGCTCACATGAACACACACACGACACGCACGCTGTGCACGCTCACACACGAGCAGCCACTTAACACTTTAACATGAGCGGGCACACACTCATGTCGCACACACGCACACTTATGGCCAAAGGAAAGGACACTTTAAATTAGAATAACAGGAACAGTGTATTGCACTACCAAAGCTAACTAGCATGTCCCATATGCTCTGTAAATAACTATGTACAGATACCGAGATGTCACTCCATGTTACCTGTTACCTGTTTACTGCACAATGTTGTTTTTTTCATTTTTGATTCTATTATATGTTGTACCACTGTATTGCACATCGTTGCGGGCAAGACCACCCGCATTTCATTGTATACCTGTATGCCGTGACAATTAAAACTCTTGACTTGACTTGACTTGGTATTATAGTATATTGAATGGCATGGGTCACAATATACACCATCAGTATGACCCACCATCACCATTACAAGAATGGCACAGTCTCCCCCCACTGAAAACATCATCTATGTCTAAACCTTTAAGTGGAGACATACAGTGCGTAGTACACAGTGTCATTTGGAACCATTACTTTCACTGAACAGTATAATCTTAGACCATTAGTTTGGGTGTCATTGCTCAAGAAGAAATGAAATAATTTTCAACCAAGATTTAACATGTTTATACTGTATGTGCCAACAAAATGTAGAGAACCAAGCCACTTTGCTTTGATTTCCAACATGTTACATAAGGCTCTTTGTATCAGAAAGACATTCTCCTGTAATGACACATGCTATCATCCCCATATCCAGTACTAGGACCGCTATCAGCGCATGGCTTGTCCCAGTTTACAATGTACTCCTCCATCAGCACCATGAACCTCCCTGAGTAAACACAGCTAAACCCCTGTAATAAAGGAAGTGTGAAGAGAATGGCTGTTGGCATGATTGATCTTTTGGCTCCAGATTGAGGCAGTCAACACGGAAGGAGATGCTGGCGGAATGTTCACATAATACGTGATACAGTATCTCTGCATCTTTCATGTTCTCTGAATGGCTGGTAATGATTTGAGCACACAAACATGGACACACAAACACTAATGAGCAGGGGTGTACATCTGGTTTGTGTGTGTGTGTTTGTGTGCATATGCGTGTGTTTGTGTGCATATGCGTATGTGTGTGTGCATGTGTGTGTGTGTGTGTGTGTGTGTGTGTGTGTGTGTGTGTGTGTGTGTGTGTGTGCAGGGTGTGTGTGTCAGCTGGGTTTGTGGCTAATGGGGTCATTATCGATGCTGACTCAGGTTTACCGCTGATTGCAAGGGCTGGTTGCCGATCTAAGGAGTGGACACACATACAGACACACACACACACATAATCTCTCTCTCTCTCTCTCTCTCTCTCTCTCTCTCTCTCTCTCTCTCTCTCTCTCTCTCTCTCTCTCTCTCTCATAGGTCCACTTATGCATAGATTTCTCACCCCTCGCTCATAATCACACTCACTCAAACATTACTATCCTTTACTGCCCTTGACCTCCCTTGCTCATTCACACACACACGTGCGCGCGTGCGCATACACGCACACATGGACACACAGTAAAATGTGTGTTTGCTTTAGGTCAGAGAATACAACCCAGTGAGTGTTGGTCCCATAGCGTTCAGTGACATTTACCCTTCAGCACAAAGTAAAGTGTGAACACATTCCACATAGATCAAGCAAACACCGTTCAGTATGACTTTCTGAGTTAACAACAAGGTCCCATCGAGTCTTGCCAAGTAAGAGCAGTGCATGTGATTCTAGTGACAGTTGGTGCGTTAAGTAACTGCTCAGAGCGGAAAAAACGCACTTAACGGGTTGCTCAGTTCCTCTCACTCTGAGCTGTTCAGAGTGTTGCTGAGCACTTTCCAACTATAACACTGCATATTTAGAATTTTGGACAGTAACGGTATATATATCGAGTTTCTTCTCTTTTACCTGGTTCCGAGTCATAAAGTCCTGTGAAAATAAATCCCTTGAGGAGTGTGACTAAGAGTTTCTCAGGGTTTCGCAGTTTGTGCCATACAGTTTAGAATAGATCAGAATATTTGCTGCTTGGCATTATAGGAATATCTTCAGTTTACAGTCTTAATAAATTGCTTCAAACCATCCCTTGGTTCAAACCTGCAGTTTTGAAGGAAGGGTACCACGTATATTCAAATATAATAGGTGACTGTGTTTGTTATACTATGCCATATCTTGCTGCTCTTGTCATAAAGGGTTGTTTTGGATAGAATGCATCTATTTATGACTCACAGAGCCTTTCTTTTTTTTAAACTTTATTTTTTAGCGTTTATCGCTTTTCTGGTCAAGCATGACCGACAGAAACAGGTTGAATGAGATGAAGAGTAGGGGAAGACACTCTGAGAAAATACGGCGGGTCCGGGAATCGAACTCGTGTACCCCAGATCCGTGACGAGCACGGTTGTCCCCGACGCTGAAATAGCGCAGAGATACGCGGTGAGCTACTGGAGCTCCCCTCACAGAGCCTTTCATCATCTGCGTGATACCTGTGGGGGAGGGGGATTCATGCAGAGACGGTGAAACAGATCTGTTGTTGAAACGGTGAAACATATCTCTATTTTGCTGCAAGTGGAACACAGTGTGCAAAGCAACCTCTCTTTTTTAATATCGGTTTGTTTGAAATCCAACTCCAAATGAGTGAAGTGTACCCACGTCAGGGAATTCTGTGTTCTCCCGTGGGTTCTCCAGAGGCCCAGGCTGCTGTCCTGGCCTGGTTACCATTCTCCCTGTGTATCCAAAGTTTTGGAACAAGTTGTGACCACAATGAATTACCTGGAAATGAATAACTTGTTTTCACTCTACTCTGCTCAGAGTAGTTGTTCATAGAACAACTTCAACTTTCAATATACAACCATGCAAAAACACATTCTGGACTGGAAGCCCATTTCACCATCGCCATGTCAGAAACTAAACATTTTATGTTTTTGATAATTGCATAACATTTTCCAACACTAAAGGAATCTATATCTTCTTACATATCTTTCTACATGGTGAAGCCTCTTTGGGTTATTGGCTTAGTCTCTGGGGACACTGCTGTGGGGAACTGCAAGTGTCCTTTGGACCTCCTTTGGTTTTTTCTGTACCAACATGTGGATTTCATTAGCAATACAACTCAAAATGGGTCATAATTGGGACCATTTAAATACACATTGAAACAGTTTCTGAAGAGCAACCAGTCATGGGTGACCTGGTATATCTCTCTCAATTCAATTCAGTTCAGTAAGCTCATTGCAGAATGGGTACAATACAGTATGGCTCAATAGCCTCGCCGACAAGTTAAATGCATATCTATAGGCTAATTTGAAGTCCCTCATTACCCCAATCAATCAGATTATATTTCTTCTTCTTTCTTTAACAAACATTTTATTAACAGATTGCAGAATGGGTACAATATACAGTACGGCTCAATACACACAATTGTTAAGGGGATGCAGACCAGAGAAAGACTTTCGTCTTGTTTACATCAGGGTCCCCCATTTTCAATTCATAATGAATTTTAAGTAAGGGTGCAACTTGCTCCGTGCAATCCATTCTTTGTGGATCTAGCCCATAGTGTGTGTTGCGACTCGCGAGCGCCGTATAGCTATGACGTGCATTATTTAGGACAAAGTAAATCCATAGGCTGAATATGATTTATTATCAGAATTTTTGATCTATTATTTTACATTTCAAAAGCCCCCTCTAGAAAAACGAAGCACAAAAACATAATTCAGAATTGTATAATGGGATCTGTGAGGAAGGGAGCTTGCATTTTTTTGCGAGGGTGTGACCAGTTTATCCAGCTAACTGAATTAAACCCTGCGCTGGAGCAGGTTCAAACTTTTTGATCTGTTGCCATAGTGATTTAGACAAACGTGCGTCGGGGAACCGAAAAGTCTGAGTTATGTCAAGTTATCCTGAAAATTATCCGGCTAACTCAGTTAGCCATGGGTACGAGGAACAGGGCCCAGCACAGGAGAAAAAAAAAATAATATCACAAAAAAAGTCAAAGGCCTTTTGAAACAGATAGGTTTTCAGCCCTGCTGTGGTGCCCTCAGCTGGACTGCTGTGGTGCCCTCAGCTGGATGGGGAGGCTGTTCCACAGGCGTGGTGCAGCTGTGCAGAAGGCTTGGTCACCCATGGTGCAGAGCCGGGTATTGGGGACCCGAAGGAGCAGGCTACCTGCAGATCTGAGGGTACGGGTGGAGGATTGTGGAGTGATGAGTTCCTGAAGGTAGAGGGGTGCATGTCCCTTTATGCAGTTATGGGTGAGCATCAGGATTTTGTAATTGATCCGGGATGAGACGGGGAGCCAATGTAGTGAGTGGAGGATGGGGGTTATGTGCTCGTGTTTACGGACCCTCATCAGGATCCTGGCAGCGCTGTTTTGGATGTATTGCAGCTTTTGGATGCTCTTTACAGTGACTGAAAAGGTACAGACTGAAGCATAATGCTTATATATGTTCTATATTCTTAACAAAATTAAGACTCCAAAACAGTATTCTAAAAGAAAATAGCAAAAAACAGTATTATTCACGTTTGTAGTTTTCAAAAATAGCTTTACAAACCATTTTCTTAAAAACCAAAAGCGAATTACTCATTCTTAACTGTATATCAGCATTGTTCCACAAGTTAACCCCAATAATAGAAATACACCTCCTTTTAATCCCTTTCTTAGCTTTTTGAACAGTAAATTTACAAATATCTCTCAAATCATATTTTCTTTCATGTATTGAAAAAAAAACCTTGCACCCCGTCTGGGAGCAACTTTGCTTTAGCTCTGTACATTATTTGCATAGTTTTATAATAAACCAAATCATTAAATTTCATAATATGAGACTTTATAAACAATGGATTTGTGTGTTCATAGTAACCAGCCTTGAAAAGGTTCCGAATGGCCTGCTTTTGCAGTAAGACTATTGGATTTACTGTCTTTTTAAAAGTCTACCCCCATACTTCCACACAATAAGATATGTAAGGAAGTATAAGTGAGCAGTAAATGATGTGCAAGGCTTTGTAGTTTAATATATCCTTACATTTATACAATATTGCTACTGACTTAGATATTTTTCCTTGAATATATTTCTGGTCAATAACTACCCCTAGACATTTTATTTCAGAAACTCTTTCTATTTTTACATCACATATTTTTTTACTCGATACCCCCCTCTATTTCTTTTTGATTACCAAAAACCATAAATTTAGTTTTCTTAATATTGAGAGACAATTTATTAACATCAAACCAAGTTTTGAGAATTTCAAGCTCTCTTTCAATATCAAACAAAAGTCCCTTTAAATTACTTCCTGAGCAATATAAATTTGTATCATCTGCAAAAATAACAAACTTTAACAGTTCAGCAACATTGCACATATCATTAATATAAAGTATAAAATGTTTTGGACCTATCACAGATCCTGGGGTACTCCACAGGTGACCTTCCTAAATCCTGACACAGTGTCATTTATTAATTTGCACACATTTCTGTCTGTGTCAGAAACGAAACATTTTATGTTACAATATAGGGCATCAGAGTATTTGTTGAATAGTCTATGTTTATGTATCTGTCCCTATTCAAATAGAAATGAAACTAAACTAAACTGTCCTCTTGCTGTCAGCATGAATCCTGTTCTATTGACTGTGTTGAGTCGGAACATGTTACTGTTACACACTTCATGGATCGACTAGACAGCAGAGACAAGTCTCTCTCAAACGGAAATGATAATTACATTTCGGGGGAAATAGTTTTGATCTTCACTTCATAACTATGTGGCCCAAGTTTATTCACTCTTTGTGATAAACTCTTACTGAGAAAGATGACACCTGCGTGCTCATGGTACACGTACACGTGGCAGTGCTGAGTGTGTCTAGGGATGTGCGTTTGCTTCTTGGTTGATTCGGTGGTCGTTCTGAGCCAATAATCAAATGTTCTGAGTTTGCAGGAATGCCACATTATTAAGCACAATAAACTAAAACCCAATGACTAGTATCCTGCAAAAGCCTCCATTTGCATAGATAGTCCATTTCTGCTTAAAGGCACTACTAGTCAGATTTCGACATCAGTATATCAGAGACTGTGTGTGTGTGTGTGTGTGTGTGTGTGTGTGTGTGTGTGTGTGTGTGTGTGTGTGTGTGTGTGTGTGTGTGTGTGTGTGTGTGTGTGTGTGTGTGTGTGTGTGTGTGTGTGTGTGTGTGTGTGTGAGTGTGTGTGTGTGTGTGTGTGCGCGTGTGTGTGTGTGTGTGTGTGTGTGTGTGTGTCTGTTTGTGTGTGTGTGTGTGTGTGTGTGTGTGTGTGCGCGTAGGTGTGTGTGCGTGTGTGTGTCTGTTTGTATGTGTGTGTGTGCGGCTGTGCGTGTGCAGGGCTGTGTGTGTGTGTTCTCACAGAGGGTAAATGTCAGCTTCGTGATCACCCCGCCTCAACGTCATGAATAAACAAACATAATGATCATCCTCAACATTTATCGCCACAATTAAACAGCACTCTGCATCTGTGTGTGTGAGTGTGTGTGTGTGTGTGTGTGTGTCCTCATTAGGCCCCTCCAAGGGGCATGGTGGCTCCCCCCAGAGTATTGATCGTACACACACCACCACCACATACAGTTGAACCTTGAGCCGGAGTCATATTGTGGGTTCATTAACTTGTCAGAACACCCCATAATGATTGACAGTGTGAATAATGGTTAGGATTGGTTTGTTTATTATTTGTCATAATAAAATACAGAATATTTTATGATGAAATGCTTGATGAAATGATTGGCGCACCATGTGAATGTTTGTATATGTCATCATTATAAGACTGTGCCTTGCTTAACGATGTGTATTCATAAGCTGTGTGTGTGTGTGTGTGTGTGTGTGTGTGTGTGTGTGTGTGTGTGTGTGTGTGTGTGTGTGTGTGTGTGTGTGTGTGTGTGTGTGTGTGTGTGTGTGTGTGTGTGTGTGTGTGTGTTTTTGTCAGTGGTGCGTGGTACTAACGCATTACAGTAATACTATTACTTTTCCCAGTAATATAAGAAATTACTACCTCAATTTCAGTAATAATATTACAGTTACCCCATCAAAAATCGAATTTAATAATACTAAACCATTACTTACTGATTTTGTCAACACCAAAGATGACAAGAGCATCATTGTTGACTGTAATCTATCCAAAAGGCCCTCAATGCTTGTCATACATGCGGACTGATGTGTCATCTTCACTTAGGTATGTATGTATTTCAAGGAGGCAGGTAGAATCCTCGACCCAACTGGATAGATAGAAAGAAAGATCCAGAATAAATGACTGTTTCATCCTTTTGGAGTCCTTCTCCTTTATACTTCGAAAGATACAACCTCAAATCCCTTGAAACACCTGATATCCTACAACAGCACAACAACAAGTTAAAGAAGATTGTCCTTCATCAGTTTAAGCCAGCTGTGCTTTTGATCAAGCCTGAAGTAGCCTTGTTACCAAACTTCTAATGTTGCGGGGGGAAAAGCTGCCAGTTCAGTTAATGAGCTTTCACACCAGAGGTGCTGCGCTCTGCGCCACAGTGGGCCTAGCGTCTGGGTCCTCCGTTGGCAACAATGATGTAGCTCAGCGCAGCTCTGTCGTTGTGGAAGCCTGAACGTCTGGTTTGAAAGCCCCTCGAGGTGTTCAGGTGATCATTCACACAGAGGCTCACAGGCAAAGTAGCCCATGTTGTACCGCATTTTGATGGTAAGAAACAAAGCAATTCTGGAGGGTGCAACGGAAATAAGGTCTCAATCAGGCATTCCAGTGTCCCAATATGTTAACTATACTCTGCAATCAACAGTCATGTCTCGCCTTGACTACTACAATGTACTGCTAGCTGATTTACCGACTATCGCCACCAAACCACTTCAACTCATACAGAACGCAGCGGCCTGGATCTCCAATCTACCAAAGTCAGCCCATGTTACCCCACGTCTCCCTTCTACCTCTGGCCAATGGTCTCTAACTACACACCCTAAAACTACTAAATAATCTTCCTTGCCTAATCTAATATGTCTTTACTACTATGCACTCAAGACTGTAGCACCCAAGTTCAACACTGTTTGACGAACAATGTTACTTACCCTTAGCTGCCAGAGTTGTACCCTTCCTGCTGACTTGTTGTACATAACTTGTAAGTCGCTTTGGATAAAAGCGTCAGCTAAATTACTCAAATGTAAATGTTAATGCATACTCACCTGTGGACTTCTATATAAGAGGCACTCCAGCTTTTGTCTAGTATAATGCTGAGGAAGGCTGATTGCTGAAACGCCCATGCTTAACACATCCTGCGCCAAAAACGAGTTTACTCGTTATTGCCCGCCAATCTAATAACGCCAACAACGAGTTTACTCGTTTTTATGATTGTTATTTCCTTTATTCGCTATTGGCATTCATAATTCATCCAGGAAGGCTCCGGGAGCTAGCTGGACCCTGTCTGAGTGATATTTCAACGCCTCAATACCGCCGCCTGGTGAATTTCGGGCGAATGTCTCTCTCTCTTGTCTCTCTCTTGTTTCTTTCTCTTGTTTCTCGATCTCCCTCTTGTCTCTCTCGCTCTTGTCTTTCTCCCTCCTGTCTCTCCATTTTGTTTATCTCCCTCTTCTCTCTCTCTTGTCTCTCTCTCTTGTCTCTCTCCATCTTGTTTCTCTCCCTCTTCTCTCTCTCTCTTGTCTCTCTCCCTCTTGTCTCTCTCCATCTTGTTTATATCCCTCTTCTCTCTATCTTGTCTCTCTCCATCTTGTTTCTCTCTCTTGTCTCTCTCCCTCTTGTATCTCTCTCCATCTTGTCTCTCTCTTGTCTCTCTCCCTCTTGTCTCTCTCTCTCTTGTCTCTCTCCATCTTGTTTATCTCCCTCTTCTCTCTCTTGTCTCTCCCTCTTGTCTCTCTCCATCTTGTTTCTCTCCATCTTCTCTCTCTAGTCTCTCTCTTGTCTCTTTCCATCTTGTTTATCTCCCTCTTCTCTTTCTCCCTTGTCTCTCTCTTGTCTCTCTCCCTCCCTTTTCTCTCTCTCGTCTCTCTTCCTCTTGTATCTCTCTCCATCTTGTCTCTCTCTCTCTTGTATCTCTCCATCTTGTCTCTCTCTCTTGTCTCTCTCCATCTTGTCTCTCTCCCTCTTGTTTCTCTCTCTTGTCTTTCTCCCTCTTGTCTCTCTCTTGTCTCTCTCCCTCTTGTCTCGCTCTCTCTTGTCTCTCTCCCTCTTGTTTCTCTCTCTTGTCTCTCTCCCTCTTGTCTCTCTTCCTCTTGTCTCTCTCCCTCATGTTTCTCTCCATCTTGTCTCCCTCTTGTCTCTCTCTTGTCTCTCTCCCTCTCCTTGTGTTTCCCCCTGTAGACCCAGCAGGTGTCCTCAGTGGGTCTCTCACATGCATTTCTGTCCCAGTCCTTTACCAGCTGGTTGTCATCAGTCATCACCCCCAGTCATTGTTTCCCCCCTTGTGTATTTAAGTCCACATCCGTAGTGAGTCAATGCCGGATCGTCTATTTACGTTACCTTTATCCTCCCTGTCATAATTTCCCCGGTCACCTGCCTCTGCCTCCTTCGTCTCTGCACTTGGGTCCTCTACCACAACCATTACAGTTCTCTTGTTTTGGGCAGACCATCACCAGTCTATCTCTCTCTCTGGTGCTCATATGGGCATAAGGCAGAAACGGTCTCTTTGAATAATCCCTTCTAACCACCATCCCATGCATTGTTCAAATGTTTGGGGAGGTAATACAAAGTATTAGTTTGTAGTCATTAGGGCTGACCTTCGATTTTTTTTTGGAATTCGAAGCTTCGGGACCTTCGATTTTTTTTTAATTCGAAGCTTCAGAAAGAAAAAAGAATTTATACTTTTTTTTTAAATTTTATATATATATATATATATATATATATATATATATATATATATTTTTTTATGTTGTGGGACTTGTACAGCACTTTGTTCAACATTGTCAGTGTTGTAAAGTTTAAACCTTTTTAAATCTTAGACAAACTAAACACTTTGCTTCCATGAAATATTGTAAGCCGTCATTTGAGGCTTTATACAGTAAAAGCAGCACAATGAACACAAATCTGTCAGTGCCGAGTCCGACCTCATCTTAAATAACAAACAACATTGATTGTTGTAATTAACAAAGAGAGGCAGAGTTGATTTAGCTAAAATAAAATAAAATAAAATAATTTCGAAAATATTATTTTAATTTTTTTACATAATCAAATTTTATTTTCATATTCGAATCCCATGCCCATCGAACGAAGCTTCGAAGTATTTAAGACAGCCCTAGTAGTCATCTTCTTGTTTTGTCTTTTCAAAAACGATATTTTCCTGGAGGCATTTAGGCCCGACAGCTGAAAACGAAGGAGGGGAAAAAAGAAACTGTCAGTCAGTTTCAGAACTGTGGATCATTCATGGCTATAGTTATTTTTTTGCCATTTGGGAAGATTATTAGTTTTGGAATGTAGCGGAGTAGTGGTGGAGGAGCAGGTTTTCTCTTTAGTTTCATCACTTGAGTAGACATTATTCTCTCTCTCTCTCTCTCTCTCTCCACTCTCTCTGTCCTCGGTCTCTCTTCACTCACCACTCACTTGTCATGTCTGAAGCGTAGCTCTCCTTAAGTATTGGGATTCAGTGTGTAAGCTCGTCTCATTATCCCCGTTTTTGGGTGTGTGTGCGCGTGCACGTCTGTGTCCGTCTGTGTGTGTGTGTGTGTATGCGTAAGCCCCCCTCTCTCCGTTCTGTGTGAAATAAAGCGACAGATAATCGCAGGGCTCTGGCAAAGCGAGCTCATCTGAGCGTCGATCGATACGGGTGCCACAGCTTCAAAGCAGCCCTTCAAAGAGCAGGGGAATAGCCATATGCTCTGCACATCCATCGTGCACGCGTGAGTGTGTGAGTGTGTGTGTGTGTGTGTGTGTGTGTGTGTGTGTGTGTGTGTGTGTGTGTGTGTGTGTGTGTGTGTGTGTGTGTGTGTGTGTGTGTGTGTGTGTGTGTGTGTGTGAGAGAGAGATACTGTGTTAGAAACAGAGGGGATAGAAAGATACAGAGTGAAAGAGAGAGTAAGAGAGTGAAAGAGAGAGAGAGAGAGAGAGAGAGAGAGAGAGAGAGAGTAAGAGAGTGAAGAGAGAGAGAGAGAGAGAGAGAGAGAGAGAGAGAGAGAGAGAGAGAGAGAGAGAGAGAGAGAGAGAGAGAGAGAGAGAGAGAGCCCACAGATAAAAGCTAGCTGTTTTCATAGCATGGCAGCATAGTTGACGTGTGAGAATGTTGTGATGCAACAGGATGCATTATTGAGGTTATTGGACATCAGAGACATACGTGTGTTGTCGGGCCTTACAAATACATTTGATTTGATTTGATCAGAGACATACCTGTGCTAGAGCTGTCCCTGAAGCCTGTTTTTGGGATTCAAACCTTCGCCAGGGTTTTACGAACGCACGTTCGAACCATCGTTTTTAATCACGGAAAAAATTTGCTCCTACTGTACATCATTTTTAGACTTGACTTTAGCGCACATTTACGCATATAACGTAGCGCATATTGCTGCGGTTATTAAGAGTAGTAGTACCTACTTACTGGTCACGGGAGGCTTCAAGAACGTTTGGATGGAAATCAATTTTGTGAATACATTTGTTGAAACAACATATTTGTTGGCCGATGGCTCCTGCTATCTTAACGTTAGCCAGCTAAACGTGCATAGCCTAATTAACGTGCATAACATACCTGAGTAACGTTAAGTAACTTGAAAGTTCCGCATCACTGAATACACTTGGTTCAATCCAAACGTCCATTTGGAAATGTTGTATTATGAAATAAGTGTGAGTCACTCAACTATCTCTTTTTTGCATGATTGATTAATTTCCTGATAATGTATGACGGTGACCCCTCCTCATTTTCTTGTAAAATAAATAAACAAATTAAAAAAACATTTAAATTAATTTATTAATTTAAGCTGAGGTTCGAACCCATTAACCTCTTCCACCCAGGGGCGTATCTAGACCCAGCACTTCAGTAGGGCACAGAAGGGCACCAAAAACTATGAAGCGTGAGCGCGTAGCGCGACCGTGAGAAAAATTTGGCCAGTTTTGGCCGGTTTGTGGGCGAAAATGGGTGGATTTTGTAACTATTTTTTAAAACTTTATTTCGGTTTTAGGGTTAGGTTAGGGTTATGTTATTTAATTATTTGGGGGAGCCAGCCCCCCAAACTCCTGAAATGCATAGAAATCTATGAAATAAATAAAACAATCTGACATATTAAAAAGAGCTAGCCCCCCAAACCCCTAAAATACATAGAAATCTATGCATTTTGGAACAGTTACTATATATATAGTCAAGAAAGCATTTAGTCATACTTAAAGTTTAAAGTGCTTTACTTGCATTGAACATTGCATTGAACATTGAGGAGACATCATTAGAAAGCACAATGTATGTTTCCATAGTTACGCAGATTACACACAATTGTACATCTCCGCTGAACCAAATTATCACACAGCTATAAACTCCATTTCCGCCTGTCTCTTAGTGTAACCCGATGGTCTAGCTTGCGTTGTGTTCTGGTGTACTGTCAAGAATCAGGCCGGACTGGATCTCAGGTTGTTTATTCACCCTCTGTGAAAACCCAAATACACACAGGCATCAATGTCTGGTCTTATCCTTTTTGGCCACAAGATGGCGCCTTGGTTCTCTTAACAACCAGAGAGAAACTCTCATTTTAATTCACATTGAAATAGCAAATGGAGTTTATAATACACTAACTCAATACCAAAAATAATACAATATGGGTCACTCATCCATCTGTTAAAACAGATACAAAATAATACAATATGGGTCACTCATTCATCTGTTAAACCAGATACAAAATAATACAATATGCCAATAATAAGATTGACTCATTACCTATTAAACAAATACATTAAAATAATAAACAAAACCATTAGTAAGATTCAATCTTTACCTGTGAAAACCCAAATACACACAGGCATCAATGTCTGGTCTTATCCTTTTTGGCCACAAGATGGCGCCTTGGTTCTTAGATTGTAATGGGAAGACATAATAACGTCAGGGTTTGAAGCCTACTCAATGTGTTACACAGAAAAGATCGTCACTTCTAAATAACTCGACAGAAAGTGCACAAAAGTTACTCTTCACCATAGATAGTTAATGTATATAATCTGGTTCATTGACCAGCAACTTATCCATACATTTACACCACAATAATGCTCTTTTAACCCAAAGATATGTCTAGCACCACAGAGCAGTCCTTACCTCTTAACAACCAGAGAGAAACTGGCGCCAGAGGGAAGCACGCTCAGAAATGAAAGACGCAAGGGGAAATACGTCACTTCGGCAGGAAGTGACGATGTTTCAAAACAAAAGACTTTTGATAATAAATTAATAATAATAAACAAAACAATGAAAAAAGGGTGTTTTGGCGAAATTCACAAGAGGGACATATTAACCTGTTACATTCACCCCCCCCGAATTTCCCCAAAATCACCTAGCACCAAAGCTGCACTTCAACACTAAGGACGCGCATAAGACACCGCTCAATTCTACCCCTCTGGATCAGTCAACACAAAGATCTAATCTCTGAGTTCAGTTGAAAAAAACTATCCGTAAAACAGATTAAAAGGCGTTACAGGTTGATCAAACCCCCAACCCTTCAAGAACATAGAGGTGCAGTCTACACCCCATTACACCCGATCCCCAGGCACTCATATGCGACAGCGTCCTATCGGTCCCATTTATAGATATGTGTATGAAGTGACTCTAAAGCTTTATGCCACACCATGCCTTGCGAGGCGGCAACAGACCCCAATTAACAGGTTTCTGAACCATGTTCTCTATGAGCCTATTGACTGGCTTGACCATCCTCCCCGCCCTTGTGACTACCCCACCCGCAATCGGAACTCGGACAGAATCATGCTCGGGCAACCCTGAGAGTGGTCTGTCATGTCGGCTGCTAAAGGTTTGAGATAGGTCGGGCTGAGGGCTGTCATGTCTGTGTTCAGAGGTCTGTGGCATGTCCGAGTCGACAACAGGAACAGTCTGTGTCTCTTCAGAGTCAAGTGGACAACTGGCCAGAGTGGAGGCTGTGTCAGTCAGTGCGTCATCCACGCGATCAGAGGGAGGCGAGTCAATGACATCTGCCACTGTGCTTCCATCCTCATTTCGGTCTGAGTCAGACAGGACCCACGATGATGTCCGCTCCCTAGAAGACTCGTCGTCCAAGCCACTGAAATCACCAGCATCGGATGAGATGTCTGAATACTGATCCTCCAGTCGATCACGAACAGGGAGGAAACTGACATCCAACAGCAGGTTCCTGTGGACGACCTTCTGCCGGCCTGAAACATCACAGATTTTGTAGATATGGAGCTTGGGGTTTTTCTCGACAACAGTGTACACCACAGGCTCCCACTTATCAGCTAGCTTCCTCTTGCCCCGTTCTCCCTTGTTGGCCAGCAGCACACGATCCCCAACTTGTAGACTGACGCCCTTGACCTTCTTATTGTACTGACCAGCCTGGTGCGCTTGCTCTTTGGCGGTGTGCTGTTGAGCGATTCTGGCAGCCTCAGACAGGTAAGTCTGGAGGGTCTTAGAGTAGCTGCTAAAATCCACCACAACGGGATCATGCAGGGCAGACCTGAATACAACGTCCACCGGAAGCCTCGGCACACGCCCAAACATCAGGTGGAACGGCGCATAGCCAGTGGTCTCATGGACGGTCGCGTTGTAGGCAAAGGTCAGCGTCTGGATCTGTTGAGGCCATTCTTGCTTGGCTCTGAGAGGGAGTGCTCGCAACATATTTCCCAGGGTGCGATTGAACCGCTCTGTGCCCCCGTTGCCCATGGGGTGATAGGCGGTGGTATGAGACTTGGCCACACCAGACAACTGCAGCAGCTCGGACACCAGTTCACTCTCAAAGTTGGCACCCTGGTCTGAGTGAATGCGCTCAGGGAACCCGTAGGTACAGAAAACACCGTCCCACAGCTTCCTGGCAATCTGTTTGGCCGTCTGGTTTCTGCATGGGAAGGCATGTGCCATTTTCGTGAAGTGATCAGTTATCACAAGCACGTCAACAGAGTTCTTGTTCTTGTCTTCCGCTGACCAGAAGTCGATGCAGACGAGTTCCATGGGAGCTGAGGTCTTTATGCTCTCCAACGGGGCTCGCGCTGCAGGTTCTGGAGTCTTAGCAAGCACACACCTCTCACAGCACCGAACGTACTCCTTCACATCCCTCTCCATGTTAGGCCAGAAGAAACGTTGCCTTGCCAGATGGAGGGTTCTGGCCCGACCTTGGTGTCCTGCCAAATCATGCACTCCCTCCAACGCCTTGTCCATCAGACTTGCCGGCAGCACCAACTGAAGCCTCTTTATCTTGCTTACTGGGTCTCTTGTCTCCCTGTACAAGACACTGTCTCGGACCTTGAGCTTCTCCCAATGTTTCAGCACAGCCAGTGACCTTGCATCTATACCACTTCTCTCCCGCCTGGAAGGACGTCGCTTGCGGACAACGAATGGCAGCACACCGGCGATGGCAGAATCTTGAAGCTGGTGATCCTCCAGCTCACGTAAGGTGAATGAAGGCAAGGTGTCTTGACCAGCAGGTTGCAGCTGCTGTACCTGGTGAACGAGGCAAGTAGCCCTGTTCTCTGCAGTAGCCGTCCAGTCACTGTGATGCAGCAGGGCAGCCCTTACTTCAGAGGAGCCGCAGGAACCAGCCATGTCCGGTGCGGACTCAGATCCCTGGACCACCTGAACATGCTGGATGCTAAGCCTGAAAGCATCCTGCACTCTGCCAGCTTCTTCACCCTCTGCTTCATGCACCAAGCTACTGTAGGGTTCCTGAATGAGACGCCTGCTGATGGGAGAAGTGAAGGGGTCACGGCTGAGTGCGTCTGCAACAACATTCTTTGGACCTGGGATGTATTTCAAGTCGAAGTTGTAGGCCGACAACTTGTCCACCCATCGCTGTTCATAGGCGTCAAGCTTGGGCTTCGTCAGTATGTGGGTGAGTGGGTTGTTGTCAGTCCACACCGTGAAGCCGTGCCCTTTCAGCCAGTGACTGAACTTCTCCGTAACGCTCCACTTCAAAGCCAAGAATTCAAGACGATAGGCGGGATATCTCTGTTGCGACTTGCTGAGGCTTTTGCTGGCAAAGGCGATGGGGCGTGCCTTATCCTCTCCAGCGGGTAGCTGTGACAAGACTGCCCCTAGTCCGTCCAGAGATGCATCGACAGACAAGATGAAGGGCCTCGAAAAGTCTGGATGAGCCAGCACAGCACAGCTGAGGAGCTCCCTCTTGAGCCTATGAAAGGCTTCCTCACATGCAGGACTCCAGTCTGCTGCGGTCAACTTCCTGAACATGCCGGCACTCCTTCCACCACGGCCCTTCCTCTTCTGGCCCCCTGTCAGGGCAAACAGAGGCTTGGCGATGGCGGAGCATCCAGGGATGAAGCTCTGGTAGAAAAATACCATGCCCAAGAAGGACCTAAGCCTCTTCACGGAGGGAGTGCAGCCATCCTCCTCCATTACGGCCTCCCTTGGCATGTTAGAAATCACATCCACCTTTGTTGGGTCCACAGCAACACCACTCCGGTCGATTACGTGACCAAGGAACTTGACTGACTCCCGCAGAAGATGACATTTCTTCGGACTCAGCTTGAGATTACTGCCCCTCAGCTTCTGGAAGACCACTCGCAGCCTGCTAAGGGCTTCCTCTTCGGTGGGGCCAAATACAAGGAGGTCATCCAGGTAGCAGAGCAAACTGGTGAAGTTGAGACTGCCAAAGATATCCAACATCATCCGCATAAAGGAAGCTGGACTGTTGCAGAGTCCCTGTGGCATTCTGTTGTATTCGTACAGGCCAATCGGTGTCGTGAAGGCAGTGTACTTTTTGTCTTCCTCGCACATGGGGACGTTGTAAAACCCGGAGGTTAGGTCCATTGTGCTGAAGAAGGCATTGCCTCCGAGAGCTGCCAGACAGTCGGCTTGGTGAGGAAGCGGATGGGCATCCTTCAGAGTCCGAGCATTCAGCCATCTGAAGTCTGTACAAATCCTCAGCCCACCATCCTTCTTCCAGACCATGACGAGGGGAGATGCATATTCGCTGATGGATTTGCGGATGATGTCCATCTCCTCCATCCCTGTGAGCACCTGCCGGAGATGTTCATAGTGGGCAGGGGGCACTCTCCTGTATGGCATGCGGAACGGCCGGTCATCTGTCAGGCGGATGCGATGCACAAACCCCTCTGCTTTGCCGCAGTCAAGTGAGTGCCTGGAGAATATATCCTGGTACTCTTCGACAAGCTCAACAAGCTCCTTCTTAGAATGGAAGCTGGCGTGGCACGAGTCGATGTCGAGGGCACTCAATCCGAGGGTGGAGAGCCTGTCCCTGAGGTCGGTATCTGTGGCAGACGGCCTGATACCCTGTCCTGGCCTTCCTGCCTCCGTCGTGCAGGAGCCCTGCTGGATGTCTAGGTCTTCCACCGCAAGGCAAGGTGAGACATCTGCGACCTTGGAGTTGCGTTTCAGGGTGATTGGTCTGGGTGAGAGGTTGGTCATCTTCACAGGCACCCACCGATCTCCCCACATTGGCGTGATAACCCGCCCAACAAGCATGTCTCTCGGTCTGGCCTTAGAGGTGCAAGGCTCCACGATGACCGTGCTTCCTGGAGACACTGGCACATTGCTGGGCAGCCTGCCCCACACCAGGTATTCGCGTTGAGGGAGCAGCGTGATGGCATGGGGTAACTTCACAGTGCCGATCCTGTCGGGGGCCTCGTCTCCCCTCCATCTGGTGGTACATGACATCATATCCAAGAACTGCTCATGATCAGGCGGCGAATGCTTGCCTGCCGCAGATATGAGTTTCCAGTAGGTGTCACTACCTTTCATGACACTCATCAGGTGCTTGAGAACGTTTGATCCGATGATGAGGTCATCGCGCTGACCTGGGACCACTAGAACAGGGACGAAGCATTTCACTCCGTAGATGGTCAGTGTTAAGTCATATATGTATTTGGGGTGAGTCTGTTTTCCTCCACAGCCAACCAGCATAATCCTTCCTGCTGACTGAGGTTCTCCCACTAGGGCCCCAGCTTCTCTGAGCTTACATTCTGCCTCCTCATTCAGGGTGCAAGCCATGGATCCTGAATCAATCATGCCCTTCAGTCCAACTCTTTGTCATTCACTGTGACCTGAGTGTAGAACAATTCACTGAAAGCTGGCACCTCTGCTGATCTTTGAACCACGACTTCGCATTCTGGCATGGCTGAACAGGTGTTAACATAGAGAAGCTCGAGACTTGACTCATCTTCACTGAGGGTCTGCTGTCCACCCCCCACACTGCCCCTCTCTGAGTGTGGGTGTTCTAGTTTCCCGAAGGCTGATCCCGACTGGGGTCGCCCTGACCTGACTGCCTCTGTCCACGCCTGTTGCAGTCTCTCTTCCAATGACCTGGAGTGAAGCATGAGAGGCACAGATTCTCTCTCCTGCAGTGCATGAGCGTGGAGTGGCCGGTATCACCGCAGACCCGGCAGTTCCTCGTCTGAAAAGGACCCGGAGCAAACTGTCTTGGCGGGGGCGGTGCCGGTGCATGGGCTGCCACCTGCACATTCTGCTGTGTCATCATGCGACCCAAGAGGCTGAATAGAGCACGCATGCCATCCACGTCGGCCTCTGCAGTGAGGCCCGGAGCCGGCTGGCGATGACCTGGCTCAAAACCAGGTTGAGCAGTGGCCACTGGTACCGGGTGAGGGGCGATTAGCACCTGGGGAAGTTGTGGAGTGAGAGCGGCTGTTGGAGCCGGAATGAACTGGGCTGCTGTGGGCGAAAGCTGTGGGGTTAGTGCTGAGACCGATGGCACATTGTATGCTGCCGCAGTTGAGACAGCTGAGAGATGTGAAGCTGTGCTGACATGCACTGGCGGTGGTCTCTCCATGTGCTGTGGTATGGCCGTCTGGGTGTGGCTCAGTACATGTATCTGCGGGGCTTGAGAACGGCCTTGCGATGACCTGAGCTCACGCTGGTGGCTGTCGATGCGCTCCTGAACCTCGCTGGTCGACCATTCTTCAGCCGCTCTGATGCTGAGCCTGTTAAAAAGGACCGGGTCTGGACAGTACTTGATGAACATCATCGACACTTCACGTCCTGGATCCTCCACACTACGCCCCTGCCTCTTTAGACACTCGTCTGCAATATCAATGGCATTGTTCAGTCTCACCCAGTACTCCATCACTCCCTCCCGCTGCAGTGGCTTGATATTATAAAAGTCAGCCATGGGCATGGATGAGTAGGATAGCTCACCGAAGTGCTGCTTCAGAATGTCAAAGATCAGGTCGGGAGTCTTAATGGGGTCGAGTGTGGGGTTGTGTCGTAGCGTAATTCTCACTACATCTTTCGCCCCCCCCATTAGCTTAGACAGTATCTCTTGTGACTGTTGGTGTTTCGGTGTGTTTTTCTTTATAAGATATACCCCCATTACTTCCACCCACTCACGAACGGAGTATTTATCACTGCCATCGCCCCTGAAAATTGGTGGCTCCTTAACATCGGACTGCATGACGAGCTTTACACCTGACAAATTCAACTCAGGGGCTCTCTGCTCCGATTTAGGGCTCTCTGCTGACATGGACCTATTAACACCCCTGTCACCCTGTAACTGGGTCGCAATCGACTGACCAATCTGACTGGCCAACTCTGAGATGAGAGCACTCAACTCTACGTGAGAAGCTGTTTGTGGGCTTGGTAATTCATACCGGGGGACCTGGCCACCAGTGGAACAAAACCGTGGGGTTTGCAACCCACCCGCCCTAGGCGTTTGGCCTTCATCTACATGAGAAGCTGTTTGTGGGCTTGGCAATTCATACCGGGGGACCTGGTCACCAGTGGAACAAAACTGTGGGGTTTGCAACCCACCCACCCTAGGCGTTTGGCCTTCATCACCCAAAAACCAACCTCTCCCAAAGCCCACCCCAGATAAACTCTCTCCTTCAGAGACCCCAGCCCCTTCTGAGTTAGCTGCTGGTTCCATGCCAATTGAGAAATTCAAAGAACTATACAAAAATAAAAATCATACGTACATAAGTACATATATATATAGTCACACAATATCCAATAATCCAATGTTCCTATTTGACACTTTAAAGTAATTATTCTCCTTTTTTTTTTTCCAGCCTTTTCTCCTTTTCTTTTTGTATAAAACCTTATCTAACAAAGTATTTGCTTTATTCTATTCGACACTTTGAAGTAATTATTCCCCTTTCTTCAGTTGTCAATCTTTTCTCCTTTTCTCCTTTTTTTTTTCTTTTAAACCTTATTCAAAATGCCCCACACGGCCAAGAGTGACCAACTTGAAACGAAGGCGATCTTCAGCTTCCCTCTGCGATCGAGACGACATCGATGGCAGAGAATCCGGGTCACGGCACCAATGTAACCCGATGGTCTAGCTTGCGTTGTGTTCTGGTGTACTGTCAAGAATCAGGCCGGACTGGATCTCAGGTTGTTTATTCACCCTCTGTGAAAACCCAAATACACACAGGCATCAATGTCTGGTCTTATCCTTTTTGGCCACAAGATGGCGCCTTGGTTCTCTTAACAACCAGAGAGAAACTCTCATTTTAATTCACATTGAAATAGCAAATGGAGTTTATAATACACTAACTCAATACCAAAAATAATACAATATGGGTCACTCATCCATCTGTTAAAACAGATACAAAATAATACAATATGGGTCACTCATTCATCTGTTAAACCAGATACAAAATAATACAATATGCCAATAATAAGATTGACTCATTACCTATTAAACAAATACATTAAAATAATAAACAAAACCATTAGTAAGATTCAATCTTTACCTGTGAAAACCCAAATACACACAGGCATCAATGTCTGGTCTTATCCTTTTTGGCCACAAGATGGCGCCTTGGTTCTTAGATTGTAATGGGAAGACATAATAACGTCAGGGTTTGAAGCCTACTCAATGTGTTACACAGAAAAGATCGTCACTTCTAAATAACTCGACAGAAAGTGCACAAAAGTTACTCTTCACCATAGATAGTTAATGTATATAATCTGGTTCATTGACCAGCAACTTATCCATACATTTACACCACAATAATGCTCTTTTAACCCAAAGATATGTCTAGCACCACAGAGCAGTCCTTACCTCTTAACAACCAGAGAGAAACTGGCGCCAGAGGGAAGCACGCTCAGAAATGAAAGACGCAAGGGGAAATACGTCACTTCGGCAGGAAGTGACGATGTTTCAAAACAAAAGACTTTTGATAATAAATTAATAATAATAAACAAAACAATGAAAAAAGGGTGTTTTGGCGAAATTCACAAGAGGGACATATTAACCTGTTACATTAGCAATAAACAAATGGATGACGAACAACTTCCTAAAATTAAATGAGGGCAAAACTGAAATCCTACTAGTCGGTCCTATAACAAAAAGAGAAATGTTACAGAGCAATATGGGGCAACTTACTCCTTGGATCAAACCCAAAGTTACAAGTAAATAACCTACACTGGCTTCCGGTAACATTTAGAATTGATTTCAAGGTCCTCCTCCTTATATACAAAGTATAAACATTGCGATCATCTACTATTGAAGGTTCCAAGCCACAGTCTAAAGAAAATCGGGGATGCAGCCTTTGGTAACTATGCACCAAAGTTATGGAACACACTACCTATGGACATTAGGGAAGCTAGATCTCTTAATATTTTCAGAAATAAGCTAAAAACGTACCTCTTCACCATAGCCTTCTAATACACCCCGCTGTTGATTGTACTGTAGCACTATTTTACTCTGGCCATTCTATTGCATAATTTTACTATCTATTCTACTATTCTATTATTGCACTGTATTATTGGTGTGCAAACCAGTCAACTTACAAAAAAGAGCCTGTTGGAGGATTTCAACAAGATAAATGCGACAACATTGCAAAATATTTCACTATAATATTTCAAAGTGAAGTAAAAAATATTATAATAATTATTTGATCATGTTAAATGATCATTTGATCATGTTAAAAAAGGGGAAATAAAAAACATTTGTAATATTTTTTTTAATTTTTTTTTTTTAATCAGTGGGGCACAGATGATCATCAGTAGGGCACGTGCCCTACTGATAGTGGTCTAAATACGCCGATGCTTCCACCCGTGGTAAAAATCCGCCTAAAATATATACCTAGGTAAATGGAATATTGCTCCACTTCTACAAGGCCATTTGCATATTCTTGGTATCTAGGGACATCTATGGGCCGCAGGGAATGTATTCACAGTGTCAGAAATATTGTGTCTATTACTAGGCTTGCTTAAATTGTGATGAAACAAAGGAGAATATGAATTATGATTTTTCTTTGAATCTTTGACAGTGAATAACACCATGCTAATAATTACCAAACATTAAGATCATGTGTACAAAAAATCTAAAGAAATTAATAAAGAGAAGATGATTAAACAGAAGGTTCTGTAGATACAGTACTGAATTCTCCCATCCGGACCAATGCAATTTGAAATATTATTATAGAATATAGAATAGGAGGCAGATAAATTACCTTATTATAGCCAATTTATATATATATATACATATATTATCTTTCAAATGCCCGTGTTCAATTTGGATTTAGTATCACCAGGCGTAGGGGTGGGAATCACCAGAGGCCTCACGATACGATACTATCACGATACTTGAGTCACGATACGATAGTATTGCGATACTAAATATATTGCGATATGCTGAGTATTGCGATATTAATATTGCGATATATTGCGATTTATTACCTTTTTTCAACTGCAAAGTAAAACTTTGTCAACATGTTTTATCTAATAAAATAAAGTTCAGTCTGTTCATCTCACTTCAATCATTTTTATTGCAGAACATGGTATTTTGTGTTGCATGTACCTGACAAACTGAACTGTTTGTATTACAAATTATATTGTATTATTATTCCAACTTAACTGAATGCACATGTGTGCATGCGGACTACTGTACTATTACAGGTATTGAAATGAACAATGCAACTTCCTTATAAAAAAAAATATATATACAAAAAAAAAGTGGCATATATACAAAATGGCAGCAAAAAGACTACAATTCGCATGGTTAAAAAATATCCAAAATGGTCGGCCTCACGGCTAGACTTGTCCAAATCGAAAAGTTGAATCTATCTAATGACACTTTTAACCTATTGCTAAACTAACGTATTGATGATAATATACATTCTACATGCTGTTGTGACATGTTAGTGATGTTAATACTTGAATACGTTTGAAATTAAAATCGCTACAGTCAAAAAAATATTGATTTATGACCAGATGTCATTTCGGGACCGGTCGGGTGGAACAGGTTAATTAAGATTCTAATGCCAACGTAACGAACAAAGGTCAGAACGTTCAAATGTTTGGGGTTAGCCCTAACCTGTTGTTAGGGTAGCGTTTAACTTGAGCCCAAGAGCAGAACACAGGGAGAGGAGAATGGAGCTGTTTAGGTTGTTTAGTCCAAAAAGGTACCATGCAGACAGGGTTATGAATGTACAGGAATGTGCGACAGGTGCGAGCAGGAGCACTCCTCGTGTTTACAGGAACGTCCAGGCGGGTGGTGTCTTGGGAGACAGCGTAGACCGAGCGGCAGACGATCCTGGACACAGGGAGACAGGGTTAGAACAAGGCAGAGAAATAGACAGAGCAGCAGGTAGGTTACGTCCTCGTACCTAGGTAGGTGTAGCAACACTCGGACAGGGAGTGGCAGGAAACCCAGGTCTCTTGTCGGGGCTGGTGATGACCTGACGAGTCTCAGGTGCGTTGATTGATCCCAGGTGACAGCGTGTGGAAGCTGGGGTAGGAAGCTGCCCATATAAGGGCGTGGAAGTAGCAGGAGAGAGAGAGGCCCTGGCCGTGATTGTAACACCTGTACAGCGAGACAGGGGGAAGAGAACGTGAGGGGAAGAGAGAGAGGGATGGAGAGAGAAACCATACAGAGAGACAGCAGGAACAGAATATGTGAAGGAAACAGAGAATTTGTATTCTAAATGCAACTGCGACACACAAAACAACGTTAAATCATCCATCAATCAGATGTTAAGGAAGACCTCCAGTTATAAGTTCTAACCCCCACCGCCTCCCTCCGCCTCATCCACCTCATCCACCTTACAAACTAACCCCCACCAGGCTCTCTCTCCACCTCATCCACCTTATCAACTAACCCCACCCGTCTCTCTCTCCACCTCATCCACCTTATCAACTAACCCCACCCCTCCCTCCACCCCATCCACCCCATCCACCTTACAAACTAACCCCACCCCGTCTCTCTCTCCACCTCATCCACCTTATCAACTAACCCCACCCCCTCCCTCCACCTCATCCATCTTACAAACTAACCACACCCCCTCCCTCCACCTCATCCACCTTATCAACTAACCCCACCCCCTCCCTCCACCTCATCCACCTTACAAACTAACCCCACCCCCTCCCTCCACCTCATCCACCTTACAAACTAACCCCACCCCCTCCATCCACCTCATCCACCTTACAAACTAACCCCACCCCCTCCCTCCACCTCATCCACCTTACAAACTAACCCCACCCCTCCCTCCACCTCATCCACCTTATCAACTAACCCCACCCCCTCCACCTCATCCACCTTATCAACTAACCCCACCCCCTCCATCCACCTCATCCACCTTACAAACTAACCCCAACCCCTCCCTCCACCTCCCTCCACCTCATCCACCTTACAAACTAACCCCACCCCCTCCATCCACCTCATCCACCTTACAAACTAACCCCACCCTCCCTCCACCTCATCCACCTCATGCACCTTACAAACTAACCCCACCCCTCCCTCCACCTCATCCACCTTACAAACTAACCCCA